>NC_139941.1:52474838-52534838 GCF_963454915.1 Gymnoscopelus microlampas | reverse complement strand
CTCAAATACTCTACTTAAGTCCAATTTTGAGGTATTTGTGCTTTACTCGAGCATTTCCAATTTCTAATACTTTTACTTCTACTCCACTAAATCTCAGTGGCAAATATTGTACTTTTACTCCACTACAATTATTTGAAAACTTTAGTTACTAGTTACATTGTAGATTTTGATTATTATTACAAAACATACAGTATCCACCTCAGCCCTATATCAGCTGTAAAATAGCCAATCTACAAAGTGTGACACATTGTGAGCTTGTAGATCTGCTATTTTCAAAAGATTTGTATACATTTGAAAACTTGAAATGGGACATTGTGTATAATGAGTACTTTTACTTTTGACACTTTAAGTACATTTTGATGCAAATACTTTTATACTTTTACTCAAGTATTTCAAATTCCAGACTTTTAATTGTAATAGAGTATTTCTACATTGCAGTATTGATACTTTTACTTAAGTAAAACATTTGAGTACTTTTTCCACCACTGAAGGCTGGTAGAGTGTGTTGTTACTGTTGTTTTATGGTTAATACAAAAAAATTGCGAGCATGTGACCCGCACCGCATAGTGCACCCCCCCCCCCCCCCAGCGCACCTTAATGACATTTTTAATTGTCTATTTCCAGATGGATATGTGTTCTATGTGGCTCACCACTGTGTGTTTAACTCCAGTGAGCTGAAGGACATAGAGTACATATACACAATGAATTTCGATGGTGATGAGTTCCTCAGGTGGGACAGTAGAGTAGATCAGTATGTTGGATACACTGAGCTTGGTGTGAAGAACGCAGAGCGCCTCAATAAAGATCCTACAGAACTGGCTGTGATGAGAGCAGAACGAGAGAGATTCTGCAAACACAACGCTGAGAGCGCCTACTCTGTTCTGAACAAGAGAGGTGAGCTGATCTCAGAGCAGCACTCAACACTCATCACCTCATAAACTATAACATGACATCATAATAAATTATTCTATTCAGAGATGATTAATGGTGTTGATCTGATCATGATTATAAAACATTACTTAATCTGCTGAGAAACATTTCAGATCCTCTTGTTTTATACTGTATCCTAACACACTGTCATGCAGTGGAAAAAGCAGATCTACAAGCTCACAACATGTGGTGTCACCATCGTACACCGAGTATAAATGAAACATATAGATCTATTTCTGAGTGTTTTCACCCTCATATAATGACCTGCCTAAAACAGAGACACCAGGATTGATGTTTTTAAATTAACTTTAAAAAGAACCATGCAGGCTAAAACACACCTCTATACACTTCATTTCACCACCTGATTTTATATTTTAATTATTGTCTTTACTAGTTTGTTTTTTATGTTTTTAATTACAATATTTTACAGGATTAACTTTGTTTCTACTCTTGTTCATTTGAGCAATTTTCATTAAATGATATTGCTGATTTATTGTTGTTTATGTAAAGCACTGTGTAACTGTGAATTATTTAATATGTTTAAATTACATTATATAAATGCATTCCATGTTGTAGAAAACGGTAGACTATTGTAGAATCTACAGTACTCTATGAAACGTTGTTCTCTGGTGCCATCTGGTGGCCAAACACTGACATCTACAGTTACAATTTACAATGCAGGCATTTATCAGACACTCTTAATCCAGAGTGATTTACAGTAAACAAGGAAAACACAAGGTAATACATCAAATGCATAGAAATAGTAATCTAGGATCATAGGTAAACCAAGAACCTATCATCAGTCTAAACAGTATAATATCAAATACGAACATTTGGCTGGTTGAAGACCAAGTAGCTTTCTGGATCATTATAATCATTCATTATCTTGATAATGACATTTTCCTATGACGGTTATATAATAATAATACTACTACTACTAATAATAATAATCTTATTTATCCAGTGGAGCCCAAAGTGAGACTGAGGTCAGAGACTCCCCTTCGTCGTGGTGAACACACTCACATGCTGAGGTGCAGCAGCTACGACTTCTATCCTCAAGTGATCCTGGTGACCTGGTGGATAGGTCAAGAACCTTTGACCTCTGGTCTCTCCTCTACCAACGAGCTGTCTGATGGAGACTGGTACTACCAGTACCACTCCTACCTGGAGTACACACCCAGGTACACACCTAACAGACACTATACATAGAAATACACAACTAACAGACACCTATACATAGAAATACACAACTAACAGACACCTATACATGGAAATACACACCTAATAGACACCTATACATACAGTATATTTTCCTTAAATAAAACAAGTGTTACTCACTTGCTGAAAATGGCCCATTAATTGGTAGGCTAATATTAAGTCACATGCACCCACGCGCGCGCGCGCACACACACACACACACACACACACACACACACACACACACACACACACACACACACACACACACACACACACACACACAGACACACACACACACACACACACACACACACACACACACACACACACACACACACACACACACACACACACACACACACACACACACACACACACAGGGATCATGCAATGTCTTCCACTGCCACATTGTTGTTGCTTCACACGCGGGGTGTGTGTGTGTGTGTGTGTGTGTGTGTGTGTGTGTGTGTGTGTGTGTGTGTGTGCGTGTGCGTGTGCGTGTGTGTATTACAGATCAGGAGAGAAGATCACATGCATGGTGGAACATCCCAGCCTGACCGCGCCTATCAAGATGGACTGGGGTCAGTTACTGTAATCTAGTGTAATCTACTGTAATCTACTGTATTCTACTGTACTCTACTTTATTCTACTCAAAATCAATACAAATACATTAAAACAACCTAAAAAAGTAACCATTCTAATAAGAAGGTCATGGTATCTTGTCTAGATGAGGTACATCATCTTTGTTTACTAATGGCTGCAGGTACAAAGACATTAAAAAAGTTATTTACTTATATAAATGCTGCATTAATATCAATGGTAATGGTCTAGTGGTTAGAGTGTCTGCCCAAGATTGAGAGCTTGAAGTTCAATCCCCGGCCGGGTCATTCTAAAGACTATCAAAGTAGAACCAAATGCCTCCCTGCTTGGCACTCAGCATCAAGGGTTGGGTTGGACGTTCAAAAATTTGCAAAAAGAATCTTGATTTTTCAAAAATATCAGATCTGCTATTTTTGAATAGTCTAAGTATAAAATAATAGTTATAGCTCAAATCTAAAATGACACAGATGATTTCATGTCAGAGTCAGTGAAGAACAAGGTGTTTTAATCTACTGTAATAATATAATTAATATAATATAATATAATGTAATATAATATTTGTATTGTCAGATGACTCCATGTCAGAGTCAGTGAAGAACAAGGTGGCCATGGGAGCATCAGGTCTGGTTCTGGGTCTGGTCTTGTTCCTGTCTGGATTCATCTACTTCCAGTGGAAGAAACGAGGTGATTAACATGTTTAATTAACATGTTTCATTAATTATTATACTACCAGTGGAAGAAACAAGGTGATTAGCATGTTTCATTAACATGTTTCATTAACATATTTCATTAATTATTATAATACCAGTGGAAGAAACAAGGTGATTAGCATGGTTAATTAACATGTTTCATTAACATGTTTCATTAACATGTTTCATTAATTAATGTAGCCTACTACCAGTGGAAGAAATGAGGTCAGATCAATAGAGGATCACATGACACAGAAATGCAAACAAACAAACAATCGTGAAGCCACAACCTAAACTGTTTTTTATTGGTTTGGAACCTTAACCGGTTTAGGCCAGTTTAGACGACCTAGTTAGAGGTCAAAGTGTGTTCTATGTTGTCACATGTGACCCTGATGACTGAGCCCTAATGTTGTTGTGTTGTTGTGTCGTTGTGTTATTGTGTTGTGTGTACATTTATGCATTTTATGGAGATATACACAATACAGTACATAGGATTTATTTGTTTGTCTGTTTGAACTGTCTCTCTTCTTCTATCAGGTCGTATTCTGGTGCCGACAACCAATGATGAGAATCTTTAGACTCCTCCCACACACCCAGGTTCACTTCCTCTTTCTTTTTACAAAACTTTTTTACATATACATTCATACAGTTTTAATGTATAAAAGTATATAAAACTAGAAAACATACACAAAACAACATGCTTGTGTACAGGGTTCCCACGGTCATGAAATTCCTGGAAATATTTTGAAATTAGAAAAACAGTTTTCCAGGCCCTGGAAAAGGTTTGGAATTAATCAAATGTTTTGGAAAATGTTCAATACTGTTAGTTTTCAAGATTCAAATTCTAAAATGGCAAAAGTAGCAGATCTACAAGCTCGAAACGCGTCGCTTCTCCCCGACGGCAACGAAATACATTGTTTTTGTCAAATATTACGTGAAAGACAGGTAAAATGTGGCAAAATGCAGTGCTACTTGATACGTCGTTAGCTTGTAGATCTGTTCTTTTTGTCACGTGACACCTTCGCTCGAGTCCGTCTTGGGCCATTGATGGCACACTGGTTTGGGAGTCTCATTATTGCACTGTATGATTTCTATAGTCCTGGTAATGGGGTAAAATACTTTGGAAAAGTTATGGAATAGTTTTGAAAATTCATTGTTAAAAATGTGTGGGAACCCTGTGTGTAAGAAGTGAAACAACTAGCTTAGTAAACCATTCCGGTCGCGTGAATTCACATTATCATGTGTCTTCTGTTTAATTTCTTATAATAATGAATCCAATAATCACATTTAATAATCAAATGATTTGTTGTATCAGACAACACTGATGTCAATAAGGTCAGATGGGGGGGGGGGGGGGGTCCTCTTGGTGAACTGTGTAGTTTGGACCATTCATCATCAATCAAATATAAACATGTTTTACATGATACGTCACACTGGGTGCATCCACATATGTACGTCAAGTTGTCGTACGGAAGTCGGAAGTCCCATCCACTCCCATATTAAGTTTTAAACCGGAAGTACCGTTCCGTTTTTTTTTTTAACGTGGGAGTGGACGGGACTTCCGACTTCCGTACGACAACTCGACGTACATGTTTCGATGCACCCAATGCAGCAACACTCTGAACCAATCATTTGAACACAACATGTAAGTGAACTGTACCCAATGATTCAGTACATTGAACACAACATTTAAGTGAACTGTACCCAATGATTCAGTACATTGAACACAACATTTAAGTGAACTGAACCCAATGATTCAGTACATTGAACACAACATTTAAGTGAACTGAACCCAATGATTCAGTACATTGAACTAAACATTTCAGTGAACTGTACCAATGATTCAGTGACTAATAATTTGGGAATGATTAATTACATTTTATAAGGGAAGGTTATTCTAAAGTGTTAACATGTTCACACAGTTAATACATTCTGATTCTTATCGGTTTATTGTCTTTTCACAGAACACCTGGGTGTGTTTTCAGAGAAGCAGAGAGTCATCGCTGCCCCTGGTGGAGAGAAGAGTACATACATGTGTGTCCATTCAGCCTTTAAATACTAAGAACAGCAGTAAAATGATGACATCATCAACCTTTTTCACAAATGTGTCCTTTATACAATTAAAAATGCTAATTATCTAGCCAAGGCTAACAAGAATTAGAATTTGGACTCTGTCCTTTCCCGTTGTTTCGACCAGTTCGACGTGGTTTTGAGGTGAGGTTATGGTTAAGGTTAGGTTTATAAACATTATCGTAATATTTCTGTTCTACACTATATTGAAACATTAAATAAATGATCACACACACAATCAGAGTTCTTCATAACATTGATATTAACATCCATCTGAATGGAAGTCAGTCAGCTATGTTTGGTTTGGTTTAATGGTTTGGTTTTATTATTTTATATTGACCATAAGTCATTTATTATGTAATAATTTATAATGTGTGATAATTCATGTGTTAAGATCATTATGACATCACTGTTTCCCTGTGATGGGTACCTGGACCCTCTAGGGTGGTCTGGGGTGATGGGTCCACCCAAATTAGACAAAGGTGGGCCATCACAGTCTATGAAATGTATAGGAAACACTGATGACATGTGTTAGGGCCCTGTGTGGCCTCATATTGTGTGTTTTAACCCTCTGAGTGTTCTCAGTGCCCCGTTTGGTAATTGGAGGGTGGAGTGGAGATTGGAGGAGTGGCGTGGTGTCTGGAGACACACCTGGGCTTCATCCTCAATCAGCCCAGCCAGCATAAAAGCCTGGGAGAAGCTCCTGGGAGAAGCTCCTCTTCAGTCCTTTAACCCTCCTTCAACTCCATGTGCTGAACCCTTTCTTTTAGTTAGTTGGTGTTTACTACTGTAGGTCTATATAGGCTGTGTGCCATACCTTTTACTGTTTAGTGCATAAAGGTAACTTTAATACTGTGTGTGTTTAAAGCACAGACACTTATTAGATAGGAAACTTCACTTCACTATGTTCCAAACCTTCACCTGAGTGTACAAGAGAAGGGAAGATTGGTAGGGGTGTGCCGCCATTTGTTTTGTTCCCCGTTTTGAGCCTGTTTTGTTTAGTTAGGGAGCCTAGACTAGTGGTTCTCAAACTTTGTCATGGCAAGGACCCCCAAAATGATATGTATTTGGCCGCGGAGATTGTAGGTCTGCTATTTTTGAATAGCCAAAGTATAAAAGGTTGAAGTGATTAAAATGATTGTGATGCTATATTAACACATTTTGCTGGTGTTTCTCTTGTTTTGGTGTAGTTTAGGTTTTCTTCAGGTAGGGTTGGAGTGTTTTGGCTTTGGCCACTCTGAAGTTTTGTGCTTTCTCTAATCTGTTTAATAATCCATTGTAGATTTAAGTTTGATCCTATTAATAAATTGTAAATTGTTTTCCGTTCCTCTGGTTTGTGATATTTTTTAGATATGTTACCCCTTTATAGCCTCTAGACCATATAAGGTCGTAACACTACTGTTCATTTATATCTTATATGTCGAGTAGGGGACTGCCTGTGTGTCTGTCTCCCTCTCTGTCTGTCTGTCTGTCTGTCTCTAACTGTCTGTCTCTCTATCTGTACATCTGTTTCCTGTACATTGTCAATGTCTTTCTCAGGTTTTTATCAGTTACTGTGCTTAGGTAGTCTGCCACAGTACAGCGTCTGTTTAGGGCCAAATATGTTTCTACTTTGTGTTGTGATTGTGTAAGTTCATTCCAATATAGTGATGTATTTATCTTTTTCTTTAGTTATAATGTGGTTAGGTCTAATCTTTAGTTATAATGTGGTTAGGTCTAATCTTTAGTTATAATGTGGTTAGGTCTAATCTTTACTTATAATGTGGTTAGGTCTAATCTTTAGTTATAATGTGGCTAGGTCTAATCTTTAGTTATAATGTGGTTAGGTCTAATCTTTACTTATAATGTGGTTAGGTCTAAACTTTAGTTATAATGTGGCTAGGTCTAATCTTTAGTTATAATGTGGTTAGGTCTAATCTTTACTTATAATGTGGTTAGGTAGATAGAAATGTTCGCTTTAAAACAATATATATTCAAAGATTTGCACACATTTTCATAATTTTTCAAAAATAGCAGATCTACAAGCTCGTAGCGTGGCACTCAGTGCCGTGCTACGAGCTTGTATATCTGCTATTTTTGAATAGCCAAATGATAAAATAATGCTTTTTATTTAGTTCAGTCTGCTCAGGCTCACTGCACTCTCATGCTGCTCTGTCTAACTACAGCTAGTCTCGTGTGGCCAGACTGTTGCCTCCCACAACTTTCAAATGTTTCCGGTCATACAGTCTGGGACTCAGAAGCTCTGATCATGATTAGAATATAAACCGGATGTGGAGCCTCCTCCCCACTTCCGTTTGGTCTTTACAGTCGCGCAAATTTATCCGAATATAAATACAAATCATCTAAGTATATTTAGCTTGCTGCTTAGCAGAAATGGAAATTAAAAAATAGCATGTAAATATGTTTTTAAATATATCTCGTGAACGGAAGTGCCAGTTTCCTCTCTCGGATTTGGGGAGGTGTAGTTCCAGACTCTATATAGCATTCAGAGATTGTGGAATAGTTGTCTGGCTACGCGAGACTAAACTACAGTAGACTAGCCTGGTTCCAGACCATAGACCCCGCCCACTCTCTGAGTGAACTGCAGCTTCAGTATGATCATCAGGCTAACAGCAGACAGTTACTTTTAATAATAATAATAATAACGTGCATTTTACAAGAGTGTGTCCTGCTACACAAACCATCATTGACTTAGGGCGGTTTCACACTATGGTTCCGCGTGCGCACTCCAGACCGCTCCGTTTCCGAGTGCGCTTGGCTGGCCAGCATTCACACTGGCCAAGTCTCTAACGCGCCCGAATACGCTTGCATATATACCCCCGATCCTATAGGTGGCGGCATGCACATAGTGCTTCGCCAGTGGACACAGACGTCATCAACTATGCGACAATGTTTGTGCTGGTCGCGCATAAATATAGGGTTGCCGCTGGGGAGAGAGTCAGGAGCGCACTAGACTGAAAGAACGAGCCCAATCGATGGTCTTGAAGGGCGGAGCCAAACCCAGGCGCTGGATTCCAGCGCCTGGGTTTGGAGCACTCTGATCGGTTAGGAGATAACAAGGTCCTAAGACCAGCGTTCCTGCAAGGTTCTCCCAGGCTTTTTTCTTTTGAAACAAAAAAAAAGGCATGGGTTTCCGAGGCTAGGAGCGCACTGAGCGCACAGCGACGCGAGCGCACAGAAGTCAAGGCACAGACTGCTGTGTTGTTGGCGCGCGTGTTGTTGACAGACAACGGATGCACGCTTATGAGAAACAACACAAATAAAACCTGGTGAAACACTTGTGTGCATTTGCGCAAGATGAGGATACAGGAATTCAGTCTAAATGTCCAGTTTACTAACCTTCACAACAACTACTACTTTTGTATTTGAAACCTTACATTTCTCTAAATATTATAAACTTTCACGACAGCTTAAGTACAAAAATATATAATTTATGAAAAGGCAACTAGCCTATACAGTGAAGTCGGACTGAATGACTGAAACCTTGTATTGTGAATTGTACTTCCATGTACTGTTTCTCATGTCTTACTAAATAAAGTAACGTCTTTTCTTTTTTTACTCTCTTTGTGTGGGGATTATCTGGCACATGTATGTATCTGTTATGAAAGAGAAATTGCATCATGAGTGAAACGGCTATAGTCCATGGGAAACCATAAACCTACGTAGGCCTACATCTAAATGAGTTATATTTACTTACAAATTTCAAATTACAAAGCCTTATAAGCTATATATTTCTGGGATGCATAGTAGCTGAAACTCCACAAGATATTCACAAGATATACTATTATACATATATATATATATATATATATATATATATATATATATATATATATATATATATATATATATATATATATATATATATATATATATATATATTGTTGCTGTCATTATATGGCCATGACACGGCCTCTCTTTCTATCTCGCGCTCTCATTCTATTTCTGTATGTAATGTTTTATATAAATAAATAAATAAGTTTTATATATAAATATTGCGGGTTTTAGCGCATCATCCCGCGGGTTCATTTGGTCATTTAATGATAAAATTAACCCGCGGGATGATGCGGTAAATCTTTCATCATCCCGCGGGTTCATTTTATAATTTAATGATGAAATTAACCCGCGGGATCCGGCCATGGTTGAACCCCTGTGGATTGATCTGCGACGTGTTTTTGTTGACTGTTTTTGTCGAGTTTATATACCGTCACCTATTACAAATAGCGGGCCACTTCCGTCAAACGATACGCTTGCTTTCACATTGCAGTGTACCGTCCCCGAGGACGCAAGAATCGCACCCGAGACTACCTCCCGAGGTGGTTTCGGGTACGGAACGGCGATCCGTTTCGGGGAACGATGCGCAACATTCACACTAGCGCGAAACCTGCCAAGCGGTCTCGAGTGCGCACCCAGGACCATAGTGTGAAACCGCTATTAATGTTGACATTTTGACCCTACGATCTCCAGACGTGGTGTTATAGGGAGCTAAATGAGTGACCAAGTACTGTGGCATGGTATTACTGGACCCCCAAAATGCATAAATCTACAATAAATTCAATCGAGGTCAGATCAGTGAATTGCTAAATTCAGGTAGTATTTGTATATCCCCACAGTTCTTTGAACACAGTGCTGGACCCAAAAATAATCAAGTGAAAAAGAAGGGAATGTTGGCACTAAATACTGCTCTCATGTCTTTTTATTTAACCAACAATCAGAACAACTTTTCACCCGTGTAGGGCTTCATCAGGTTGATGAACATGATGAAGCCCACATGTATGTATTTATATGTAACAGTTGTGGACCCCCAATGCTTTTACAATGAATTCAAATACAATACATTAAATATAGCTGCAAGCAGCGATAATACGGGGCCAGTGAGAGAGAGACAGACAGACATGGAAACTGGAGAGAGAGAGAGAGAGAGAGAGAGAGAGAGAGAGAGACAGAGAGAGAGAGAGAGAGAGAGGGAGAGAGAGAGAGAGAGAGAGATGGAAACTGGAGAGAGAGAGAGAGAGAGAGAGAGAGAGAGAGAGACATGGAAACGGAATAGATTGAAGAGAGACATGGAAACGGAATAGATTGATGAGAGAGAGAGAGATGGAAACAGAATGGATATCTCAACCTATTGCCATTAACAGGAATCGAACTCTCAACCTTCGGACTAGGATAAGGATAATTCCTTTTAACAGGTCGTTCATGAAAGTCCTTGTGGTCTTGTTTCCAATGAGAACCTGTGAGCAATTAGGGGTTAAGAGTCTTGCTCAGGGACAAATTTCATTTCATCGACGCATATGCTGGGATGGCCTGGAATCGAACCTGGGGCAACCAGGGCCTCTGGTTCCCTAGGCGTGCTCACTAACCACCCAGCTATGGCCGCCTTCTGTCATGAACCAAGCCAACACTAAGATCACTCGTTCACACACCATTTACCAATAGAGAAATTGTATGTCTCCTCGCTACCGAAAACAGTGAAAGCAGACAATCTACAAGCTCAGAAACACGTTGCTATCTGAAAAGTTTTGAGATTGTAGATCGGCTATTTTCAGAATGAAGTATGTCATACATTGAGAAATCGTACTCTCAAATAAGCATTTCAGGTTATCTTTACCATTTGCACATGTATTCATTGATACAGTCATGTTGTTTGCAATTCAACTTAAATTAAGTCTGCATTAAGTGAGGCTTGAACTGGCGACCTTGAGATTGTGAGGCACTCATTTAAGGGAGACGCCATTGGACCAACAGACAAGGAACTATGCAAAAGGAGATTACACAGATGATACAGTTTCACGCAAATAGCTGAAAAATCCTGGGTTTAAGTGTTTTTCAAACTGCTCAAAATTGCGGACAATCTACGGAAGGAGCTTACTGGTCAAAGCGATAGATGTGTTCCTCATGAGTCAAGGCACATGTGTAAGCAAGTTTCACGACTTTCGGCCAAACGAGGCATGACTTATGCCTGTTTAAAGTCTGCCTTTTCAAAAAATTGCTATAGCCAGGGTTGGGAAGTAACGGATTACATGTAACGCCGTTACGTAACGGAGTAAAAAAAAAACGTAACGGTAACGTCCTAGAGTACATTTTAAAATGTGTAATCTGGATTACAGTAACGGGGGTGTTGTAACGGGCGTTACAGGAGGGTTACATTCTCCCCTTCCCCTCATTCATTTTTACAAACAAGTTATTATAACACCAAACAACCAACCACCTGCAAGAGCGCACACTAGTCCGTACAGACCGCAATGGATTGGAGTTGAGCACAGCGCGCAGCTCTCTGTGTAAAGTCCCCACGGTGAGACTGGAGACAGCTGCGTCAAGAGCGGTGTTGCCAGACTTTGCGAGAGAAATAAGCAAATAGGTCTATGAAAACAAGCCCAAAAGAAGCGACTATAAAAGGCCACATGAGCACTTCAAAGCTATATATGTCGTCCATTAAACAATGTACATATTTATATATGTTGGCTATTTGAAAATAGACGATCTACAAGCTCACAACCGTTCTACCATTATTTACAAGCAACTTCAGAAAAATAAGCCCAATGTGGCTTATAATAATCAGACCAGGCAACACTGCAAACGGGGAGATAGATAGGAGAGCATACAGTATATTGAATTGGGGATAAATAATCGGTAGCACAGTCTCCTTTTAGGTCAAATAAAATGAGGCTTTTTATTTAAAGAGTAGCCTATGGGGTATAAATATAATTTTATAGGGCCGATTTCTTTGTAGACTATATAAATAAAATAAGTCTTTACTGTCTAGTCAATGTTTACAGGGTCACAGGCAGATTACATTCTTCCCTTCCCCTCATCAATTTAAAATAAAAACAAGTTATACATTATTATAACACCGTCACCAAACAATAAAATAATAATAAGTCGAAATAACAGCATGCATGTCGCATGCGACGACCCGTAGCGTGCCTGCGCTGTGTCGCTTCCTAGTGGCTGCTTCAAAAATCTTCCTTGGTGGCTGCCCACTGGAACTGTGCTGTGACTGTGAGCAGCACTGAACATGTAAGGGAAACTTCCAGAAGCACAACAATTTTCATCATGATGGCAGAGACACCGGTGCCAGTGCCACAAATTCCACAATGTGCATTTAAAAAGTGGAAGTATCAGAAGTTTTTCACGTTCCAGGCGGAGAACGTGAAAAACGTCACAGTCCTGTGTAAACTTTGCCTCCCTGCCCAGAAAAGTTTCTCCACAGCCAAAGATTCAACGGCGAATCTGAAAAAGCATCTCCAGGTAACTTCTTCCTAGTTAACGACCACGTTTGCAAGCTAAAACCTGTTTAAAATGTTTGCACTACGTTAGTAAGTGTGCTCACATTTATATGATATATCCTCCATGAGGTTGGAGGTGGTATTGCATAAACATTACCACAAGTGCAGTGTATTGATTGATACGTTTACTTAAGAAAAACATTTGAGTACTTTTTCCACCACTGCACGAGTGTTTCTTGTGGTAACTTGGCGCCCTCTATAGGACAGTCAAATTGCACCTCAATGGCAAAATAAATTAATAATAATAATAATGATAATAATAATAATAAAAAAACGAATACATTGCTGCAGAAATAATACACATTAGCCTACATTTTACTACATAATAATGGACTATTTCACAAAACCACATGCATACATCAGAGACAAGATGTATGGCTCTGATGTGAGTTGTTTATGGTGTATGTATGTGTGAGTGAATGTGTGATGTTCACTCAAAAAAGATAATTTAAATATGTGAATATATAATTATTTATTATGAAAGGGCATAGGGTGTCTGAAAAATAAATTATAAAAGTGCTATATAAATGCAAATAATAATAATTTCATTTTGTATTTTTATTTGGTCTATTTTTAATTTGCTTTATATTTCTCAGAGGAAGCATCAACGTCATCTGCAGATTGAAGATGCAAAGGGAAAAAGAGCCAATGATGATGATACCACCACCGGCAGTGACAGTGGGCAGACGAGTACAGCTGAGCAAGGGGGGGCCACCGCTCGTCGATCTCCCACCAAACAACCAAAGCTCCAGCTTGGGCATGGCGTGTCCCAAAATAAAGTCAGCCAACTTATATGTGAATTTGTGATCGATACTGTTCAGCCATTTTCCTTGGTTGAGGAACCTTCCTTTAAGAAGCTTATAGAGGGAGTCAGTGGAGGGAAAAAAGCCATGTGCAGAAAGACACTCACCAGTCGCATTGAGAGGGAATTTGGCAAGTTGAAACAAAGCTTAACCACAACATTTCAGAAAGCTACATATGTGTGCACAACAGCAGACCTATGGTCTGCACAACATCGAAGTTTTTTCGGCATGACATGTCACTGGATTGACGAAACCACATTGGAGAGGAGGTCTGCAGCACTGGCCTGTGCACGAATGCGTGGACAGCATACTTATGATGTCCTTGCTAAGAAGATCACTGAAGTCCATGCAGCCTACAAACTGGAACACAAGGTACGAGCCACGGTTACCGACAATGGGAGCAACTTTGTTAAAGCTTTCCGGGAATTCAGCACACCAGAAGAGCAGGCAGAAGCAGGTGATCAGGATGATGGAGTAAGGTAAGACGCAGCCGCTTTTATAAGCCAGTCAATCTTTTGTTTATTGTGTTCAGTGGGTTTTACACTCAAAGCCTGTAGCTGTAGTGTAGCCTATAGGAAAGATGTAGCCTTTACACTATTAATTTTACTTGTTGTGTCATTTGTTGCAAGGTTCTTGGATATGGAAGCAGCACTGACAATGGAGGGAGGCGAAGAGGGAGATGATGAGGAAGAGGATGTACCTCAATATCTCCTACCAGCTCATCAAAGATGTGCGGCCCACACAGCAAACCTGGTTGCCACTAATGAAGTGCCAAAGGCTGCAGCTCAAGGTGCATCCAGAAAAGTGTACCGAAGTGCAATGGGAAAGTGTGCCTCTATATGGAACAAGGCACACCGTTCAACTTTAGCTTCAGAAAAAGTGAAAGAAATTGCTGGCATGATGCTTGATGTTCCGTGTGTCACAAGATGGAGCTCTGAATTTAGAGCTATCACTAAACTGACTTCCCTTAAAGACGATCAGCTAAGTGATATCTGTGAACAACTCGGTGTGCCCAGGCTACACACACAGGAGATGACTTTTCTCAGGGAATATGTTGATGTGTTAGAGCCACTTGCTAAGGCTATTGATATGCTACAGGGGGAGAAGAACTGCTATCTCGGCTTCCTCAATCCAACCATCACAAGTCTCAAGACCCTTCTGTCTAACAAATTGGCACATGTCACCTATACTGCTCACATCATTAATGCAGTCATTACGGCACTGGACCGTCGCTTTGGTCAGATGCTGAGCAGCCATGAGGCAGAAATGGCAGCAACCACTACCCCGAAATTCCGGTTGACTTGGCTCCCTCAGGAGAGGAAAGAGCAAATGCTCCTGACCATGATCCGAGAGGCAGAGGAGCTACAGGAACCTCAAAGCACACCGTCTGCAGAAGAATCTCCTAGCCCAAGCTCTGAATTGGAGGACGAGGATTTTTTTGTGTGTGTGAAGAAAGCGAGCAAAGGACCAGGAACAGCAGAGGAGGAGATGCGGAAGTTCCTTGATGAAACAACGCTCAAGACCATGGATAGCCTACATGACTTCCCTTTGGCTAAGCGACTTTTCATCAAATATAACACAACCCTCCCCTCTAGTGCTCCTGTTGAGCGTCTCTTTAGTTATGCTGGAACCATTCTAACTTCATCTCGCAACAGGCTGTCTGATGAGCACATGGAGCAACTTCTCCTTCTTCGTTACAACAGAAAGTTTTGCCCAGACTGCCCACAGCTTACTTTTGATTGACTTTTTCTAATATTATTTGTGGCTCTCTTTTTCGTTTCCTCTTTACAGTGATGTTGTTCCTGCATAAAAGCCTTTACTCTTAACCTTAAACTGATCAGATGGTTTGGTTAAAGGGACTATAATCTAAAGTGTCTTTCTTTTGTTCTGATTGTTACTAGGTTCTGATAGTAACTTGGTATATTCTATTTATTTTATCTAGCCTGCCTATGTATAGCCGTAGGGAATATAGTCTGTGCCTGTAATTTTATTTATTTGTATCTATTTTATTAGGTTTTATTTATTTTTTGTAAAGGTCAAGTTAAAATGAGGATTTCTATTTAAAGAGTAGCCTACGATATAAATATAATTGTATAGAGCTGAGTTCTTTGTAGACTATAATGAGTCTTTACTGTCTAGTCAATGTTTTAAACTCATGCCATGTCTATCTAAATGAGTGTCAGCCAGGAATGTCAAAAAGAGATTTTATTTGCCACTTTGACCACACATGGATGGAGTTGTTGGTTGTCAAAGTTGTTGGTTGTCTAACAATCAAAATGGTTCTGTAGGTTAAGATGCATTTTCTTATGATCTATTACTAGTCGACACAATGAGTCAATGACTAATGTAACTGTTCAGAGAGGTCAAATTCTTAACAATTAAATGACCTTAACCATATTTCTGTTGTCCTTATCTTAATTTCATAGGCTCAACATTCTTGTCTATCAATGGTAAAACTTGTATTATCTAATTAAATAGAGTTTTGCTTAAAAGTAATCCAAAAGTAACTTGAAGTAACTATTAGTTACTTTTTAAATGGAGTAACGGGATTACGTTACTGACTACATTTTTTAGCAAGTAACTTGTAACTGTAGGGGATTCCTTTTTAAAAGTAACCTTCCCAACCCTGGCTATAGCGCCCCCTTTTGGCCAATTGGAGTAAGATTGGTTTCAGTGATATTTGGAATGACCCTGTACATTTCTGCAAAGTTTCAAAGAAATGTGAGTCTGCATGTATGTTTTAGGCACAGATGAATAATTTTCATAAAACTGTAATAGTTAAAATCTATCTCCTCCTGGGATTTTTGAGCAATCTGCACGAAACATTTCACACTTGAACTTTGGACCTCTGCCTACAAAAATTTCCAACGGATTTTCCATAAGTGAAAAAATGCAGAAGTTAGGAGCCAATGACTGTTTTTCATATAATTCAAAATGGTGGGAGATCTAAAGGTCAGAGGTCAAAAGTCAGAGGGTGAAAGTTGTTCAGCATGAGGAGACGCATATGTATATCCAAGTTTCATGGCTGTAGGTCAAACAGGTCATGAGTTGTACCTGTTCAAAGTTGGCATTTTCAATTGAGTGCTATAGCGCCACCTTTTGACGAAAGATTGTGAGAATTTTTTTTGATCGTTTTTCATGACCATCTACCATATGGCCGAGTTTCGTAAAAAGCGACTGCACGGTCCAGCCAGAACTGCGAAAAGTGGCAGAAGAAGAAGAAGTGACAGAATACTGCCAATAACAATACGGTTCCAGAGCAGAGCTCTGGCCCCGTAATGATAAAAACCAGTACCACCACCGAGTGTTATGGTACTTCTCCCCATGATACCACGTACATTAACCCATTCAATACAGGAACGCATCTGTCTCATTTTACATTTCTTTGGCTATTAAAAAATAGCAGATCTACAAGCTCATAGCGCGGCACCGAGTGCCGCGCTATGAGCTTGTAGATCTGCTATTTTTGAAAAATCTAGAAAATCTGTGCAAATCTTTGAATATATTTTTAAAGCGAACTTTTGTAACCCAAACTTTGCTTCTGGGGGTCCCTGGAGTATGTTGCTATATCAGTGGTGCTCAAACCTTTTCCATGTCAAGGACCCCCAAAATAATCCTATTTGAACTGGGGACCCCCAAAATAATCCTATTTGAACTCGGGACCCCCCAAAATAATCACATTTGAACTGAGGACCCCCCAAAATAATCACATTTGAACTCAGGACCCCCCACCCTGAAAAAGAAGAATTGTAGGAGTTGAGTCGTTACATTTAGTTTGACTCAGTTCGCACAGATAAATAGATCTACATGCTCTAAAAGAGCTTGTAGATCAGCTATTTTCAAAAATCTTGCTCTTTCTTATATTAATTGACAATTTGGCCAAAGTTTGCCCAGTTTTTAGTATAGTTTGTTGATTACTTATGAAGCAGCAGCTATATACTGTTCATGATATGTGCAATAATCCACACTGTCATCTTTCTGGAAACAGATGATGTAACATCATATCTTTAATCTGATTGGCTGATTATTCTAAACTACAGAACGAGTCCTCCTTCATTCTCTTTCAGACTCCAGAACTTCTCTTTCAGTAAACATCTGTTTATTCTCATCTATTAAATTCAGTTCAGTTTTGATAAAGATTACAGCCACCCTCCTCATCCTCTCCTCTGTACTTCATGTCAAAGCGATCCCAGGAAGTAAGTACATTATATTTATGTTATTGTATAATGTATACATTTATATCTACTGTTATTAAATAAAAACAAATATGAACAATGCACAATACAAACAAATGACACAGACACAGACACACACACACACACACACACACACACACACACACACACACACACACACACACACACACACACACACACACACACACACACACACACACACACACACGTGATTATAGCTGTCAGTAGGGGGGGCAAAGATTTTTTCGGAGGGGGGAGACACAAGCTGGAACTCTGTCTGACTGGTATTATTTAACACTATGGAATTGTAAATAATTAACCATATTCACATGGTGGCCATTTTTCCATTTTGCATTGAAGAAACGGGGTGACATTTCATTAACTTAATAGCAAAATGGCCGCCGTGTGAATATGGTCTTCAGAGACCACACCCCCTTGTCACCCTGCATAATAATACATATGTGCAGGGTAGACCAGTGGAGTGCTCCAGCATTTTATTTGGGGTTTCTCTTCTGAAGTGACCAGATATTTTACTTTTTGCATAAGGTAAAGTATGTACACAAGGTTAGACATAAGGTGCATAAGGTACAGTATGTACACAAGGTTAGACATAAGGTGCATAAGGTACAGTATGTACACAAGGTTAGACATAAGGTGCATAAGGTACAGTATGTACACAAGGTTAGACATAAGGTGCATAAGGTACAGTTTGTACATGAGGAGACATAAGGTGTATAAGCAGCAGCTATATACAGTAGGCTACCACTGTTGGATTATGTGCAATAATCACCGCTGTCGTCTTCCAGAAACAGATGATGTAACATCATATCTTTAATCTGATTGGCTGATTCTTCTGAACTAAAGAACGAGCCCTCCTTCATTCTCTTTCAGACTCCAGAACTTCTCTTTCAGTAAACATCTGTTTATTCTGATCTGTTTATTCTCATCTGTTTATTCTCATCTGTTTATTCTCATCTGTTTATTCTGATCTGTTTATTCTCTCATCTGTTTATTCTGATCTGTTTATTCTCATCTATTAAATTCAGTTCAGTTTTGATCAGTGATGATGAAGATTACAGCCACCCTCCTCATCCTCTCCTCTGTACTTCATGTCAAAGCGATCCCAGGAAGTAAGTACATTATATTTATGTTATTATATAATATATACATTTATATACTGTAATTATACACAACCAAATATGAACAATGCACAATACAAACAAATGACATGCACACACGTACGCATGCGCACACACACACACACACACACACACACACACACACACACACACACACACACACACACACACACACACACACACACACACACACACACACGCAAACATATGCACGCACATGCACGCACGCACGCACACAAGCACACGCACGCGCACACACACACACACACACACACACACACACACACACACACACACACACACACACACACACACACACACACACACACACACACACACTCCTTTTACTACCTGTATATACAGTATTGAATCTTGAATGTTGGTCCAGATATATAAACATTAAAACAGATGTTATGAACTGTTGTTGTGACATCATGAAATATGGAGAATATAATATAATACATCATGAAAATGAGGGTTTTGTGCAGAGGGAGGAGGAGGGGCCTATTATAGAACCCTGGGGATTCCAGAAACCTCACATCTCCATATTTCATCATACAAGAGTGTTGCACACATATGGTTGTACATTTTATACCTCTTTACTACTGCTGCTATGTATAATATACTATTTTAACTGTTAAAGAAATGTTACACCGTGTTGGGCTTATTTTACTTATTTATTATTGTAAAGTATCATTTATTATTTATTGGTAAAGAAATGTACTCGAAAAGTACCAAAAGTAGAAGTAGTCATTATGCAGAATGTGATGTTTCACAAGTTATCGTCTAACTCTAAAATGTATAAAACACTTTTGATAAAAGCAGATCTACAAGTTTACAATGCCTCGCATAGCGACGCATTGTGAACTTCTAGATCTGCTATTTTCAAATGCCCAAAATATATATAGAGCTGAAGTGGGTATGTATGTTTTGTAATAATAATCAAAATCTACAAAGTAACTAGTAACTAAAGTTGTCAAATAATAGTAGCCTAGTGGAGTAAAAGTACAATGTTTGTCTCTGAGATGTAGTTGAGTAAAAGTACAGAAAATTTGAAGTAATCAAGTAAAGTAAAAAAAAAAATCAAAATTGTACTTGAGTAAACCGTGCGCTGCGCAGTGCGCACGGTAAACGCTAATCAAGGACGACACGGAGACGTCGGGTCCTGACGAGCAGACGCTGTGGTGGGCGGGGCGTGGAGACGGAATACAAGAAGACTCACCTCAAGACAAACTCACCTCAACTGAAAAAGGAATACTCACCTCGGGGGTAGGAACAGTCACCCCGGGGGGTGGGTAAACTCACCTCAGGACCTGAGAAAACTCACCTCGGAACACTCACCCCGGGGGTAGGAACACTCACCCCGGGGGTAGGAAAACTCACCCAGAAAAACTCAATGGTGTAATGTACAGTGAGTTTTTGTTTTGTGGGTGGGTTTAACCTTTCCCCTATACACCAAGTCTGTATGTTTAAAAAAGGCACATCTACCGGCTTGTGAGCTTTCCTTTTTCACAGAATGCTTTCATAATGAGACACGTTTAATCCATACTGGATTAAATTCTGTCTTTGAAGGTATAGAATTACCAAATTATGTCGTTCAATGATATATTTGTGTTTAAAATACACACACACACACACACACACACACACACACACACACACACACACACACACACACACACACACACACACACACACACACACACACACACACACACACACACACAAAGAGTAAGGCATCAAAATGTACCAAAAGTAATATTTCTAAAAACTAAAGTTCTCAAACAATGCATGTGTGCAATGCAATGTTCTATGCTGTTATCATTTATACCAGCAAAGTAGTAGGTAACTAAATATCCTAGGTAAAAATAGGGAAAAGTGTTTAATGCATGTTTTACAATAGTGAAATGTATATCTAATAGTAACTAAAGTTCAATAATGCTTACTATAGTGAAATGTATATCTAATAGTAACTAAAGTTCAATAATGCTTACAATAGTGAAATGTATATCTAATAGTAACTAAAGTAACTAAAGTTCAATAATGCTTACCAAAAGCTTTTCTCACAAATGTGTTCACACAGAAAACAAAACATTATACCTGTGTTTTATCTTCACTGGAGTTTTTCTTCATTTTTCTTTGTTAAGTAAGTATTTGTTTGCATTATACACATTGGAATGTTCACTTTTCTGATGAAATCTACCTTGTATTTAAAGCACTTTAATTAGCTAAATGTAATTTAACAACATACATTGACATTGGAATGTTCATTTCTCTGGGTTCCTACCTTTGTTTGTTTGTTTGTTTGTTTGATGGGGGCACAGGAGTGAAGGGGAGGAGGGGGGTTGACCACTTAACACTAATATCCCATTCCACTTAATGATTCATTGTTTGATATCTAATAGGTGGATGGGGCAAGGTGTGGAGCTGGAGACACATAGCAAATGACCATGCTATTTGCTATTTGCATTCCTTGTTCACTTTTCTGATGAAATCTACCTTTCATTCATTCTGTGAAAAAGGAAAGCTCACATTATGAAAGCATTCTGTGAAAATGGAAAGCTCACAAGCCGGTAGATCTACCTTTTTACCTTTTCTGATGAAATCTACCTTGTATTTAAAGCACTATTTAAAGCACTTTATTAATTCTATACCTTCAAAGAAAGAATTTAATCCAGATATGGATTAAACATCATTATGAAAGCATTCTGTGAAAATGGAAAGCTCACATTATGAAAGCATTCTGTGAAAATGGAAAGCTCACAAGCCGGTAGATCTACCTTTTTTTAAACATTGGGGTGAGTATTCCTACCTCTGAGGTGAGTCTTCCGAGGTGAGTTTTCTCAGGTCATGGGGTGAGTGTTCCTACCCCCCGAAAATCTTGGGGGTGAGTATTCCTACCTCTGAGGTGAGTCTTCCGGGGTGAGTATTCCTACCTCTGAGGTGAGTTGGTTTTGAGGTGAGTCTTCTTGATACCGTGGAGACGTCACACTAGAAATCTGACATGATTTAATACCTGGGTTGTTGTGACATCATGAAAAACATCACTCCGTATGAATTACTTTCATAATAAAAATAAATAAATAAATACATAAAAACATTTAAATCTGTTTCAGTGTGAATAAAACGTTTGACAGGAAGCTACTTTTAATATCCAGCCTTTCACTTCATATAAGAACCAAACATGATTGTTTAACATGATGATTATGTGTTATTGTCACTGTGAAGAAGTTTGTTGTTGCATTTAATGTCATCTTTGTTTTATTTCCAGTGTTCCATGAGCAGATTAAAGTCATTGGCTGTTCAGACACAGTTAAAGACTCATATAAAGAGTACATGTTTGCACTGGATGGTGAAGTGATGGTGTACGCAGACTTCAACAAAGGGAAGGCGGTGGAGCCTCAGCCTCCGTTTGTAGATCATATCACCTGGACAGGAGCTTATGATATAGCTTTGGGTGATCAGGCGCTCTGCAAAGCCAACCTGGACACCATTCGCACTGCCTTGAAGAAACCACCAGTGAAAGGTACATGAATACTATTAACACAATAGTTATTAACTAAAACGGTTGAACACACACACACACACACACACACACACACACACACACACACACACACACACACACACACACACACACACACACACACACACACACACACACACACACACACACACACACACACACACACTTTAATGTATATTTGGATTTTCAATTAAAAGACATGAATCATTTCAAAATCCAAGATAATATGATTAACAGTTACCATCAAAATAAAACATCTACATAACATAACAAAATTAGGCCTGGGAGTCGATTATAACAATTAATCTAATTCATTAGAGGCTTTGTAATGAATTAATCGAAATTAATCGCATTTTAATCACAACAATATTTTACCTGAGAACAGTGAGAAGCATTTTTTTCAAATGGATTTTGGTATACGTCAAGTACATGTACTTAAATACTCTACTTAAGTACAATTTTGAGGTATTTGTGCTTTACTCGAGCATTTCCAATTTCTAATACTTTTACTTCTACTCCACTAAATCTCAGAGGTAAATATTGTACTTTTACTCCACTACAATTATTTGAAAACTTTAGTTACTTTGTAGATTTTGATTGTTATCACAAAACATACAGTAACCACTTCAGCCCTATATCGGCCATTTAAATAGCCGATCTACAAGCATGACACATTGAGAGCTTGTAGATCTGCTATTTTCAAAAGATTTGTATATATTTGAAACTCGAAATGGGACATTTTGTATAATGAGTATTTTACTTTTGATACACGACGGGGGGATGCACGACGCACCGCATCGTGCATCCCCCCCAGCGCACCATAATGACATTTTTAATTGTCTATTTCCAGATGGATATGTGTTCTATCGGGCTGACCACTGTGTGTTTAACTCCAGTGAGCTGAAGGACATACAGTACATACAGTCAATGAATTTCGATGGTGATGAGCTGAACAGGTGGGACAGTAGAGTAGATCAGTATGTTGGATACACTGAGTTTGGTGTGAAGAACGCAGAGCGCTGGAATAAAGATCCTACATTCCTGGCTGGGATCAGAGCAAACCGAGAGGCACGCTGCAAACCCAACACTGAGCTCTACTACCCCCGTGTCCTGAACAAGAGAGGTGAGCTGATCTCAGAGCAGCACTCAACACTCATCACCTCATAAACTATAACATGAAATCACATGATTCTATTCAGAGATGATTAATGGTGTTAATATTGATCATATAATAATTATTACATATTTCTTTATCTGCTGAGAAACATTTCAGATCCTCTTGATCTATACTGTATCCTAACACGCTGTCACACAGTGGAAATAGCAGATCTAATATTAATAATAATAGACCAATTATTTGTTTACCAACATTGAGACTGGACGCACAGGTGATTGTTTCACGCAATCAATTCTCAACCTGTTGTTTTGGGGTGCAGCTGGTTTCAGCACACCCCAACCCCCTCTAACCTCTAACCCCAACCCCCTCTGTGTGTTGGCTGGTGAGGCGAGTCCTAGCGAGACCTGATAGAATGGGTGCGTACTGGTTCTTATCAGTGTGACGTAGTCTGTTAAGGGGTCTATACATCAGACTTATATAGCGCTTTTCTTAGAACCCAAAGTCTCTTTACAAAACAGCTTAAAAACAAATGTATTAGGAGTAAAAAAAAAAAAGAAAAACGTTAAAAGGCTAAAAACAATAAGCTAAGACCCAGTGGAAGAAAGAGATGGTTGGTTTGGGTTAGGCATAACCTAACTCTACAAGCTCACAACATGTGGTGTCACCATCTATACCGAGTATAAATGAAACATATTGATCTATTTCTGAGTGTTTTCACCCTCATATAATGACCTTCCTAAAACAGAGACACCGGGATTATTGTTTTTAAATTATCTCTAAAAAGAACCATGCAGGCTAAAACACACCTCTATACACTTCATTTCACCACCTGATTCTATATTTTAATTATTGTCTTTACTAGTTTGTTTTGTATGTTTTTAATCACAATATTTTACAGGATTATGTGTATTGTTTAGTTTGTTTCTACTATATGATATTGATTGGTTTATTGTAGTATATGTAAAGCACTGTGTAACTGTGAATGATTTGATATGTTTAAATTACGTTATATGAATGCATTGTTTTCTACAACGTAGACTATTGTGAATCTACAGTACTCTGGTGCCATCTGGTGGCCAAACACTGACATTTACAGTTACAATTTACAATGTAGTCATTTATCAGACGCTCTTAATCCAGAGTGATTCACAGTAAGCAAGGAAAACACAAGGTAATACATCAAAAGCATAGAAATAGTAATCTAGGATCATATAGGTAAACCAAGAACCTATCATCAGTCTAAACCATTGGTTCTCAAAGTGGGGTACGGGGACCCCCAGGGGTCCTTGGGGGGATTCCAGGGGGTCCGCAGTAAAATGTGTTAAAATAGCATCACAATAATTTTAACCACTTTAACCTTTTATACTTTGGCTATTCAAAAATAGCAGATATACAAGCTCATAGCGCGGCACCGAGTGCCGCGCTATGAGCTTGTATATCTGCTATTTTTGAAAAATCGTGAACACTTTGAATATATATTTTTCATTTCATCATTCAACATTTGTAAGTCAAATATTTGCTTCTGGGGGGTCCCTGGAACAAAATATTTTGCGATGGGGGTCCGCGGCCAAATACATATCATTTTGGGGGTCCTTGACATGAAAAGGTTTGAGAACCACTGGTCTAAACAGTATAATATCAAACAAATAAATAATATATACATTAAAACTATCCAAACTATAGGATGCCAGGTCTACAATGAACCTGGCATCTGTCAACATAACATGATATCTGAATTACATTTTAAACTTTGCATAAGACTGCAAGGTCATCAAGGATAGGTCTAGTGCTACAGTCTTCAGATTATGGTAGTAGATTGGGAGTGAGTCTGCAGTTCTAACTGCAATGGGGAGTTTGTTCCACGGTTTGTTTTTTCCAGGGTGTTTTAGAGAAGGGAGAAGAGTCTAGGACGTGTGGAGCGTTGTCCAGGGTGTTTTAGAGAAGGGAGAAGATTCTAGGACGTGTGGAGGGTGAGGGGTTGTAGGGTTGGATCAGGTTTGAAGATATGGGGGTGTCATACCTTTGGTTGCTTTGTAGGCCAACATCAGTGTTTTGTACTCTGTGAGGGCAGCAACTGGGAGCCAATGGAGGGAGAGGAGAACGGGGGAGAGCCGGGAAACATGAACATTTTGGCTGGTTGAAGACCAAGTGTGTTGCAGCTTTCTGGATCATTTGGGTCTTATTTGGATGCTATACGATTATTAATGATAATGACATTTTCTTATGACGGTTATATAATAATAATCTTATTTATCCAGTGGAGCCCAAAGTGAGACTGAAGTCAGAGACTCCCCCTCGTCGTGGTGAACACACTCACATGCTGAGGTGCAGCAACTACGACTTCTATCCTAAAGTGATCCTGGTGACCTGGTGGATAGGTCAAGAACCTTTGACCTCTGGTCTCTCCTCTACCAACGAGCTGTCTGATGGAGACTGGTACTACCAGTACCACTCCTACCTGGAGTACACACCCAGGTACACACCTAACAGACACCTATACATAGAAATACACAACTAACAGACACCTATACATAGAAATACACACCTAACAGACACTATACATAGAAATACACACCTAACAGACACCTATACATAGAAATACTCACCTAATAGACACCTATACATACAGTATATTTTCTTTAAAAATAAAACAAGTGTTACTCACTTGCTGAAAATGGCCCATTAATTGGTATGCTAATATTAAGTCACATGCACCCACGCGCGCGCACACACACACACACACACACACACACACACACACACACACACACACACACACACACACACACACACACACACACACACACACACACACACACACACACACACACACACACACAGGGATCATGCAATGTCTTCCACTGCCACATTGTTGTTGCTTCACACGCTGTGTGTGTGTGTGTGTGTGTGTGTGTGTGTGTGTGTGTGTGTGTGTGTGTGTGTGTGTGTGTGTGTGTGTGTGTGTGTGTGTGTGTGTGTGTGTGTGTTACAGATCAGGAGAGAAGATCACATGCATGGTGGAACATCCCAGCCTGACCGCGCCTATCAAGATGGACTGGGGTCAGTTACTGTAATCTACTTTATTCTACTGTAATCTACTGTAATCTACTGCATTCTAGCCTACTATATTCTGAATTATTCTACTCTAGTCTACTGTAATCTACTGTATTCTACTGTACTCCACTTTATTCTACTCAAAATCAATACAAATACATTAAAACATCCTAAAAAAGTAACCATTCTAATAAGAAGGTCCTGGTATCTTGTCTAGATGAGGTACATCATCTTTGTTTACTAATGGCTGCAGGTACAAATACATTAAAAAAAGTGATTTACTTATATAAACGCTGCATTGATATCAATGGTAATGGTCTAGTGGTTAGAGTGTCTGCCCAAGATTGAGAGGTTGGAGTTCAATCCCCGGCCGGGTCATTCTAAAGACTATCAAAGTGACCCAATGCCTCCCTGCTTGGCACTCAGCATCAAGGGTTGGGTTGGATGTTCAAAAAATTGCAAAACAAATCTTGATTTTTCAAAAATATCAGATCTGCTATTTTTGAATAGTCTAAGTATAAAATAATAGTTATAGCTCAAATCTAAAATGACACAGATGATTCCATGTCAGAGTCAGTGAAGAACAAGGTGTTTTAATCTACTGTAATAATATCATTAATATAATATAATATAATGTAATAAAATATTTGTATTGTCAGATGACTCCATGTCAGAGTCAGTGAAGAACAAGGTGGCCATGGGAGCATCAGGTCTGGTTCTGGGTCTGGTCTTGTTCCTGTCTGGATTCATCTACTTCCAGTGGAAGAAACGAGGTGATTAGCATGTTTAATTAACGTGTTTCATTAACATGTTTCATTAATTATTATACTACCAGTGGAGGAAACAAGGTGATTAGCATGCTTAATTAACATGTTTCATTAATTAATATAGCCTACTACCAGTGGAAGAAATTAGGTCAGATCAACAGAGGATCACATGACACAGAAATGCAAACAAACAAACAAACAAACAAACATGTAAAGCCACAACCTAAACTGGTTAATATTGGTTTGGAACCTTAACCGGTTTAGGCCAGTTTAGACAACCTAGTTAGAGGTCAAAGTGTGTTCTATGTTGTCACATGTGACCCTGATGTCTGAACCCTAATGTTGTTGTGTTGTTGTGTTATTGTGTTTTGTGTACATTTATGCATTCTATGGAGAAATACACACAATACAGTACATATGATTTATTTGTGTGTCTGTTTTAACTGTCTCTCTTCTTCTTCTATTAGGTCGTATTCTGGTGCCGACAACCAATGACGATCTTTAGACTCCTCCCACACACCCAGGTTCACTTCCTCTTTCTTTTTACTAAACTGTTTTACATATACATTGATACAGTTTTAATGCATAAAAGTGTATAAAACTAAAAAACATACAAAAATGCCGTGCTTGTGCAGTGAAACAAGTAGCTTGGTAAGCCATCCCGGTCGTGTGAATTCACATTATCATTAATTTCATTAATTCATTTTTTATAATAATCTAATAATCACTGTAAAGTTGGCCGAATCGTCAAGGCTCCAAGAATCGACAAAGTCCAAGAACGTAGATTTTTGGTATTTTATTTACCTCCAAAACTAGGAATCAGCCCCATGCAGGAGTGTAACAGTAAATAATACTACTTCAAAAATAAATACTGGCCACAAATACACTTTCAAAAACAGAAAGTAAGAAATAAACACTTGATAACTAAACTAAGACAAAACAAACAAACCAAGAACTAAAGATACTGAAACAGTTAATGCCTTTTGACTCAAGGCCATGGCAGCTCTCCCCTGGAGTTGTCTCCTTAACAGCTACCAGTAAACTGAGCATTTCACTCTGTGCTTCCTCCTCTCTACATGTCCAGCCTCCCTTATATACCAGGTAAGACCCCGCCCACAATTAGTAACTGGCATCATCATCAACTCAACCAAAGCAAAGCATGGCCCATGAGTTAGACTACGCAATTACAGATGTTCCGAGCAAACTTGAAATGCATTTATAGGCATCAAATAATTCACAAAACAACGACCATAGAATTAGACAATACAGAACATATAGAATAGCCTGCACCACTGGGTGCTGAACAGACACACCTCCCAGACAGCTTGATGACAGTCCATTATTAGAAGCAGCTGTGCAGTGTGTGCTTGTTATGTCCAGTTTTACACTGTGGAAGTGTTATATATAGTCTTATATATATAAGCCCTATAGTCTTAGTGTCTATAGGGCACGGGTTGCCCCGTGACAATCACATTTAATAATCAAATGATTTGTTGTATCAAACAACACTGATGAGAATGTGATCAGATGGGGGGGGGGGGGTCCTCTTGGTGAACTGTGTAGTTTGGACCATTCATCATCAATCAAATATAAACATGTTTTACATGATGCAGGAGTTTAGATCCCATAGCCTGAGAGGATGTTCAGGTGATTCAGTCAGGAAATGAAGTGCCTGTGATTCAGTTCAGTGAAGAGACGACACAATGCAGCCAAACTCTGAACCAATCATTTGAACACAACATTTCAGTGAACTGTATCCAATGATTCAGTACATCAGTACACAGAAAACACTGATCATTCCATCACTAGCAGGATCAAAGACCTTGTGGTCCAAAGGAGAGTGTTCTAACAACTGTGCTGCCCTTCCTACTAAGATAGACTATTGACAAAGTATTGGTTAAATGTTGTTTGAATGGACTGAGTTGTTTCTACTTTGATGGTTACTGTAGTTGCAAGGAGGGTGCTGGGAGGTTAGGTTTTTAAGTAGTTTACTAATAACTTGTTCATGATCTATTAACTACTTATAGCATAGTTTTATAAATAATCATTAAATCATTAACCTCGAACAAATATTATAAGTTATAAATAACACATTAACTAATAGTTTGGGAATGATGAATTTACTATTATAAGGGAAGGTTATTCTAAAGTGTTATCATGTTCACACAGTTAATACATTCTGATTTTTATTGGTTTATTGTCTTTTCACAGAACACCTGGGTGTGTTTTCAAAGAAGCAGAGAGTCATCGCTGCCCCTAGTGGAGAGAGGAGTAAATACATGTGTGTCCATTCAGCTTTTAAATACTCATAACAGCAGCACAATGATGACATCATCAACCTTTTTCACAAATGTGTCCTTTATACAATTAAAAATGCTAATTAACTAGCCTTTGAGAATTAGAATTTGGACTCTGTCTTTTCCCAGTGTTTCGACCAGTTCGACGTGGTTTTGAGGTGAGGTTATGGTTAAGGTTAGGTTTATAAACATTATCGTAATATTTCTGTCCTACACTATATTGAAACATTAAATAAATGATCACACACACAATCAGAGTTCTTCATAACATTAATATTAATATCCATCTGAATGGAAGTCAGTCAGCCATGTTTGGTTTGGTTTGGTTTGGTTTTATTATTTTATAATTGACCATAAGTCATTTATTATGTAATCATTTATAATGTGTGATAATTCATGTGTTAAGATCATTATGACATCACTGTTTCCCTGTGATGGGTGGACCTGGACCCTCTAGGGTGGTCTGGGGTGATGGGTCCACCCAAATTAGACAACGGTGGGCCACCACAGTCTATGAAATGTATAGGAAACACTGATGACATGTGTTACGGCCCTGTGTGGCCTCATATTGTGTGTTTTTTAACCCTCTGAGTGTTCTCAGTGCCCCATTTGGTAATTGGAGGGTGGAGTGGAGATTGGAGGAGTGGCGTGGTGTCTGGAGACACACCTGGGCTTCATCCTCAATCAGCTCAGCCAGTATAAAAGCCTGGGAGAAGCTCCTCTTCAGTCTATAACTCACTGTCACCTCCATGTGCTGAACCCTTTCTTTTAGTTACTTGGTGTTTACTACTGTAGGTCTATATTGTGTGCCATACCTTTTTCTGTTTAGTGTGTAAAGGTAACTTTAATGATGTGTGTTTAAAGTACAGACACTTATTAGATAGGAAACTTCACTTCACTATGTTCCAAACCTTCACCTGAGTGTACTAGAGAAGGGAAGCGTGGTAGTGTTGTGCCGCCATTTGTTTTGTTCCCCATTTTGAGCCTGTTTTGTTTAGTTAGGGAGCCTAGACTAGTGGTTCTCAAACTTTTTCATGGCAAGGACCCCCAAAATGATATGTATTTGGCCGCGGACCCCCATCTCGAAATATTTTGTTCCAGAGACCCCCCAGAAGCCAAAATGTGTGTTAAAAATGTTAGCTTTAAAAATATATATTATTCAAAGATGTTCACTCATTTTCATGTTTTTTCAAAAATGGCAGATCTACAAGCTCATAGTGGCAATCAGTGCCGCCATATGAGCTTATGAGGTTGTTTTGAGATGTGTCAATGTTTCAAGCTATTTAATGCAGTCAGATTGTTTTGTGTACATGGTATGTAGTTGTGTGTTTTACACCCACTGTCTTTATATAATTATAATATTGGCCCTTTGAACTCTTATTTGATGCCATGTCTGAGCATAGTGAACTAATGTGTGCTCTTTTAATGTGCAGTGAAACGACTAACCTATGAGTTAATTACTCCCTTGTTGTGTGCTGTGGCTTATCTGCTCTTGACAATGCTTGGAGAGATGTGTTCTATTGACCAGTTGTATTGCAGTGGCATAATCTGTATTTCATTTAATGTGAATACAATGTCAACTTTTGCAACATCATGGTGTCATTGCTGAGCCTCAAAGCTCTGTTAAATGAACCTCCTTTTAATGTTAAGCCTTAATTGGCTTGTTGGTTTAAATCCAACTGGTGTAGTCAGTAGTATTTATGTTTTTAGTAACCCCTATTTCGGCCAGGGTGGTTACATATGGATTTAATTACCTCAAAGGACTTTCCCCCTATACCACTTTCTATTCATTTACAAAGTAAACCCTCATGCCAGACTGAGTCCAAAGCTTTCTGGAAATCGACAAAGCATGCATGAATCGTTCCTCTGTGTGTGTGTGTGTGTGTGTGTGTGTGTGTGTGTGTGTGTGTGCAATGTGGTCCGCTGTTCTATAGTTTGGGAGGAATGCAAACTGACTTTTGCTTAAGACATTGTGCTCGGTGAGTTCTGTAGTTGTTGGGCTTAAATGTGTCTCCGTTCTTGAAAATGGGTGTGATCAACCCTTCTCCCAGCTTTCAGGGAAATGACCCACACTTAGTACCAAGGTGAATATCTTTAGGATGGACAATTTGCATTTCAAGTTCTTCCCTATTTTGCCCACCTGAGCATGCAAGTTATTAAAGTTGAATAAAGGTATTAACTGCTACATATGAGGAAACAAAGCATCAGAGAATAAGTGCAAAATGTGAATTAATGGAGCAGCAAATTGCACACATTCAAACGTATTAATGTAGATGAGTATTATCATGAGATGATCTTATTAAGATCTTATCTTAAAGTGTACTTTATAGAACATGTCCATGAACATACAGTAGCATTCATTCATCCATTCATCTGAATGAATGTATTTATTAGAAAATAGCAACATATTTATTGATAGGCCTACAATTGAAACAGAGGCATGTTTGGAGACATGTTTGGTTTGGAAATGTGGAAAGGTATTAAAAAGCAACATGACTTCTACTTCTGATACAGCCCCACTAAAAATACCAAATATAATACAAATATTACGTTATGGTGCAAAATGGACAGTATGTGAGTTAAATGTTTTGTGTTTCCATCCCCCTGTTTTCATTCTTTCTATAAAGTCCCAAAATCCACCTCCTTCAAGTGTAAAACTTTATTTTCTTTTTCTTTTTTTTTTGCACAATATAACTATTTTTTCAAATTTGTATGCGTTACTATTCAGGGATTTATGCGCAAAATCCAAAATGTGCTTAAAAACTGGTTGATGACAACACAACACAACACAACGCAACACAACACAACGCAACACAACACAACTTTCCGTCCAAGTCACAGTATAGTTCAGCCTGTCAATCACTGGGACACAGTGTAGTTCAGCCTGTCAATCACTGGGACAGAGCACATGCAGTGAATCACATCAAAGGCAGAGACACAGCTGCCTGAAAAAAGAGAATTTCCAATTTTCAGTACTTTAACTTCTACTCCACTACATCTCAGAGGCAAATATTGTACTTTTACTCCACTACAATTATTTGATAACTTCAGTTACCTTTCACATGTAAATGATTATATTATAAAATTATACATTAACCACTTTAGCCCTATTTTATAGGCTATTTGAGAATAGCCGATCTACAAGCTCACAAGGCGTCGCATCGCAAGCTAGATCTGCTATTTTCAAATATTTTTGTACTTTTACTTTTGGTACTTTTTTTATGTCAATACTTTTGTACTTTTATTCAAGTCAATTTTGTATTCTGGACTTTTACTTGTAACAGAATATTTCTATATTGCAGTATTGGTACTTTTACTTAAGTAAAGAATTTGAGTACTTTTTCCACCACTGCAAATCAGTGGGTTTATGTCATTATTGTAAAGCTGTGGGCCGTGGACCACAATCTGAAAAAAAAATGTTCCAGGGACCCCCCAGAAGCAAAGATTTGAGTTAAAAATGTATGTATTTAAATATTTGCACGTATTTTCATGATTTATTTTAAAAGAAAATAGCAGGACTCCAAGCTCATAGTGCGGCACTCGGTGCCGCACTATGAGCTTGGAGTCCTGCTATTTTTTGTTTTAGCTTGTAGATCTGCTATTTTTTGAATAGCCCAAAGAAATCTTAAAATGACACAGATGGCCATCTGCCTTTAGGACAGCAGAGGGCGCTCTTTGAAGCCTAAGACTGTTGATGCATACCTGCCATTCATTTGTAATGGTTTGGTATGGGTGATGGGAAGTGACAAACAGGTTTCAGGGAATGAGGATGTTTGTTGTTCCTGTTCATTTGTCTGTTAGTTATTCATTGTTCTGATGTAAAGCGTCCTTGGGTTTATGAAAGGCGCTATATAAATTCAAGCTATTATTATTATTATTATTATTATTATTATTATTATTATTATTATTATTATTATTATGTTCCAGTGCATGAAATGTCTCTCATTTCAGAGTTGGTTAATGGAGAAGTTCACATGGGGGCGGTGGTGGAAAAAATACTTAAATGTTTTACTTATGTAAAAATATCAACACTGCAATGTAGAAGTAAAAAAATATTGGAATCAAAATGTACTTAAAGTACCAAAAGTAGAACATACTCATTATGCAGAACATCCCATTTCGTTTTCAAATGTATGACATGTCTAATAATCTTTTGAAAATAGCAGATCTACAATCTCAAGCTTCAAATGGCCGAAATGTGTATAGGGCTGAAGTGGTTTATGCATGTTTTGTAATTATAAGCTAAAAGGTAGTAACTGAATTTGTAATGCGGCTTGGATTGATGTTTAATGAACATGAACAGCATTTTACCAGCACGCACGCACGCGTGCACACACACACACACACACACACACACACTTATCAATTATTAAAAGTAAATGAATAGACTAAATAGACTTTTACTGCACAGCCTTCCAATCCAATGGTCTCTGAGTTGTGTCCATATGAAGTGTTAAACACTGTGTAACACTGCTGTAGAACCATATGTGTGACATTCAGTTTATTTGGTGAGACTATTCTCTTACCAGACCTGAACAGTGTTTGTGTAAAGTTTGGTGTGGATTGGAACCCCCCACCCGTTGCCCTCCAACAGCAACTACATGAGAAACATTATTTATTTTATTCATATTTTAAATAATCTGTAATCGCTTCAATCTGAAGTGATGAACTTTAACCTTTAGCCTCCCATCATGTCTCATCTGAAAGCTTTTAATTAATTACAACATTTTACTTTCTTTCTTTCTTGTGTTTCTCTTCAACAGAATCAGAATCATCTTTATTGTCACATCACAGGTTAAAGGTGTAAAGAAGTGGGTGAAATTATTTTTTGTGAAGCTCCATCGTTTTAGTTATTTTCAGAAAGAGAAAGAATGTGGGGGGGGGGGGGGGCAAGGAGAGAATAAAAGATGAACTAGAAAAAGTGCTCCTCGGAGCACAGGTCTCCACCAGGTCAGGTAGGTTATTGTGGCCTCTTGGTGGCGCTATAATAGGCCAATGTTTAAAGGGTGCCATTTGTTCTTGGGCCTTGCACGGCAATCGGACACTGACTGCATTCATGGTTTGAGGCATTTTATGCAATTTTCTTTTTTGCTAAATTAGACCTGCTGGTGGCGCTATAACAGGCCAATGTTAAAATGGTGGCATTAGTTCCCAACATTGTGTGAATGTGCGTGCAAAGTTTGACCGCAATCGGACGGTGCGTTCATGACTTGCGGAATTTTGTTCAAAACAAGCCACTACAGCAAACTTTAGATGTCAATCTTAGCCAATGAAATTTGGATGAAATTGGAAGGAGTATTATTAAAAAATGTGTTTTACACAAGTCGGCCTCCTGGTGGCGCTATAAAAGGCAGATGTGAAAAATGCAGGGCAAAGGTTTTTCCTTAACCTCTAGGGAGTGCGCATATAAAGTTTTACACAGATCGGTGCAGCTATAGGTAAAAACATGAATTGGCCTGTTATAGCGCCACCATGAGGCTGATTTGAAAAATTTCAAGTAGCATTTATTCCTCGGCATAGTGGAAATATGCGTGCAAAGTTTCATGGAAATTGCATGCTGTGTTCATGATTTGAGGCATTTTGTTCAAAACGAAGCAATCCTACAAACTTTGGAAGCCATTTTGAGCCAATCAGGATGGAATATGAAAAATCTGAAAGACCAGTTTTGTTTAATGACTGTAAAGGTACTGTGTACCGATTTGCGATATAAAAGGCCCATGTGAAAAATGTGGCCCAGAAGTTCAGAATTGGCATCCAGGGAGTGTGTGTGCACAGTTTCGCTGCGATCAAGCCAACGGTGGCGGAGATTAGCTGGTCACAGACGGGGACACAGACACACAGACACAGACACACACACACACACACACACACACACACACACACACACACACACACACACACACACACACACACACACACACACACACACACACACACACACACACACACACACACACACACACACACACACACACACACACACACACACACACACACGGACGGGGACACAGACACACAGACACAGACACACACACACACACACACACACACACACACACACACACACACACACACACACACACACACACACACACACACACACACACACACACACACACACACACACACACACACACACACACACACACACACACACACACGGATGGACGGACAAACGCGGACGGATGGACGGACAAACGGACGGAGGGTAAAACATACTCTCTCGCCATGCCTTTCGGCCTAGCGGAGACAATTAAACAAAGATATTTACATACTCTATGTGCATGATGAGACATAAGGTGCATAAGGTACAGTATGTACATGAGGAGAGAAGGTGCAGGTACAGTAAGCACGTGATGTTAGACATAAGTTGCATAAGGTACAGTATGTACATGAGGAGACATAAGGTGCATAAGGTACAGTATGTACATGAGGAGACTTAAGGTGCATAAGGTACAGTATGTACATGAGGAGACTTAAGGTGCATAAGGTACAGTATGTACATGAGGAGACTTAAGGTGCATAAGGTACAGTATGTACATGAGGAGACATAAGGTGCATAAGCAGCAGCTATATACCATACATTATTATGTGCAATAATCACGACTGTCGTCTTCCAGAAACAGATGATGTAACATCATATCTTTAATCTGATTGGCTGATTCTTCTGAACTAAAGAACGAGTCCTCCTTCATTCTCTTTCAGACTCCAGAACTTCTCTTTCAGTAAACATCTGTTTATTCTGATCTGTTTTTTATTCTGATCTGTTTATTCTGATCTGTTTATTCTGATCTGTTTATTCTCATCTGTTAAATTCAATTCAGTGATGATGAAGATTACAGCCACCCTCCTCATCCTCTCCTCTGTACTTCATGTCAAAGCGATCCCAGGAAGTAAGTACATTATATTTATGTTATTATATAATATACACATCTATATCTACTGTTATTATATAAAACCAAATATGAACAATGCACAATACAAACAAATGATATGCGCACAAACACGCGCGCGTACACACGCACGCACGCACGCACGCACGCACGCACGCACGCACGCACGCACGCACGCACGCACGCACGCACGCACACACACACACACACACACACACACACACACACACACACACACATACACACACACACACACTCCTTTTACTACCTGTATATACAATATTGAATCTTGAATGTTGGTCCAAATACATAAACATTAAAACAGATGTTAGGAACTGTTGTTGTGACATCATGAAATATGGAGAATATAATATAATACATCATGAAAATGAGGGTTTTGTGCAGAGGGAGGAGGAGGGGCCTATTATAGAACCCTGGGGATTCCAGAAACCTCACATCTCCATATTTCATCATATAAGAGTGTTGCACACATATGGTTGTACATTTTAATTTTAGAAATCTGACTGATTTGATACCTGTTTTTTTTTTACATCATGAAATATATTTTTCCTTATTAATTACTTTCATAGTAAAGATACATAAATACATACAATTATTTGAATCTGTTTCAGTGTGAATAAAACGTTTGACAGGAAGCTACTTTTAATATCCAACCTTTCACTTCATATAAGAACCAAACATGATTGTTTAACATGATGAGTATGTGTGATTGTCACTGTGAAGAAGTTTGTTGTTGAATTTAATGTCATCTTTGTTTTATTTCCAGTGTTCCATGAGGAGATTAAAGTTGTTGGCTGTTCAGACACAGTTAAAGACTCATATAAAGAGGTGATGTTTGCACTGGATGGTGAAGTGATGGTGTACGCAGACTACAACAAAGGGAAGGCGGTGGAGCCTCAGCCTCCGTTTGTAGATCATATCACCTGGCCAGGAGCTTATGATCTAGCTTTGGGTGATCAGAAGTTCTGCAAACACAACCTGGACACCATTCGGACTGCCTTGAAGAAACCACCAGTGAAAGGTACATGAATACTATTAACACAATAGTTATTAACTAAAACGGTTGAATATACACACACACACACACACAAGTGAGTGATATTTTTTTGGTTAAAAAAAAAAGTTTGTTATTGTTAAAAGGTTAAAGCACTATATTGTGATAGTAATCATTGCTATAGAGTGTTTGTTCAGTAACAGGAGTCTCCTCGTCTCTCCAGCTCTTTAATAAACAGAAAATACATTTTCAGGTAGGTGACAAAATCTCAGCCAATCAGGAGAGAGTTCCCATTTATCAGCTTCATGTTTATGGTGTTCCAGTTACAAATTTGTATCTGCTCATTTCTTAGTGTCATCACTTCCAATTTCACTCGTTTAATCTTTATCTTGACTGAGTTCTCTATCCTGATTGGATGAAATTGGAAATGACCTGAAACTGAACTTAAAATGCTTTTCTGTTTAATAAAGAGGTGGAGAGACATGGAGAATCCTGTTACTGCACAAACACTATATCAATGAGTACTATCAGAATATAGAGCTATTTAACACTTATTTTAACGAAAGAAAATCACTTACCCTACCTTTAATTAGAGGCTTTGTAATTAATTAATCAAAATTAATCGCATTTTAATCGCATATCAACGTTTTACCTGAGAACAGTGAGAAGGATTTTTTTCAAATGGATATTGGTATACGTATACGTAACTGTACATGTACTCAAGTACTATACTTAAGTACAAGTCTGAGGTATTTGTACTTTACTCAAGTATTTCCAATTTCTAATACTTTTACTTCTACTCCACTACATCTCAGAGTCAAATATTGTACTTTTACTCCACTACAATTATTTGAAAACTTTAGTTACTAGTTACTTTTTAGATTTTGATTATTATTAAAAAACATACAGTAACCACTTCAGCCATTTGAAAATAGCCGATCTACAAGCGTGATGCATTGTGAGCTTGTAGATCTGCTATTTTCAAAAGATTTGTATACATTTGAAAACTTTAAATGGGACATTTTGTATAATGAGTACTTTTACTTTTGGTACTTGAAGTACTTTTTGATGCAAATACTTTTATACTTTTACTCAAGTATTTTGAATTCCGGACTTTCAATTAACAGAGTATTTCTGCATTGCAGTGTTGATACTTTTACTTAAGTAAAACATTTGAGTAGTTTTTCCACCACTGAGGCTGGTAGTGTGTTGTTAATGTTGTTTTGTGGTCGTTTAATTTATCAATTAAAGAAAACACAATGCGTCATGGTGCGACCCGCACCCCACCGCTGGGGGCGTTAGAATAGTGTTGATATTATACAGATGATAATAAAACTGAACATTAATGACATTTTTAATTGTCTATTGTCTATTTCCAGATGGATATGTGCTCTATGTGGCTTACCGCTGTGTGTTTAACTTCAGTGAGCTGAAGGACATACAGTACATAATGTCATATCATTTTGATGGTGATGAGATCCTCAGGTGGGACAGTAGAGTAGATCAGTATGTTGGATACACTGAGTTTGGTGTGAAGAACGCAGAGCGCTTCAATAAAGATCCTACAAGACTGGCTGGGATGAGAGCAGAACGAGAGGCATTCTGCAAACCCAACATTGAGAACTACTACCCCCGTGTTCTGAACAAGAGAGGTGAGCTGATCTCAGAGCAGCACTCAACACTCATCACCTCATAAACTATAACATGAAATCACATGATTCTATTCAGAGATGATTAATGGTGTTAATATTGATCATATAACAATCATTACATATTTATTTATCTGCTGAGAAACATTTCAGATCCTCTTTATTTATACTTAATCCTAACAGGCTGTCACACAGTGGAAATAGCAGATCTGATAATAATAATAATAATAATAATGATAATTGTAATAATAATAAGGGTAATAATAATAAGGGTAATAAGGGTAATAATAATAATAATAATAATAATAATCTTATTTATCCAGTGGAGCCCAAAGTGAGACTGAAGTCAGTGACTCCCCCTCGTCGTGGTGAACACACTCACATGCTGAGGTGCAGCAGCTACGACTTCTATCCTAAAGTGATCCTGGTGACCTGGTGGATAGGTCAAGAACCTTTGACCTCTGGTCTCTCCTCTACCAACGAGCTGTCTGATGGAGACTGGTACTACCAGTACCACTCCTACCTGGAGTACACACCCAGGTACACACCTAACAGACACCAATACATAGAAATACACACCTAATAGACACCTTATCCAACAAGCTTGAGGTGCTGAAACACAGGGCACCAACCTTGGGGGGGCACCAAACGGCGTGGAGGATAAAAAAAAGGCGAAAAACGCAGACACCCCCCCCCCCCCCCCCCCCCGTTGACAAAACGCTCCTGGGGGGCACCGCGCTGTTGTTGTTGCTTCACATGTGTATGTGTATGTGTGTGTGTGCGTGCGTGCGTGCGTGCGTGCGTGCGTGCGTGTGTGTGTTACAGATCAGGAGAGAAGATCACATGCATGGTGGAACATCCCAGCCTGACCGCGCCTATCAAGATGGACTGGGGTCAGTTACTGTAATCTACTGTAATCTACTGCATTCTAAATAAAGACTATCAAAGTGGGACCCAATGCCTCCCTGCTTGGCAATCAGCATCAAGGGCTAGGTTGAATGTTCAAATATTTGCCAAAAAAATCATGATTTTTCAAAAATATCAGATCAGCTATTTTTGAATAGTGTAAGTATAAAATAATATTTATAGCTCAAATCTAAAATGACACAGATGATGCCATGTCAGAGTCAGTGAAGGACAAGGTGTTTTAATCTACTGTAATAATATAATTCATATAATATTTGTATTCTCAGATTTCTCCATGCCAGAGTCAGTGAAGAACAAGGTGGCCATGGGAGCATCAGGTCTGGTTCTGGGTCTGGTCTTGTTCCTGTCTGGATTCATCTACTTCCAGTGGAAAAAACGAGGTGATTAGCATGTTTAATTAACATGTTTAATTAAAATGTTTAATTAACATGTTTCATTAATTAATATACTACCAGTGGAAGAAATGAGGTCAGATCAACAGAGGATCACATGACACAGAAATAAAAACACACAAACAAACATATAAAGCCACAACCCTAAACTGGTTTATATTGGTTTAGAACCTTAACCGGTTTAGACCAGTTTAGACGACCTAGTTAGAGGTCAAAGTGTGTTCTATGTTGTCACATGTGACCCTGATGTCTGAACCCTAATGTTGTTGTGTTGTTGTGTTATTGTGTTGTGTGTACATTTATGCATGTTATGGAGAAATACACACAATACAGTACATAGGATTTATTTGTGTGTCTGTTTTAACTGTCTCTCTTCTTCTTCTATCAGGTCGTATTCTGGTGCCGACAACCAATGAAGATCTTTAGACTCCTCCCACACACCCAGGTTCACTTCCTCTTTCTTTTTACTAAACGTTTTTAGATATACATTTATACAGTTTTAATGTATAAAAGTGTATACAACTATAAAACATACACAAAAAAACATGCTTGTGTAAGAAGTGAAACAACTATCCTGGTAAACCATCCCGGTCGTGTGAATTCACATTATCATGTGTCTTCTGCTTAATTTATTATAATAATGACGCTAATAATCACATTTAATAATCAAATGATATGTTGTATCAGACAACACTGATGACAATGTGGTGGTGAGATGGGGAGGGGGGGGCGGTCCTCTTGGACTGTGTAGTTTGGACCATTCATCATGAATCAAAACATGTTTTACATGACGCAGGAGTTTAGATCCCATAGCCTGAGAGGATGTTCAGGTGATTCAGTCAGGAAATGAAGTGCCTGTGATTCAATTCAGTGAAGAGACGACACAATGCAGCCAAACTCTGAACCAATCATTTGAACTCAACATTTCAGTGAACTGTACCAAATGATTCAGTACATATAGAAAACACTGATCATTCCATCACTAGCAGGAATCAAAGACAGAACCTTGTGGTCCAAAGGACCTACCAAGGTTCTACCAACTGAGCTGCCCTTCCTACTAAGATACACTATTGACAAAGTATTGGTCAAATTTTGTTTGAATGGACTGAGTTGTTTCTACTTTGATGGTTACTGTAGTTGCAGGGAGGGTGCTGGGAGGTTAGATTTGTTTTGTAGTTTACTAATAACTTGTTCATGATTAGCTATTTATAGCATAGTTTTATGAATAATCATTAAATCATTAACCTCAAACAAACATTTAACAAGTTATAAATAACACATTAATGAATAATGTGGGAATGATTAATTTACTATTATAAAGGAAGGCTATTCTAAAGTGTTATCATGTTCACACAGTTAATACATTCTGATTTTTATTGGTTTATTGTCTTTTCACAGAACACCTGGGTGTGTTTTCAGAGAAGCAGAGAGTCATCGCTGCCCCTAGTGGAGAGAGAAGTAAATACATGTGTGTCCATTCAGCTTTTAAATACTCATAACAGCAGCACAATGATGACATCATCAACCGTTTTCACAAATGTGTCCTTTAAACAATTAAAAATGCTAATTAGCTAGCCAAGGCTTACGAGAATTAGTGTGTGGACTATGTATTTTCCCGGTGTTTCGCCCAGTTCGACGTGGTTTTGAGGTGAGGTTAGGGTTAAAGGGGTGGTGCCATAGTTTTGCACTTTTTCTGTTTTTCATGTGTCAATGAGGTTGATAGAACTTCTATAAGCCACCTGGTGGTGTTTTTATAATGTTTTATGTCTTCTCTGACTATTTTGAGTTTCTACCTGGAGGCTGAAACCTTGAGGGTCAAACGTGCCAATAAAAAAACAGCGCTTTAGTGACATAGTAAATACATACCCTCCCCCTCATTATCATAACACAACAGGTGTGGGCATGAGGAGGCGGAGGGACTAGGACAGGTGGGTGGTGCTAAGGTGGTGGAGGAGGTGCTAAGGTGAAAACCAGGTATACTTAATGAACTGGAGGCGTATCCACATAAAAACATAATTTTAACAATTTCTGTACACTTTTCTGAAAAACATCTTCCTCCTAGTATAACCATAATACCTGATGATCATGTTTTAGGGGGGGGGGGGAAATCACTGAAAATCACGGCACCCCGTCTTTAAGGTTAGGTTTATAAACATTATTATGATATTTCAGTTCTAGACTATATTGAAACATTAAATAAATGATCACACACACAATCAGAGTTCTTCATAACATTAATATTAATATCCATCTGAATGGAAGTCAGTCAGCCATGTTTGGTTTGGTTGTATTATTTTATAATTGACCATAAGTCATTTATTATGTAATCATTTATAATAATGTGTGATAATTAATGTGTTAAGATCATTATGACATCACTGTTTCCCTGGGTGGACCTGAACCCTATTGGCTGGTCCGGGGTTATGGGTGGACCTAGACCTTCTAGGGTGGTCTGGGGTGATGGGTCCACCCAAATTAGACAACGGTGGGCCACCACAGTCTAGTAGTAAATGAATGGGAAACACTGATTTCATGTGTTACGGCCCTGTGTGGCCTCATATTGTGTTTTTTTAACACTCTGAGTGTTCTCAGTGCCCCATTTGGTAATTGGAGGGTGGAGTGGAGATTGGAGGAGTGGCGTGGTGTCTGGAGACACACCTGGGCTTCATCCTCAATCAGCCCAGCCAGCATAAAAGCCTGGGAGAAGCTCTTTTCCAGTCATGTTTACCCTCCGTCACCTCCATGTGCTGAACCCTTTCTGTTAGTTAGTTGGTGTTTACTACTGTAGGTCTGTATAGGCTTTGTGCCATACCTTTTTCTGTTTAGTGCGTAAAGGTAACTATAATACTGTGTGTTTAAAGTACAGACACTTATTAGATAGGAAACTTCACTTCACTATGTTCCAAACCTTCACCTGAGTGTACTAGAGAAGGGAAGCTTGGTAGGGGTGTGCCACCATTTGTTTTGTTCCCCGTTTTGAGCCTGTTTTGTTTAGTTAGGGAGTCTAGACTAGTGGTTCTCAAACTTTTTCATGGCAAGGACCCCCAAAATGATATGTATTTGGCCGCGGACCCCCATCTCGAAATATTTTGTTCCAGGGACCCCCCAGAAGCCACGATTTGTGTTAAAAATGTATATATTCAAAGATTTTCGCTCATTTTCATGTTTTTTCAAAAATAGCAGATCTACAAGCTCGTAGTGCGGCACCGAGTGCCGCGCTATGAGCTTGTAGGTCTGCTATTTTTGAATAGCCAAAGTATAAAAGGTTGAAGTGATTTAAAATGATTGTGATGCTATATTAACACATTTTGCTGGGGACCCCCTGGAACCCCTCCAAGGACCCCTGGGGGTCCCCGGACCCCACTTTGAGAACCGACGGCCTAGACTTTAACTCTTGTTTTGGTGTAGTTTAGGTTTTCTTTTCACGTAGGGTTGGAGTATTTTGGCTTTGGCCACCCTGACGTTTTGTGCTTTCTCTAATCTGTTTAATAATCCATTGTAGATTTAAGTTTGATCCTATTAATAAATTGTAAACTTTTCCCGTTCCTCTGGTTTGTGATATCTTTTTTAGATATGTTACCCCTTTATAGCCTCTAGACCATATAAGGTCATAACAGTACTGTTCATTTATATCTTATATGTCAAGTAGGGGTCGGTCTCTGTCTGTCTGTCTGTCTGTCTGTCTGTCTGTTTCCCTCTCTATCTGTCTGTCTCTCTCTCTGTCTGTCTCTCTATCTGTACATCTGTTTCCTGTACATTGTCAATGTCTTTCTCAGGTTTTTATCAGTTACTGTGCTTAGGTAGTCTGCCACAGTACAGCGTCTGTTTAGGGCCAAATATGTTTCTACTTTGTGTTGTGATTGTGTAAGTTCATTCCAATAGTGATGTATTTATCTTTTTCTTTAGTTATAATGTGGTTAGGTCTAATCTGTAGTTATAATGTGGTTAGGTCTAATCTTTAGTTATAATGTGGTTAGGTCTAATCTTTAGTTATAATGTGGTTAGGTCTAATCTTTAGTTATAATGTGGTTAGGTCTAATCTTTAGTTATAGTGTGGTTAGGTCTAATCTTTAGTTATAATGTGGTTAGGTCTAATCTTTAGTTATAATGTGGTTAGGTCTAATCTTTAGTTATAATGTGGTTAGGTCTAATCTTTAGTTATAGTGTGGTTAGGTCTAATCTTTAGTTATAATGTGGTTAGGTCTAATCTTTAGTTAGAATGTGGTTAGGTAGATAGAAATGTTTGCTTTAAAACAATATATATTCAAAGATTTGCACACATTTTCATAATTTTTCAAAAATAGCAGATCTACAAGCTCGTAGGTGCCACGCTACGAGCTTGTATATCTGCTATTTTTGAATAGCCAAATTGTAAAATAATGCTTTTTATTTAGTTCAGTCTGCTCAGGCTCACTGCACTCTCATGCTGTACTGTCTAACTACAGCTAATCTTGTGTGGCCAGACTGTTGCCTCCCACAACTTTCAAATGTTTCCGGTCATACAGTATGGGACTCAGAAGCTCTGATCATGATTAGAATATAAACCGGATGTGGAGCCTCCTCTCCACTTCCGTTTCGTCTTTACAGTCGCGCAAATTTATCCGAATATAAATACAAATCATCTAAGTATATTTAGCTTGCTGCTTAGCAGAAATGGAAATAAAAAAATAGCATGTAAATATATTTTTAAATATATCTCGTGAACGGAAGTGCCAGTTTCCTCTCTCGGATTTGGGGAGGTGTGGTTCCAGACTCTATATAGCATTCAGAGATTGTGGAATAGTTGTCTGGCTACGCGAGACTAAACTACAGCAGACTAGCCTGGTTCCAGACCATAGACCCCGTCCACTCTCTGAGTGAACTGCAGCTTCAGTATGATCATCAGGCTAACAGCAGACAGTTACTTTTAATAATAATAATAATAACGTGCATTTTACAAAGAGTGTGTCCTGCTACACAAACCATCATGTTGACATTTTGACCCTACGATCTCCAGACGTGGTGTTATAGGGAGCTAAATGAGTGACCAAGTACTGTGGCATGGTATTACTGGACCCCCAAAATGCATAAATCTACAATAAATTTAATCAAGGTCAGATCAGTGAATTGCTAAATTCAGGTAGGATATGTATATCCCCACAGTTCGTTGAACACAGTGCTGGACCCAAAAATAATCAAGTGAAAAAGAAGGTAATGTTGGCACTAAATACAGCTCTCATGTCTTTTTATTTAACCAACAATCAGAACAACTTTTCACCCGTGTAGGGCTTCATCAGGTTGATGAACGTGATGAAGCCCACATTTATGTATTTATATGTAACAGTTGTGAACCCCCAATGCTTTTACAATGAATTCAAATACAATACATTAATGATAAAAACCAGTACCACCGACCTGAGTGTTATTGTACTTCTCCCCATGATACCACGTACATTAACCCATTCAATACAGGAACGCATCTGTGTCATTTTACATTTCTTTGGCTATTAAAAAATAGCAGATATACAAGCTCATAGCGCGGCACCGGGTGCCGCGCTATGAGCTTGTAGATCTGCTGTTTTTGAAAAATCTAGAAAATTTGTGCAAATCTTTGAATATATATATATATATTTTTAAAGCAAACCTTTGTAACGCAAACTTTGCTTCTGGGGGTCCCTAGAGTATGTTGCTATATCAGTGGTGCTCAAACCTTTTCCATGTGAAGGACCCCCAAAATAATCCTATTTGAACTCGGGACCCCCCAAAATAATCATATTTGAACTGGGGACCCCCCAAAATAATCATATTTGAACTGGGGACCCCCTAAAAATAATCACATTTGAACTCAGGACCCCCCCACCCTGAAAAAGAAGAATTGTAGGAGTTGAGGCGTTACATTTAGTTTGACTCAGTTCACACAAATAAATAGATCTACATGCTCTAAAAGAGCTTGTAGATCGGCTATTTTCAAAAATGTTGCTCTTTCTTATATTAATTGACAATTTGGCCAATGTTTGCCCAGTTTTTAGTATAGTTTGTTGATTACTTATGAAGCAGCAGCTATATACTGTTCATGATATGTGCAATAATCCAGACTGTCGTCTTTCTGGAAACAGATGATGTAACATCGTATCTTTAATCTGATTGGCTGATCATTCTAAACTACAGAACGAGTCCTCCTTCATTCTCTTTCAGACTCCAGAACTTCTCTTTCAGTAAACATCTGTTTATTCTGATCTGTTTATTCTCATCTGTTTATTCTGATCTGTTTATTCTCATCTGTTTATTCTCATCTATTAAATTCAGTTCAGTTTTGATGAAGATTACAGCCACCCTCCTCATCCTCTCCTCTGTACTTCATGTCAAAGCGATCCCAGGAAGTAAGTACATTATATTTATGTTATTGTATAATATATACATTTATATCTACTGTTATTATATAAAAACAAATATGAACAATGCACAATACAAACAAATGACGCACGCACACACACAAACACACACACACACACACACACACACACACACACACACACACACACACACACACACACACACACACACACACACACACACACACACACACACACACACACACACACACACACACACACACACACACACACACACACACATTAATCACAGGTTAAGGATGTTATCGCAGATTTGTTAAGCAATGCTTAAAATGAAGTGGTGTGACACAACTCTAATTAAAATAAATCCTAGATCAACAAGTCCTTGATTAGTCCTAAACTAAGCTTTATTTGACCCTTGTTGGTGCTCATTTCACTGTGAAATGGAATAGATCAGACTCAAAGTGTCCTTATTGTCATGATATGTTTACATTGTGAAAGCAAGTCAAATTGAACAACACATAAATTAATAAATACATGTACAGTTAGTCTGTCAGGTTGATCACATCAACATGTCTCTCTCTCTAGTAACTGATGATGTTTAGTAAAATAATAATCCTGATTGGTTGTTGAGTGAATCAGGAAGTGAAATACAAGTTTGGGGAGCTTCAACCACACACACACACACACACACACACACACACACACACACACACACACACACACACACACACACACACACACACACACACACACACACACACACACACACACACACACACACACACACACACACTCACACACACACACACACACACACACACACACACACACACACACGAACAGCATTTTACCAGCGACGCTGAACACACACACACACACACACACACACACACACACACACACACACACACACACACACACACACACACACACACACACACACACACACACACACGTGATTATAGCTGTCAGTAGGGGGGGCAAAGATTTTTTCGGAGGGGGGAGACAAAAGCTATGGAACTCTGACTGGTATTATTTTACACTATGGAATTGGAAATAATAAACCATATTCACATGGCGGCCATTTTTGCATTTTGCATTGAAGAAACGGGGTGGCATTTCATTAACTTAATAGCAAAATGGCCGCCGTGTGAATATGGTCTTCAGAGACCACACCCCCTTGTCACCCTGCATAATAATACATATATGCAGAGTAGACCAGTGGAGTGCTCCAGCATTTTATTTGGGTTTTCTCTTCTGAAGTGACCAGATATTTTACTTTTTGCATAAGGTACAGTATGTACACAAGGTTAGACATAAGGTGCATAAGGTACAGTATGTACACAAGGTTAGACATAAGGTGCATAAGGTACAGTTTGTACATGAGGAGACATAAGGTGTATAAGCAGCAGCTATATACAGTAGGCTACCACTGTTGGATTATGTGCAATAATCACCGCTGTCGTCTTCCAGAAACAGATGATGTAACATCATATCTTTAATCTGATTGGCTGATTCTTCTGAACTAAAGAAGGAGTCCTCCTTCATTCTCTTTCAGACTCCAGAACTTCTTTTTCAGTAAACATCTGTTTATTCTGATCTGTTTATTCTGATCTGTTTATTCTGATCTGTTTATTCTCATTTATTAAATTCAGTTCAGTTTTGATCAGTGATGATGAAGATTACAGCCACCCTCCTCATCCTCTCCTCTGTACTTCAGGTCAAAGCGATCCCAGGAAGTAAGTACATTATATTTATGTTATTATATAATATATACATTTATATACTGTAATTATACACAACCAAATCTGAACAATGCACAATATAAACAAGTGACATGCACACACGTGCGCATGCACACACACACACACACACACACACACACACACGCACTCACGCACACACATACGCACGCACGCACGCACGCACGCACGCACGCACGCACGCACGCACGCACGCACGCACGCACGCACGCACGCACGCACGCACACACACACACACACACACACACACACACACACACACACACACACACACACACACACACACACACACACACACACACACACACACACACACACACACACACACACACACACACTACCCCCTACACTACACACTACACCCTTTTACTACCTGTATATACAGTATTGAATCTTGAATGTTGGTCCAGATACATAAACATTAAAACAGATGTTAGGAACTGTTGTTGTGACATCATGAAATATGGAGAATATACTATAATACATCATGAAAATGAGGGTTTTGTGCAGAGAGAGGAGGAGGGGCCTATTATAGAACCCTGGGGATTCCAGAAACCTCACATCTCCATATTTCATCATACAAGAGTGTTGCACATATGGTTGTACATTTTATACCTCTTTGCTACTGCTGCTATGTAAAATGTACTATTTTAACTGTTAAAGAAATGTTACACCGTGTGGGGTTTATTTTACTTATTTATTATTGTAAAGAATAATTTATTATTTATTGGTAAAGAAATGTACTAGAAAAGTACCAAAAGTAGAAGTAGTCATTATGCAGAATGTGATGTTTCACAAGTTATCGTCTAACTCTAAAATGTATAAAAAATCATTTGATAATAGCAGATCACAAAGTTCACAATGCGTCGCTATGCGACGCATTGTGAACTTCTAGATCTGCTATTTTCAAATGGCCAAAATATATATAGGGCTGAAGTGGGTAATGTATGTTTTGTAATAATAATGAGCAAAATCTACAAAGTAACTAGTAACTAAAGTTGTCAAATAATAGTAGCCTAATGGAGTAAAAGTACAATGTTTGTCTCTGAGGTGTAGTGGAGTAAAAATACTGAAAATTTGAAATACTCAAGTAAAGTAAAAAAAATACCTCAAAATTGTACTTGAGTAAATGTACTTAGTTACCGCTATGCCGGGTGGTCGCTCGGCGCTGCGCACGGTAAACGCTGATCAAGGACGACACGGAGACGTCGGGTCCTGACGAGCGGACGCTGCGGTGGGCGGGGCGTGGAGACGTCACACTAGAAATCTGACATGATTTGATACCTGGTTGTTGTGATCATCATGAAATATATTTTTCCGTATGAATTACTTTCATAATAAAAAATAAATAAATAAATACATAAAAACATTTGAATCTGTTTCAGTGTGAATAAAACATTTGACAGGAAGCTACTTTTAATATCCAACCTTTCACTTCATATAAGAACCAAACATGATTGTTTAACATGATGATTATGTGTTATTGTCACAGTGAAGAAGTTTGTTGTTGAATTTAATGTCATCTTTGTTTTATTTCCAGTGTTCCATGAGGAGATTAAAGTCATTGGCTGTTCAGACAGAGTTAAAGACCCATATAAAGAGGTCATGTTTGCACTGGATGGTGAAGTGATGATGTACGCAGACTTCAACAAAGGGAAGGTGGTGGAGCCTCAGCCTCCGTTTGTAGATCATATCAACTGGCCAGGAGCTTATGATTGGGCTTGGGGTGATCAGGTGTTCTGCAAAGCCAACCTGGACAACACTCGCACTGCCGAGAAGAAACCACCAGTGAAAGGTACATGAATACTATTAACACAATAGTTATTAACTAAAACGGTTGAATACACACACACACACACACACACACACACACACACACACACACACACACACACACACACACACACACACACACACACACACACACACACACACACACACACACACACACACACACACACACACACTAATGTATTTATTTAGATTTTCAATTAAAAGACATGAATCATTTCAAAATCCAAGATAATATGATTAACAGTTACCATAAAAATAAAACATATACATAACATATAAATTAGGGCTGGGAGTCGATTAATCGCATTTTAATCATAACAATATTTTACCTGAGAACAGTGAGAAGCAATTTTTTCAAATGGATTTTGGTATACGTCTTTAAGTACATGTACTCAAGTACTGTACTTAAGTACAATTTTGAGGGATTTGTAGGCCTACTTTACTCGAGTATTTCCAATTTCTAATACTTTTAATTCTACTCCACTACATCTCAGAGGCAAATATAGTACTTTTACTCCCCTACAATTATTTGAAAACTTTAGTTACTAGTTACTTTGTAGATTTTGATTATTATTACAGAACATACAGTAACCACTTCAGCCCTATATCATCCAATTGAAAATAGCCGATAAGCGTGATATATGTGAGCTTGTAGATCTGCTATTTTCAAAAGATGTGTATACATTTGGAAACTTGAAATGGGACATTTTGTAAAATGAGTACATTTGGTGGAATTTTGATGCAAATACTTTTATACTTTTACTCAAGTATTTTGAATTACGGACTTTTAATTGTAACAGAGTATTTCTACATTGCAGTATTGATACTTTTACTTAAGTAAAATTTTTGAGTACTTTTTCCACCACTGAAGGCTGGAGTATTGTTACTGTTGTTTTATGGTCGTTTATTTATCAATTAATAAAAAGAAATGCGCGCATGTGACCCACACGTCATCGTGCACCCCCCTACTTAACTGTAGCTCAATCTCATTGTATTTAAGATATTCAATATACATTCAAAACATTTTAATGCCAGATTTCACATCCTGAACCTATTTTAGACTTTATGTAATGACATAATTGGCCCATGGGGGGCAGTTAGCCTAGTGTTGATATTATACATTATGATAATAAAACTGAACATTAATGACATTTTTAATTGTCTTTTTCCAGATGGATATGTGTACTATGTGGCTTTCCGCTGTGTGTTTAACTCCAGTGAGCTGAAGGACATACAGTACATACAGTCATATAATTTCGATGGTGATGAGTTCATCAGGTGGGACAGTAGAGTAGATCAGTGGGTTGGATACACTGAGTTTGGTGTGAAGAACGCAGAGCGCTGGAATAAAGATCCTGGAACACTGGCTAGGGTCAGAGCAGACCGAGAGGCACGCTGCAAACACAACACTGAGAACTACTACTCCAATGTTCTGAACAAGAGAGGTGAGCTGATCTCAGAGCAGCACTCAACACTCATCACCTCATAAACTATAACATGAAATCACATGATTCTATTCAGAGATGATTAATGGTGTTAATATATTGATCATATAATAATTATTACATATTTCTTTATCTGCTGAGAAACTTTTCAGATCCTCTTGATCTATACTGTATCCTAACAGGCTGTCACACAGTGGAAATAGCAGATCTAATATTAATAAAAACAGACCAATTATTTGTTTACCAACATTGAGACTAGAAGCACAGGTGATTGTTTCACAAAATCAATTCTCAACCTGTTGTTTTGGGGTGCAGCTGGTTTCAGCACACCCCAACCCCCTCTGTGTGTTGGCTGGTGAGGCGCGTCCTATAGTGAGACCTGACAGAATGGGTTTCATTGAGCGCATACTGGTTCTTATCAGTGTGACATTGTCTGTTAAGGGGTCTATACATCAGACTTATATAGCGCTTTGCTTAGAACCCAAAGTCTCTTTATAAAACAAATTAAAAAAAAATAAAACAATAAGTTAAGACTAAGAGGAAGAAAGAGATGGTTGGTTTGGGTTAGGCATAACCTAACTCTACAAGCTCACAACATGTGGTGTCACCATCTACACCGAGTATAAATTAAACATTTAGATCTATTTCTGAGTGTTTTCACCTACATATAATGACCTTCCTAAAACAGAGACACCAGGATTAATGTTTTTAAATTATCTCTAAAAAGAACCATGCAGGCTAAAACACACCTCTATACACTTCATTTCACCTCCTGATTTTATATTTTAATTATTGTCTTTACTGGTTTGTTTTGTATGTTTTTAATCACAACATTTTTCAGGATTATGGTATTGTTTTGTTTGTTTCTACTCTTGTTCATTTGAGCTATTTTAATTAAATGATATTGCTTGGTTTATTGTTGTTTATGTAAAGCACTGTGTAACTGTGCATATCATAATGTCATGTCATTATGTTTAAATTAGGGATGTCCGATATTATCGGCCTCCCGATATTATCGGCCGATATTAGCATAAAAATTGATATCGGGAAAATATCGGTATCGGTTTTTGAAAAAAAAAAAAGATTTTTTTTTTTTTTTGCTTTATAAATAAGTTACAGGAGTTCTTACTGTATATGGTGTGTGTGATATGAAATTTGAGCTTACCCTAATCACAATAATCCCCGCATATATCGGTATCGGTTGATATCGGTATCGGTAATTAAGAGTTGGACAATATCGGTATATCGGTTATCGGTAAAAAAGCCAATATCGGACAACCCTAGTTTAAATGACGTTACTATGCATTCTACGTTGTAGAAAACTGTAGACTATTGTGAATCTACAGTACTCTGATGCCATCTGGTGGCCAAACACTGACATTTACAGTTACAATTTACAATGTAGGCATTTATCAGAAGCTCTTAATCCAGAGTGATTTACAGTAAGCAAGGAAAACACAAGGTAATACATCAAATGCATAGAAATAGTAATCTAGGATCATAGGTAAACCAAGAACCTATCTTCAGTCTAAACCATTGGTTCTCAAAGTGTGGTACGGGGACCCCCAGGGGTCCTTGGGGGGATTCCAGGGGGTCCGCAGCAAAATGTGTTAATATAGCATCACAATAATTTTAACCACTTTAACCTTCTATACTTTGGGCTATTCAAAAATAGCATATATACAAGCTCATAGCGCGGCACCGAGTGCCGCGCTATGAGCTTGTAGATCTGCTATTTTTGACAAATCGTGAACACTTTGAATATATATTTTTCATTTCATTATTCAACATTTGTAAGTCAAATATTTGCTTCTGGGGGGTCCCTGGAACAAAATATTTTGCGATGGGGGTCCACGGCCAAATACATATCATTTTGGGGGTCCTTGACATGAAAAAGTTTGAGAACCACTGGTCTAAACAGTATAATATCAAACAAATAAATAATATGTACATTAAAACTATCCAAACTATAGGATGCCAGGTCTACAATGAACCTGCCATCTGTCTACATAACATGATATCTAAATTACATTTTAGCCTTTGCATAAGACTGCAAGGTCATCAAGGCTAGGTCTAGTGCTACAGTCTGAGGTGGAGTCTGAAGAGGAGAGTCTTCAGATTATGGTGGAAGATTTGGAGTGAGTCTGCAGTTCTGACTGCAATGGGGAGTTTGTTCCACAGTTTGGGAACCAGAAGGGAGAAGAGTCTGGGACGTGTGGAGGATGAGGGGTTGTAGGGTTGGATCAGGTTTGAAGATATGGGGGTGTCATACGTTTGGTTGCTTTGTAGGCCAACATCAGTGTTTTGTACTCTGTGAGGGCAGCAACCGGGAGCCAATGGAGGGAGAGGAGAACGGGGGAGGGACGTGAACATTTTGGCTGGTTGAAGACCAAGTGTGTTGCAGCTTTCTGGATCATTTGGATCTTATTTGGATGATATACGATTATTAGTGATAATGACATTTTCTTATGACGGTTATATAATAATAATCTTATTTATCCAGTGGAGCCCAAAGTGAGACTGAAGTCAGAGACTCCCCCTCGTCGTGGTGAACACACTCACATGCTGAGGTGCAGCAGCTACGACTTCTATCCTCAAGTGATCCTGGTGACCTGGTGGATAGGTCAAGAACCTTTGACCTCTGGTCTCTCCTCTACCAACGAGCTGTCTGATGGAAACTGGTACTACCAGTACCACTCCTACCTGGAGTACACACCCAGGTACACACCTAATAGACACCTATACATACAGTATATTTTCTTTAAATAAAACAAGTGTTACTCGCTTGCTGAAAATGGCCCATTAATTGGTAGGCTAATATTAAGTCACATGCACGCACACGCACGCGCACACACACACACACACACACACACACACACACACACACACACACACACACACACACACACACACACACACACACACACACACACACACACACACACACACACACACACACACACACACACACACACACACACACACACACACACACACAATGCAATGTCTTCCACTGCCACATTGTTGTTGCTTCACACACTGTGTGTGTGTGTGTGTGTGTGTGTGTGTGTGTGTGTGTGTGTGTGTGTGTGTGTGTGTGTGTGTGTGTGTGTGTGTGTGTGTGTGTGTGTGTGTGTGTGTGTGTGTGTGTGTGTGTGTGTGTGTGTGTGTGTGTGTGTGTTACAGATCAGGAGAGAAGATCACATGCATGGTGGAACATCCCAGCCTGACCGCGCCTATCAAGATGGACTGGGGTCAGTTACTGTATTCGACTGTACTCTACTTTATTCTACTCAAAATCGATACAAATACATTAAAACATCCTAAAAAAGTAACCATTCTAATAAGAAGGTCATGGTATCTTGTCTAGATGAGGTACATCATCTTTGTTTACTAATGGCTGCAGGTACAAAGACATTAAAAAAAGTTATTTACTTATATAAACGCTGCATTGATATCAATGGTAATGGTCTAGTGGTTAGACTTAGAGTGTCTGCCCAAGATTGAGAGGTTGGAGTTCAATCCCCGGCCGGGTCATCCTAAAGACTATCAAAGTGGGACCCAATGCCTCCCTGCTTGGCACTCAGCATCAAGGGTTGGGTTGGAAAATCTTAATTTTTCAAAAATATCAGATCTGCTATTTTTGAATAGTCTAAGTATAAAATAATAGTTATAGCTCAAATCTAAAATGACACAGATGATTTCATGTCAGAGTCAGTGAAGAACAAGGTGTTTTAATATACTGTAATAATATAATTAATATAATATAATATAATTAATATAATATTTGTATTGTCAGATGACTCCATGTCAGAGTCAGTGAAGAACAAGGTGGCCATGGGAGCATCAGGTCTGGTTCTGGGTCTGGTCTTGTTCCTGTCTGGATTCATCTACTTCCAGTGGAAGAAACGAGGTGATTAGCATGTTTAATTAACATGTTTCATTAACATGTTTCATTAATTATTATACTACCAGTGGAAGAAACGAGGTGATTAGCATGTTTAATTAACATGTTTCATTAACATGTTTCATTAATTAATATAGCCTACTGCCAGTGGAAGAAATTAGGTCAGATCAATAGAGGATCACATGACACAGAAATGCAAACAAACAAACAATCGTAAAGTCACAACCTAAACTGGTTTATATTGGTTTGGAACCTTAACCGGTTTAGGCCAGTTTAGACGACCTAGTTAGACTTCAAAGTGTGTTCTATGTTGTCACATGTGACCCTGATGACTGAACCCTAATGTTGCTGTGTTGTTGTGTTATTGTGTTGTGTGTGCATTTATGCATTTTATGGAGATATACAAACAAGACAGTACATAGGATGTATGTGTGTGTCTGTTTTAACTGTCTCTCTTCTTCTTCTATCAGGTCGTATTCTGGTGCCGACAACCAATGATGAGAATCTTTAGACTCCTCCCACACACCCAGGTTCACTTACTCTTTCTTTTTACTAAACTTTTTTACATATACATTCATACAGTTTTAATGTATAAAAGTGTATAAAACTAGAAAACATACACAAAACAACGTGCTTGTGTAAGAAGTGAAACAACTAGCCTTATCACGTGTTTTCTGCTTAATTTCTTAATGAATCTAATAATCACATTTAATAATCAAATTATTTGTTGTATCAGACAACACTGATGACAATGTGGTCAGATGGGGGGGGTCCTCTTGGTGAACTATGTAGTTTGGACCATTCATCATCAATCAAATATAAACATGTTTTACATGATGCAGGAGTTTAGATCCCATAGCCTGAGAGGACGTTCAGGTGATTCAGTCCGGAAGTGAAGAGACGTCACACTGGGTGCATCCACATGTTCGTCAAGTTGTCGTACGGAAGTCGGAAGTCCCATCCACTCCCATGTTAAGTTTTAAACCGTTCCGTTTTTTTTTAACGTTGGAGTGGATGGGACTTCCGACTTCCGTACGACAACTCGACGTACACGTTTCGATGCACCCAATGCAGCCACACTCTGAACCAATCATTTGAACACAACATTTAAGTGAACTGTACCCAATGATTCAGTACATTGAACACAACATTTAAGTGAACTGTACCCAATGATTCAGTTCATTGAACACAACCTTTAAGTGAACTGTACCCAATGATTCAGTACATTGAACACAACATTTAAGTGAACTGTACCCAATGATTCAGTTCATTGAACACAACCTTTAAGTGAACTGAACCCAATGATTCAGTTCATTGAACACAACATTTAAGTGAACTGAACCCAATGATTCAGTTCATTGAACACAACATTTAAGTGAACTGAACCCAATGATTCAGTTCATTGAACACAACATTTAAGTGAACTGAACCCAATGATTCAGTACATTGAACTAAACATTTCAGTGAACTGTACCAATGATTCAGTGACTAATAATTTGGGAATGATTAATTACATTTTATAAGGGAAGGTTATTCTAAAGTGTTAATATGTTCACACAGTTAATACATTCTGATTCTTATTGGTTTATTGTCTTTTCACAGAACACCTGGGTGTGTTTTCAGAGAAGCAGCAGTCATCGCTGCCCCTGGTGGAGAGAGGAGTAAATACATGTGTGTCCATTCAGCGTTTAAATACTAAGAACAGCAGTAAAATGATGACATCATCAACCTTTTTCACAAATGTGTCCTTTACACAATTAAAAATGCTAATTAGCTAGCTGACATGGTTTTGAGGTTAGGGTTAAGGTTAGGTTTATAAACATAGTTTCTGTGAGGTTAAAGGTCAGGGTTTAGGGTTAAAACAGTTCAGTTCTACACTATATTGAAACATTAAATAAATGATCACACACACAATCAGAGTTCTTCATAACATTAATATTAATATCCATCTGAATGGAAGTCAGTTTGGTTTGGTTTGGTTTGGTTTTATTATTTTATAATTGACCATAAGTCATTTGTTATGTAATCATTTATAATGTGTGATAATGAATGTGTTAAGATCATTATGACATCACTGTTTCCCTGTGATGGGTGGACCTGGACCCTCTATTCTAGGGTGGTCCGGGGTTATGGGTGCACCTAGACCTTCTAGGGTGATCTGGGGTGATGGGTCCACCCAAATTAGACTACGGTGGGCCACCACAGTCTATGAAATTAAAGGGAAACACTGATGTCATGAGTTAGGGCCCTGTGTGGCCTCATATTGTGTGTTTTAACCCTCTGAGTGTTCTCAGTGCCCCATTTGGTAATTGGAGGGTGGAGTGGAGATTGGAGGAGTGGCGTGGTGTCTGGAGACACACCTGGGCTTCATCCTCAATCAGCCCAGCCAGCATAAAAGCCTGCGAGAAGCTCCTCTTCAGTCCTTTAACCCTCCTTCACCTCCATGAGCTGAACCCTTTCTGTTAGTTACTTGGTGTTTACTATTGTAGGTCTATATAGGCTGTGTGTCATACCTTTTTCTGTTTAGTACGTAAAGGTAACTTTAATACTGTGTGTTTAAAGTACAGACACTTATTAGATAGGAAACTTCACTTCACTATGTTCCAAACCTTCACCTGAGTGTACTAGAGAAGGGAAGCTTGGTAGGGGTGTGCCGCCATTTGTTTTGTTCCCCGTTTTGAGCCCGTTTTGTTTAGTTAGGGAGCCTAGACTAGTGGTTCTCAAACTTTTTCATGGCAAGGACCCCCAAAATGATATGTATTTGACCGCGGACCCCCATCTTGAAATATTTTGTTCCAGGGACCCCCCAGAAGCCAAGATTTGTGTTAAAAATGTTCGCTTTAAAAATATATATATTCAAAGATTTTCACTCATTTTCATGTTTTTTCAAAAATAGCAGATCTACAAGCTCATAGCGCGGCACCGAGTGCTGCGCTATGAGCTTGTAGATCTGCTATTTTTGAATGGCCAAAGTATAAAAGGTTGAAGTGATTAAAATTATTGTGATGCTATATTAACACATTTTGCTGGGGACCCCCTGGAACCCCTCCAAGGACCCCTGGGGGTCCCCGGACCCCACTTTGAGAACCGACGGCCTAGACTGTAACTCTTGTTTTGGTGTAGTTTAGGTTTTCTTTTCAGGTAGGGTTGTAGTATTTTGGCTTTGGCCACCCTGAAGTTTTGTGCTTTTTCTAATCTGTTTAATACTCCATTGTAGATTTAAATTATATCCTATTAATAAATTGTAAACTTTTTCCGTTCCTCTGGTTTGTGATATTTTTGGGGCGGTGTAACCGCCCCCTATAAATGAGGTTTGGACACTGACCAATCCTGCACCGTGATTGGCCAATAGCCTACAACGCAGTCTACAACCCTAACCCTTCCACAGTCAATGCAAATCTATATTTTTGCAAAGTCAGCCAATCACATTACAGCTAGTGTCATCACCACTAGCTGTAATGTGATTGGCTGACTTTGCAAATTCAGGACTGTGATTGACTAGCGAAACACATGACACATGTGAGCCCTATGAATAGCATAGCAGTATGGACTTTTTTTAAGTGAGTCATGTTGTGATGACCACACACCGCCCACTTCACACTGGGTGTGATTTTTTTAAATGACACAGATGCGTTCCTGATTTTTACCTCTTTATAGCCTCTAGACCATATAAGGTCGTAACACTACTGTTCATTCATATCTTATGTCAAGTAGGGGTCTGTCTGTCTCCCTCTCTGTCTGTCTGTCTGTCTGTCTGTCTGTCTGTCTCCCTCTCAAGTTTTCTGTCTCTATCTGTACATCTGTTTCCTGTACATTGTCAATGTCTTTCTCAGGTTTTTATCAGTTACTGTGCTTAGGTAGTCTGCCACAGTACAGCGTCTGTTTAGGGCCAAATATGTGTCTACTTTGTGTTGTGATTGTGTAAGTTAATTCCAATATAGTGATGTATTTATCTTTTTCTTTAGTTGTGGTTAGGTCTAATCTTTAGTTATAATGTGGTTAGGTCTAATCTTTAGTTATAATGTGATTAGGTCTAATCTTTAGTTATAATGTGATTAGGTCTAATCTTTAGTTATCATGTGGTTAGGTCTAATCTTTAGTTAGAATGTGGTTAGGTCTAATCTTTAGTTATAATGTGGTTAGGTCTAATCTTTAGTTATAATGTGGTTAGGTAGAAATGTTCGCTTTAAAACACATATATTCAAA
>NC_139941.1:52424838-52469838 GCF_963454915.1 Gymnoscopelus microlampas | reverse complement strand
ATACTGTAATTATACACAACCAAATATGAACAATGCACAATATAAACAAGTGACATGCACACACGTACGCATGCGCACACACACACACACACACACACACACACACACACACACACACACACACACACACACACACACACACACACACACACACACACACATACACACACACACACACACACACACACACACACACACACACGCACACATACGCACTCACGCGCGCGCACACATATGCACGCACATGCACGCACGCACACACACACACACACACACACACACACACACACACACGCGCATACGGACACGCGCGCGCACGCACGCACGCACGCACGCACGCACGCACGCACGCACGCACGCACGCACGCACGCACGCACGCACGCACGCACACACACACACACACACACACACACACTCACACACACACACACACACACACACACACACACACACACACACACACACACACACACACACACACACACACACACACACACCATCCTTTTACTACCTGTATATACAATATTGAATCTTCAATGTTGGTCCAGATACATAAACCTTAAAACAGATGTTATGAACTGTTGTTGTGACATCATGAAATATGGAGAATATAATATAATACATCATGAAAATGAGGGTTTTGTGCAGAGGGAGGAGGAGGGGCCTATTATAGAACCCTGGGGATTCCAGAAACCTCACATCTCCATATTTCATCATACAAGAGTGTTGCACACATATGGTTGTACATTTTATACCTCTTTGCTACTGCTGCTATGTAAAATGTACTATTTTAACTGTTAAAGAAATGTTACACCATGTGGGGTTTATTTTACTTATTTATTATTGTAAAGTATCATCAATTATTTATTGGTAAAGAAATGTACTCGAAAAGTACCAAAAGTAGAAGTAGTCATTATGCAGAATGTGATGTTTCACAAGTTATCGTCTAACTCTAAAATGTATAAAAATAAAATAAGCAGATCTAGAAGTTCACAATGCGTCGCTATGCGACGCATTGTGAACTTCTGGATCTGCTATTTTCAAATGGCCAAAATATATATAGGGCTGAAGTGGGTAATGTATGTTTTGTAATAATAATGACTAATGAGCAAAATCTACAAAGTAACTAGTAACTAAAGTTGTCAAATAATAGTAGCCTAGTGGAGTAAAAGTACAATGTTTGTCTCTGAGGTGTAGTGGAGTAAAAGTACTGAAAATTTGAAATACTCAAGTAAAGTAAAAAAAATACCTCAAAATTGTACTTGAGTAAATGTGCTTAGTTACCGCTACGCCGGGTGTGCGCTCGGCGCTGCGCACGGTAAACACTGATCAAGGACGACACGGAGACGTCGGGTCCGGACGAGCGGACGCTGTGGTGGGCGGGGCGTGGAGACGTCATCACACTAGAAATCTGACATGATTTAATACCTGGGTTGTTGTGACATCATGTAATAAATCATTCATTATGAATTACTTTCATAATAAAAATAAAAAATAAATAAATACATAAAAACATTTGAATCTGTTTCAGTGTGAATAAAACGTTTGACAGGAAGCTACTTTTAATATCCAACCTTTCAATTCATATAAGAACCAAACATGATTGTTTAACATGATGATTATGTGTTATTGTCACTGTGAAGAAGTTTATTGTTGAATTTAATGTCGTCTTTGTTTTATTTCCAGTGTTCCATGAGCAGTTTACAGTCGTTAGCTGTTCAGACACAGTTAAAGACCCATATAAAGAGTGGATGTTTGCACTGGATGGTGAAGTGATGGTGTACGCAGACTTCAACAAAGGGAAGGTGGTGGAGCCTCAGCCTCCGTTTGTAGATCATATGAACTGGCCAGGAGCTTATGATTGGGCTTGGGGTGATCAGGCGTGGTGCAAAGCCAACCTGGACACCATTCGCACTGCCTTGAAGAAACCACCAGTGAAAGGTACATGAATACTATTAACACAATAGTTATTAACTAAAACGGTTGAATACACACACACACACACACACACACACACACACACACACACACACACACACACACACACACACACACACACACACACACACACACACACACACACACACACACACACACACACTTTAATGTATTTATTTGGATTTTCAATTAAAAGACACAAATCATTTCAAAATCCAAGATAATATGATTAACAGTTACCATCAAAATAAAACATCTACATAACATAACAAAATTAGGTCTGGGAGTCGATTATAACAATTAATCTAATTAATTAGAGGCTTTGTAATTAATTAATCGAAATGAATCGCATTTTAATCACATCAATATTTTACCTGAGAACAGTGAGAAGCATTTTTTTCAAATGGATTTTGGTATACGTCTTTAAGTACATGTACTCAAGTACTGTACTTAAGTACAATTTTGAGGGATTTGTAGGCCTACTTTACTCGTGTATTTCCAATTTCTAATACTTTTAATTCTACTCCACTACATCTCAGAGGCAAATATTGTACTTTTACTCCCCTACAATTATTTGAAAACTTTAGTTACTAGTTACTTTGTAGATTTTGATTATTATTACAAAACATACAGTAACCACTTCAGCCTTATATCATCCATTTGAAAATAGCCGATAAGCGTGACGCATTGTGAGCTTGTAGATCTGCTATTTTCAAAAGATTTGTATACATTTGAAAACTTGAAATGGGACATTTTGTAAAATGAATACTTTTGGTGGAATTTTGATGCAAATACTTTTATACTTTTACTCTTTTAAGTATTTTGAATTCCGGACTTTTGATTGTAACAGAGTATTTCTGCATTGCAGTATTGATACTTTTACTTAAGTAAAATATTTGAGTACATTTTCCACCACTGAAGGCTGGAGTATTATTACTGTTGTTTTATGGTCGTTTATTTATCAATGAATAACATAAATGTGTGCATGTGACCCGCACGGCATCGTGCACCCCTCTACTTAACTGCTATCTCATTGTATTTAAGATATTCAATTTACATTCAAAACATTTTAATGCCAGATTTCACATCCTGAACCTATTTTAGACTATATGTAGTGACATGTTTGGCCGATAGGGGGCAGTTAGCCTAGTGTTGATATTATACAGATGATAATAAAACTGAACAATAATTACATTTTTAATTGTGTATTTCCAGATGGATATGTGTTCTATATGGCTGACCGCTGTCTGTTTAACTCCAGTGAGCTGAAGGACATACAGTACATACAGTCATATAATTTCGATGGTGATGAGATCTCCAGGTGGGACAGTAGAGTAGATCAGTATGTTGGATACACTGAGTTTGGTGTGAAGAACGCAGAGCGCTGGAATAAAGATCGTGGACTACTGGCTGGGGTCAGAGCAAACCGAGAGGCACGCTGCAAACCCAACATTGAGGGCTACTACCACAATGTCCTGAACAAGAGAGGTGAGCTGATCTCAGAGCAGCACTCAACACTCATCACCTCATAAACTATAACATGACATCATATGATTCTATTCAGAGATGATAAATGGTGTTAATATTGATCATATAATAATTATTACATATTTCTTTATCTAATGAGAAACATTTCAGATCCTCTTGATTTATATTGTATGTATCCTAACACGCTGTCACACAGTGGAAATAGCAGATCTAATATTAATAATAATAGACCAATTATTTGTTTACCAACATTGACACTGGACGCACAGGTGATTGTTTCACGCAATCAATTCTCAACCTGTTGTTTTGGGGTGCAGCTGGTTTCAGCACACCCCAACCCCCTCTTGTGTGTTGGCTGGTGAGGCGCGTCCTATAGCGAGACCTGACAGAATGGGTTTCATTGAGCGCATACTGGTTCTTATCAGTGTGACATTGTCTGTTAAGGGGTCTATACATCAGACTTATATAGCGCTTTGCTTAGAACCCAAAGTCTCTTTATAAAAAAAAAAAAAAAAAAAAAAAAATGTATTAGTGTAAAAAAAAAGAAAAACGTCAAAAGGCTAAAACAATAAGTTAAGACTAAGAGGAAGAAAGAGATGGTTGGTTTGGGTTAGGCATAACCTAACTCTACAAGCTCACAACATGTGGTGTCACCATCTACACCGAGTATAAATTAAACATTTAGATCTATTTCTGAGTGTTTTCACCGACATATAATGACCTTCCTAAAACAGAGACACCAGGATTAATGTTTTTAAATGAACTTTAAAAAGAACCATGCAGGCTAAAACACACCTCTATACACTTCATTTCACCTCCTGATTTTATATTTTAATTATTGTCTTTACTGGTTTGTTTTGTATGTTTTTAATCACAACATTTTACAGGATTATGGTATTGTTTTGTTTGTTTCTACTCTTGTTCATTTGAGCTATTTTAATTAAATGATATTGCTTGGTTTATTGTTGTTTATGTAAAGCACTGTGTAACTGTGCATATCATAATGTCATGTCATTATGTTTAAATTACGTTACTATGCATTCTACGTTGTAGAAAACTGTAGACTATTGTGAATCTACAGTACTCTGATGCCATCTGGTGGCCAAACACTGACATTTACAGTTACAATTTACAATGCAGGCATTTATCAGACGCTCTTAATCCAATGTGATTTACAGTAAGCAAGGAAAACACAAGGTAATACATCAAATGCATAGAAATAGTAATCTAGGATCATAGGTAAACCAAGAACCTATCTTCAGTCTAAACCATTGGTTCTCAAAGTGTGGTACGGGGACCCCCAGGGGTCCTTGGGGGGATTCCAGGGGGTCCGCAGCAAAATGTGTTAATATAGCGTCACAATAATTTTAACCACTTTAACCTTCTATACTTTGGGCTATTCAAAAATAGCATATATACAAGCTCATAGCGCGGCACCGAGTGCCGCGCTATGAGCTTGTAGATCTGCTATTTTTGACAAATCGTGAAAACTTTGAATATATATTTTTCATTTCATTATTCAACATTTGTAGTCAAATATTTGCTTCTGGGGGGTCCCTGGAACAAAATATTTTGCGATGGGGGTCCACGGCCAAATACATATCATTTTGGGGGTCCTTGACATGAAAAAGTTTGAGAACCACTGGTCTAAACAGTATAATATCAAACAAATAAATAATATGTACATTAAAACTATCCAAACTATAGGATGCCAGGTCTACAATGAACCTGCCATCTGTCTACATAACATGATATCTAAATTACATTTTAGCCTTTGCATAAGACTGCAAGGTCATCAAGGCTAGGTCTAGTGCTACAGTCTGAGGTGGAGTCTGAAGAGGAGAGTCTTCAGATTATGGTGGAAGATTTGGAGTGAGTCTGCAGTTCTGACTGCAATGGGGAGTTTGTTCCACAGTTTGGGAACCAGAAGGGAGAAGAGTCTGGGACGTGTGGAGGATGAGGGGTTGTAGGGTTGGATCAGGTTTGAAGATATGGGGGTGTCATACGTTTGGTTGCTTTGTAGGCCAACATCAGTGTTTTGTACTCTGTGAGGGCAGCAACCGGGAGCCAATGGAGGGAGAGGAGAACGGGGGAGGGACGTGAACATTTTGGCTGGTTGAAGACCAAGTGTGTTGCAGCTTTCTGGATCATTTGGATCTTATTTGGATGATATACGATTATTAGTGATAATGACATTTTCTTATGACGGTTATATAATAATAATCTTATTTATCCAGTGGAGCCAAAAGTGAGACTGAAGTCAGAGACTCCCCCTCGTCGTGGTGAACACACTCACATGCTGAGGTGCAGCAGCTACGACTTCTATCCTAAAGTGATCCTGGTGACCTGGTGGATAGGTCAAGAACCTTTGACCTCTGGTCTCTCCTCTACTGACGAGCTGTCTGATGGAGACTGGTACTACCAGTACCACTCCTACCTGGAGTACACACCCAGGTACACACCTAACAGACACCTATACATAGAAATACACACCTAACAGACACCTATACATAGAAATACACACCTAACAGACACCTATACATAGAAATACACACCTAACAGACACCTATACATAGAAATACACACCTAACAGACACCTATACATAGACATACACACCTAACAGACACCTATACATAGAAATACACACCTAACAGACACCTATACATAGACATACACACCTAACAGACACCTATACATAGACATACACACCTAACAGACACCTATACATAGACATACACACCTAACAGACACCTATACATACAGTATATTTTCTTTAAATAAAACAAGTGTTACTCGCTTGCTGAAAATGGCCCATTAATTGGTAGGCTAATATTAAGTCACATGCACGCACGCACGCACAAACACACACACACACACACACACACACACACACACACACACACACACACACACACACACACACACACACACACACACACACACACACACACACACACATACACACACACACACACACACACACACACACACACACACACACACACACACACAATGCAATGTCTTCCACTGCCACATTGTTGTTGCTTCACACACTGTGTGTGTGTGTGTGTGTGTGTGTGTGTGTGTGTGTGTGTGTGTGTGTGTGTGTGTGTGTGTGTGTGTGTGTGTGTGTGTGTGTGTGTGTGTGTGTGTGTGTGTGTGTGTGTGTGTGTTACAGATCAGGAGAGAAGATCACATGCATGGTGGAACATCCCAGCCTGACCGCGCCTATCAAGATGGACTGGGGTCAGTTACTGTAATCTACTGTATTCTACTGTATTCTACTGTACCTTACTGTACTCTACTTTATTCTACTCAAAATCAAAACAAATACATTAAAACATCCTAAAAAAGTAACCATTCTAATAAGAAGGTCATGGTATCTTGTCTAGATGAGGTACATCATCTTTGTTTACTAATGGCTGCAGGTACAAAGACATTAAAAAAAGTTATTTACTTATATAAACGCTGCATTGATATCAATGGTAATGGTCTAGTGGTTAGACTTCGAGTGTCTGCCCAAGATTGAGAGGTTGGAGTTCAATCCCCGGCCGGGTCATCCTAAAGACTATCAAAGTGGGACCCAATGCCTCCCTGCTTGGCACTCAGCATCAAGGGTTGGGTTGGAAAATCTTAATTTTTCAAAAATATCAGATCTGCTATTTTTGAATAGTCTAAGTATAAAATAATAGTTATAGCTCAAATCTAAAATGACACAGATGATTTCATGTCAGAGTCAGTGAAGAACAAGGTGTTTTAATATACTGTAATAATATAATTAATATAATATAATATAATGTAATATAATATTTGCATTGTCAGATGACTCCATGTCAGAGTCAGTGAAGAACAAGGTGGCCATGGGAGCATCAGGTCTGGTTCTGGGTCTGGTCTTGTTCCTGTCTGGATTCATCTACTTCCAGTGGAAGAAACGAGGTGATTAGCATGTTTAATTAACATGTTTCATTAATTATTATACTACCAGTGGAAGAAACGAGGTGATTAGCATGTTTCATTAACATGTTTCATTAATTAATATAGCCTACTGCCAGTGCAAGAAATGAGGTCAGATCAATAGAGGATCACATGACACAGAAATGCAAACAAACAAACAATCGTAAAGTCACAACCTAAACTGGTTTATATTGGTTTGGAACCTTAACCGGTTTAGGCCAGTTTAGACGACCTAGTTAGACTTCAAAGTGTGTTCTATGTTGTCACATGTGACCCTGATGACTGAACCCTAATGTTGCTGTGTTGTTGTGTTATTGTGTTGTGTGTGCATTTATGCATTTTATGGAGATATACACACAAGACAGTACATAGGATGTATGTGTGTGTCTGTTTTAACTGTCTCTCTTCTTCTTCTATCAGGTCGTATTCTGGTGCCGACAACCAATGATGAGAATCTTTAGACTCCTCCCACACACCCAGGTTCACTTCCTCTTTCTTTTTACTAAACTTTTTTACATATACATTCATACAGTTTTAATGTATAAAAGTGTATAAAACTAGAAAACATACACAAAACAACGCTTGTGTAAGAAGTGAAACAACTAGCCTGGTAAACCATCCCGGTCGCGTGAATTCATATTATCACGTGTCTTCTGTTTAATTTCTTATAATAATGAATCTAATAAACACATTTAATAATCAAATGATGTGTTGTATCAGACAACACTGATGACAATATGGTCAGATGGGGGGGGGGTCCTTTTGGTGAACTGTGTAGTTTGAACCATTCATCAATCAAATATAAACATTTTTTACATGATGCAGGAGTTTAGATCCCATAGCCTGAGAGGACGTTCAGGTGATTCAGTCCGGAAGTGAAGAGACGTCACACTGGGTGCATCCACATATGTACGTCAAGTTGTCGTACGGAAGTCGGAAGTCCCATCCACTGCATGTTAAGTTTTAAACCGGAAGTACCGTTTCGTTTTTTTTTTTTACGTGGGAGTGGACGGGACTTCCGACATCCGTACGACAACTCGACGTACATGTTTCGATGCACCCAATGCAGCCACACTCTGAACCAATCATTTGAACACAACATTTCAGTGAACTGTAGCCAATTCAGTACATTGAACACAACATTTAAGTGAACTGAACCCAATGATTCAGTACATTGAACACAACATTTAAGTGAACTGAACCCAATGATTCAGTTCATTGAACACAACATTTAAGTGAACTGAACCCAATGATTCAGTACATTGAACTAAACATTTCAGTGAACTGTACCAATGATTCAGTGACTAATAATTTGGGAATGATTAATTACATTTTATAAGGGAAGGTTATTCTAAAGTGTTAACATGTTCACACAGTTAATACATTCTGATTCTTATCGGTTTATTGTCTTTTCACAGAACACCTGGGTGTGTTTTCAGAGAAGCAGAGAGTCATCGCTGCCCCTGGTGGAGAGAGGAGTAAATACATGTGTGTCCATTCGGCTTTTAAATACTAAGAACAGCAGTAAAATGATGACATCATCAACCTTTTTCACAAATGTGTCCTTTACACAATTAAAATGCTAATTAGCTAGCTGACATGGTTTTGAGGTTAGGTAAAGGTTAGGTTTATAAACATAGTTTCTGTGAGGTTAAAGGTCAGGGTTTAGGGTTAAAACAGTTCAGTTCTACACTATATTGAAACCTTTAATAAATGATCACACACACAATCAGAGTTCTTCATAACATTAATATTAATATCCATCTGAATGGAAGTCAGTCAGCCATGTTTTGTTTGGTTTGGTTTGGTTTTATTATTATATAATTGACCATAAGTCATTTATTATGTAATCATTTATAATGTGTGATAATTAGTGTGTTAAGATCATTATGACATCACTGTTTCCCTGTGATGGGTGGACCTGGACCCTCTAGGCTGGTCCGGGGTTATGGGTCCACCCAAATTAGACAACGGTGGGCCACCACAGTCTATGAAATGAATGGGAAACACTGATGACATGTGTTACGGCCCTGTGTGGCCTCATAATGTGTGTGTTTTAACCCTCTGAGTGTTCTCAGTGCCCCGTTTGGTAATTGGAGGGTGGAGTGGAGATTGGAGGAGTGGCGTGATGTCTGGAGACACACCTGGGCTTCATCCTCAATCAGCCCAGCCAGTATAAAAGCCTGGGAGAAGCTCCTCTGCAGTCATGTTTACCCTCCTTCACCTCCATGTGCTGAACCCTTTCTGTTAGTTAGTTGGTGTTTACTACTGTAGGTCTATATAGGCTGTGTGTCATACCTTTTACTATTTAGTGTGTAAAGGTAACTTTAATACTGTGTGTGTTTAAAGTACAGACACTTATTAGATAGGAAACTTCACTTCACTATGTTCCAAACCTTCACCTGAGTGTACTAGAGAAGGGAAGCTTGGTAGGGGTGTGCCGCCATTTGTTTTGAGCCCGTTTTGTTTAGTTAGGGAGCCTATAGACTAGTGGTTCTCAAACTTTTTCATGGCAAGGACCCCCAAAATGTTATGTATTTGACCGCGGACCCCCATCTCGAAATATTTTGTTCCAGGGACCCCCCAGAAGCCAAGATTTGTGTTCAAAATGTTCGCTTTAAAAATATATATATTCAAAGATTTTCACTCATGTTTTTTTTCGAAAATAGCAGATCTACAAGCTCACAGAGCGGCACTCGGTGCCGCGCTGTGAGATTGTTGATCTGCTATTTTTTTAATGGCCAAAGGATAAAATTGGTTACAATACAGAAGAAATATGTCCGGATGAAAACACAATAAACTGACTGTCTGTCTGTATCCATAACTATCAGAAGATAGTATTAAGTATTATCCACAATTTATCTCAAACCTTACTGAGGAACAGTATCTAGTAAGGAATAGGCAATCATTACAGCATAATGTTATGCTAATTTGTACACTATCAATCAAAACTAATGTGATTTTATTTTGTATCTACAGTGAAACAATAGAGGAATTTGACGTTTGGATAAAATCAAATAAAAACTAAACCCTAAAATGATTTTAATGTGTCACATTGTTTATTAATGATCCCACTAGTCCTCACAGCAGTGAAGGCTACTCTTCCTGGGGTCCAAACATTCACAATCAAATTAAAACATAATACAATGGAATTCCACCATTACGTAGTTAAAACAAAACTATTATTATTATTCCAGTGTGTTACTGCTGTATACATTTCATTAACCACTTTCTACCTATTTTCTCTCTATTTTGAGCATGTCATAAGGGAAAGATTTAACAAATAAAAACATGGTCAAAACACACGTGAGCTTGTATATCAGCTATTTGTGGTTAACACGTGTAGTAACATATCGTTGCTGTTAGGCAAAAGTAGCAGATCCTCAAGCTCGAAACGTGGCGCGAAGCGTGGCGCTTTGAGCTTGTAGATCTGCTACTTTTGATGTTTTTGAATCCTGAAAAGTAACAGTTCTGGACATGTTTTTCCACCCGGCAGAGACGATGTGGTATACACACCTTTTGTGAGTAATTAACTATAAGGTCCAATTGGACTGTAACATCTTAAGCAATTAATATTATGGAATGATGCTGATTAACACTTGTTTAAAAAGATATTTAGCAAATTGCCAAACCATTTTATGTTCATTTTGCTTTCCTAAAATAATCCACTATATGAGGCGCTATGGAAATACCTTATATTGTACAATTTGAAATCACCATTTATTAGCAAGTTAGGCTCTAATGCCACGGCAGCGATTCCCTAGCCTGGGTGCCAGCCTGCTTCGCTGCGTTCGGCGGACTTTTTTTCTCTCTCCGCTTCTCAGTCTGGAATGCCTCCTATCTCCAGGAGGCGGGACACAGCAGCCAAGGTTCGAAACCTACCGTGGCTTCTGATTGGTCTGTGGTGCGGGGCGGGACAAAAAAAACGGTGTGATCGTTTTGATTCGTCATTCGTTTGAACAACATCCAATCAGCAACGACGTTGCCAAACGTAACATATGTAGTTCCTGTGTACTTCCTGTGTAGTTCTGAAAGACGAGTCAATCGGGTGCATTCCAGACTGAGAAGCGCAGAGAGAAAAAAAAATCCGCCGAACGTAGCGAAGCAGGCTGGCACCCAGGCTAGCGATTCCCTGGTTCGATTCCCAGACCAGCTCGACCATTGCTCTTTGTCACTTTCCTACTTTCTCCCCCACCTTGACTGTCTCTACACTGACCTATTGAAATGGAGCAGAAATGCCCGGAAAAGCTAAACATTTAAATGTGCCATGAAAGTATGCCTTTCGCCTGTAGGCTTACATTAATATTAGATTACCTTCAGTTACTGTGAATGATATGAATAATTAGGAACCTAAACGCCCTATGTTGCCCCTTATCACCTAACTTTTTTTTGCCATTTTGAAAAACATTTTAAAATAGTTCAAATCAACGATGTAGATCGGCTAGTTGAACTACTAAATGTTTTTCAAAATAGTAAAATATGGCTAATACGTTTAGGGATAAGGGGTAAGGCGCAAGATAGGGACCCTAGTATTTTATCCCTGGTCTACACTTGACTTCACATTTCAAACTACTCAGAAAACCACCAAAGAAACAGGATTCGAGAAGGATTTCATAATTATGTTGACGGTCAACCATCTGTGCTTGAATGATTGTGAACAGACAGTTTTGACTCAGAATCAGACGTTTGGATTGACGATCTTTCCCATGAACAGAATGTTGTGGGAGGAGTCAGCGATGAGAACCATGAAGGGCCGATCGAAGCTCAGCTCGGGGACGTAGTCCATGACTTTCAGCACGAAGTCGGCGGTCGTGACCGCGGCCGCGGTCGCTCCAGACTCGTCCACATCCAGCGTGGCTCGGTGCACGACCTGCACATAAAACGATGATCAATAATCAATGATTAGTCAATCAGTGATTCTCACACACTTTTTTCATCGCGATGCGACGCATTGTGATCTTGTAGATCTGCTATTTTCCAAAGACTTATACATTTGAAAACTTGTGAAATGCGACATTCTGCATAATGAGTACTTCTATGCTTTTGTGCTTTAAGTATATTTTGATACCAATACCTTTGTGCTTTTACTCAAGTACATTTTGAATTCCAGACTTTTACTTGTAACAGAGTATTTCTACATTGCAGTATAGATACTTTTACTTAAGTAACAAATGTGACTTTTTCCACCACTGCTGATGGACCGTCTCTGTCCTTTGTTGTTTGTGACAGCTGTGACAGCTCTTACCTGTGACACAGTGACAGCTCTTACCTGTGACATAGTGACAGCTCTTACCTGTGACACAGTGACAGCTCTTACCTGTGACACAGTCAGACTGTTCTCAGCTGAAATGCCACTGAGATCAGCTGCAGCACCGAACACGTCCGTTATTCCCATCTGACGCAGCACATCGTTCAGGATTATATTCGTCTTGATGGAGAACTTGGGAAGCGATATATTCCACTTTTCCCTGAAAAGGGAATATAAAACACTTGGATAAGTGATATGTTTTGGTTTAAACAAACACGTCTTTTGTTGAAAGGTCAAAGCACTATATTCTGATAGTAATCATTGCTATAGAGTGTTTGTTCATTAACAGGAGTCTCTCCAGCTCTTTAATAAACAGAAAAATAAATGTTCAGGTAGGTGACAAAATGTCAGCCAATCACGAGAGAGAACCCATTTATCAGCTTCAATTTTTTTTATAGCGTTCCAGTTCCAATTGTATCTGCTCATTATAAGTAACATGTAATACATGACAATTCTAATGTAATTTAAACACTTAAACCCTGATGTCCCTATTTTGGGCATGTCACGTTTTCAAAGTTCACAACGGGTCACGTGATAGTGAGCTTGCAGACTGGATATTTTAAGAAATGTTTAAAGACATTTGCAACAGGGTGTGTGTGCTTTTTTTCCAAATGTAATTTCAAACCTTTTCCTCAACCCTTTGAGCCACTTGGCGTAGTGTATGGGGCAGATGGCCTCCTCCAGTTGAGTCAGATTTCTGCCCATCTCAGGCAGCATCAGCAGCATGGAGTAGGTGCTGTTGAAGGGTAAACGGAGGATATAGGTGGAGATCTGCTTGTCAAAGTAGACACTGAACTGGTCCTCCACGTTCATCATCTGGACTAGAACCTGCAACAACATCACCATGTGGATCGTTAGAAGAGCCCTAGTCTCGCGTAGCCAGACAACTATTCCACAATCTCTGAATGCTATATAGAGTCTGGAACTACAACTCCCAAAATCCAAGAGAGGAAGCTGGCACTTCCGTTAACGAATATAAACCGCTCACAAAATGTAAGGAAACTTGAATCGTTGATTAGTCTCCGTTACAACGAGGTACAGCTTGTAAGTATCGGGCATTCATGGAATGAGCAACACAAGCAAACGTGTGGGTAGCGCCGAGCAAAAATGTGCCAAAATGGCCTGTTAGACTTTTCTGCTGACATTCAATGTTGTGACATTCATGACATTCAATGGGCTTCAGGTGTGTGCCAGTCACAGGTGTGTGACTGTCTCACAGGTGAGTGACTGGCACCTGAACATGGGTTCTGCAACTTTGTTGAGTTTGTGTATGCACCAAGCAGCAACACTGCCCCCATGGAAAGATGCCACTTTTGTCAGGATAAGGCCCGTGCAACAGGGCAAGTGAAGCTGGTGTTCCGTTATGCAGAGTGACAGCATTATTTGGTGTTAGCCCTGGTACCATTTCCAAACTTAGGATTAAGTTCTGTGAGACTGGTGAAGTCAACAAGGAAGACAACAACCCAGACCCCTTGCTTCACTGAGGAACCATAGATTTACAGGCAAGATTTGCACAACGGTACCAAAGACAGATGTCAAAGTTGCAGGGCCCATGCTCAGGTGCCAGACACACACCTTTGACTGGCACACACCGGCCTGCAAATGCTACCAGGGCTGACATCAAATAATGCGTAATCTGCGTAACGGAACACCAGCTTCACTTGCCCTATTGCACGGGCCTTATCCTGAAGGGACAAACGTGGCATCTTTCCATGGCGGCAGTGTTGCTGCTTGGAGCATACACAAACTCAACAAAGTTGCAGAACCCATGTTGCAGAACGCAAAGTTGCAGAACCCACCTCTCAGCAGGTGTGTGCTGGCAGGTCGCTCAAAACAAGAGCGATTACCAGCAAAAGCATATTGGGTGATTTTGGCACATTTTTGCTCGGCGCTACCCACACATTTGCCTGTGTTGCTCATTCCATGAATGCCCGATGCTTACAAGCTGTACCACGTTGTAAAGGAGACTAATCAACGCTAAAAATGATATATAACACTTTACTGATTGGTATTAGTAAAGGGGAGATATAATGGCCCAAATTAAAGTTTCCTTACATTTTGTGAGCGGTTTGTATTTTAAAATATCTTTACACTTTACTTTTTAATTTCCATTTCTGCTAAGCAGCAAGCTATATATATTTAGATGATTTATATTTATATTAGGATAAATTTGCGCGACTGTAAAGACGAAGCGGAAGTGGAGAGGAGGCTTCACATCCGGTTTATATTCTAATCATGATCAGAGCTTCCGAGTCCCAGACTGTATGACCGGAAACATTTGAAAATTGTGGGAGGCAACAGTCTCGTAACGCGAGACTAGAAGAGCCCCGACCCATGACAGGTTTTTTGGGTCCAATGCCGATCCCGATTTAGGAGAGTCCTAGAGACCAACAATTACCCACGTTTTGTCTCAGGCCCTGTTCAGACTGACAGCCCAAATCAGGGTTCCCATACATATTGGAGTTGGGTTGGTTTGATGCAGTCTGAACCAGGCTAAGGAATGTGTTTTCACACGTCATATGTGTTTATTCAATTAATTTGCAGTGAGGGGCAGATCAGTGAGCCGCGCCGCGAGACAGACAAAGTGCTGTGAAACTTAACGTGCGGACGCAGTCGTGCTCATCTCATGCACACGCCCGCCCGTGCTGGAGGAAATGTTTCTCAGTGACTCAAGGGGTAAAGAAACAGGCTTAAAACAAACTATTATCGTGAGGTACATGACACTGGCTGTCTTGTCTGAAGCCTAACCTCATGTCACTGGGCTTTCCACCACGGAGGAAGAAAGAAAAAGGAGAAAAAAAGCTGACAGCTGGTGCGCGGGGTAGCGGCTATCTACACTGTAGGTAGATAGACGGATAGATGTAACGATATACTGCAGATTATATACCGGTACATTTTGCGACGTGGTTAAAACAAACTAAATTTATATATTTGCTTTGAAGCCCCGGTGCACGCAGCACACTCTCCTCCTGTGAGGGTGCACTGGACGTGTGTGTGATGACAACACAACGGCCCTTTGGTCTTGCCTCGGCGGTGGAAACTAAATGGTCTGCCGGAAACCCTGATTTAATGCATAACAATAGTAACATAAGATACTATACAAATATAGGTGCAATTAGTGGCTACCTTTGAGATAAAAATAATAAAAAGCCATTCAGTTAGACAGTAGTGTTATGGGATGAAGTACCTGGGTTCGGTCATCCACACTGAACTCCTCCTCCGATGTATGTCTAGGGTTAAATTGAGTCTTCCATTTTCCTGTTGGACAGAAAACAATGTAGAAACAATGACGAAAGTGAGACGTCATTTAAATGTGGGAAGGTGACTCTGTAGCCATGACACTAGTTAGGGTCTAGTCATTTACACCCCACGTGTAAATTGGGTTCCCAGAGATTAAACTAAATGTAAACAAATGGGGGTCTATGGCCTGATGTATATCATACTGAAGGTCCTTGAAAAATGTTGAAAATCACTGAGTTAGAGATTAACTCTAGCCATGGTTAGGTTAATAATAACTATTACTTAATTACTGAATTCACCAGTGTGATATTTTTGAATAATGACCACTGAACTAACACTAGGCCACTGTCTGTCTAATCAAAGCACCTGGCTCATAGCAATCTACGTGGCTTGATTTTCTGCCATATCCAACATGTCATTTACATTTGTCAGCTAAACATTGCCGTCAAGAATGTTTTTTAAAACATTCTAATCACCCTGTCGGGGTATATTTCTCAATAATAACCTGCTCCCCATTGATTATCCTTTGTATAACACTAGTTTAATTTCTGTCTGGTACATGAAATTATTCTAAAAACATAAGAATTGAAATGACAGCTCAGAGATGACATCTTACCTTTGTAGTATATGTAACTAACAAGATACATGAGGGTCTCTTGATCCAGGTCTTCCACTAGTTGGTCTATCTTGCCGTGGGTCTTCTCCACTACATACTTGTTGATGGTAGCAGCACTCTCTGTGGCATTTCTAAAGTCCACACTGAACCCGTCCGCCATGTAGGACTGACGCAGGGTCTGCAGGAACTCAGGGTGTGGCTTGAACTTATCGTCCACAAACACAGCGGTTCCTGCACTGACGTCTTCTGATGAAGTCTTGCCGGCTCCGGTCAGAAGTCCACGGAAGGCCTGGTCTACGTCAGCCTGGTTCAGTAAGGAGCTGTTGAAGCCCAGACCACTGAAGAGCTGCTGGTGGGTTTGGCCCCGGGCCCCTACAGACAAGGCTGCCAGGGCCAGGGTGATACTGGAGGGTGAGAAGAAGACGTTCTTGCCTTGGTTGTTCGTCTGAGCGGCCAGATGCCTGTACAGGTTGAAGGCAAAACCTTTGTTTGCTGATGTCACCATGGAGAGGCTGTTTGCAGCGTGGTCATCATAACCTGAAGGTGATGGTTTCGATACATGGAAAAAGAAGGAGAAAAAAAACAGACGGGGTACATTTACTTAAGTACTTAACAAAAAAATATATATATATACTTCTTCATCGTACAACAAATAGAAAAAATAGCTGATCTACAAGCTCACAACACTTTAGCTTGTACTGTAGATTTTGGGTGTATTGGTGATTAATTTTTCGGCGGAACGGTATCTTAATGACGTGATGCGCACACGCGCGCATTTTTTTCCCGTTAAAAGTAGGAAACATGTTTGTATAGGACATGTTTTACCTCTGGGGCGGAATCTGCCAATGCTTTGTCAATGCAAATGCGTGGATTCATGGTCTTGCACATTTTTTCCAAGAATCCACGCATTTGCATTGACAAAGCATTGGCAGATTCTGCCCCAGAGGTAAAATAAAAGTGCGGTGGGACCGTGCCCTTAGCTTATAGTTTTTGTCTTTTTAAACTTAAATTCAAGGAATGTAGGATCTACAAGCTCACAATGCGCCGCAAGCTTGTAGATCGGCTATTTTGGAATGGTTAAAATGTATATAGGGCTGAAGTGGTTAATGCATGTTTTGTAATAATAATCAAAATCTACAATAACTAAGGTTTTCAAATAAATGTAGTGAAGTAAAAGTACAATATTTGGATCCGAGATGTAGTGGAGAAGTAGTAAAACTATTAGAAATTGGAAATAGTCAAGTAAAGTACATATTAGTTATTAATTATACAACCAAGGTTTATAGATTGTAATTAAAGTAAATAAAAGATGAGTGTTAAAACATTTTAATTTGCTGCTTTCTATAGTTTTAGCAATTTCCAGTGGGTGGGGGGGGCATTCTGTCCGGTGGCTAAATATGTATTTTTTTTACACAATAACCCCGTGTTTTCTTTATCATTATTTACAGTAGCTCTTCTAGCCCCCAATAACTCACATCTAGCCATCAAAGACCACAGGACCTTTTTTATTGTGTAAAAAAAAGGCATATTTAGCCACCGGACAGAATGCCCCCGCCCACTGTAAAAAAATATATAACTCTCATCTTTTATTTACTTTTATTTGTCCTTTAAGTACAGTACTTAAGTAAATGTACTTAGCTACTTTCCACCACTGAAATTGGGATATTATCAAACATATCAGAGTCTTCATTTCTGATATGTTAGAAGTCTGACCAGAGGCATATGGATAAAACATAATTATCCCCACTGGCCAAATCCAACCCTGGTCAGCTCTGTTACCTTGATGTCCTCCTGCATAATCTGTCCGGACAGATTGTTTGTGATGGGTATGGGTATGGGTTCCCCCTGTGTGTCCTTTCTGGCTATGGCCTGTATGGCCTGCACCCAGACACACCAGCGCTGATAGAATCCACACCAACACGGCTCCTTGCATCATGGTGAACTGAGGCAAAAGGTTCAAAGGTTCCCATCAGTCAATATAGTTCACTCACTGTTAACCAAACAGACCTATCAACCCTAGTCTAGCATGTCTGGATTGATGGAATCTACTTCATGAACAGTTTGCAAATCGTACAGAGGTATACGGTTCACAATGATTGTTAAAAAAGTATAACACAAAAAGCCCTATAGCATTGGTTCTCAAAGTGGGGTCCGGGGACCCCCAGGGGTACTTGAGGGGGTTCCAGGGGGTCCCCAGCTAAATGATGGACAGGAACAAAATGGACCCTTGTGGGTGTGTAACTCTGAGAGTGTACAAATGGAACCAAATGGACCCTTATGGGTGTGTAACTCTGAGAGTGTACAAATGGAACCAAATGAACCCTAACGGGTCCATTTGGTTCCATTTGTACACTCTCAGAGTTAAATTAACATTGATTATACAATATGAATTGGGGTCCCAGAGGTATAAATGCCATTAAATGGGGGTCCGTAGCCTAATGCATGTTAAACTGGGGGTCCTTGAAATTAAAATGGTTAAGAATCACTGCTAGAGAGCCGTAAAAACCTTCTCTTATGGGGGTCCCTGGCTTATCTTTTCAAATGGGGGTCCGTGGGGTAATAAGTGTCAATTTGGGGGTCCTTGACATGAAAAAGTTTGAGAAACACTGCCCTATAGGACCATTTACAAATGACAGGTGCTCTTTTAATGGCGGGTTTTGAAGGCGGGTAAGGAGTAACACTTGTTGATGTTTGTTGAAAGGGCATAGCAGTGGATCAAAGTTGACCCCATGTTTGTGTACCATGAGGTAGAATGACTGCAAATACGTCATGTTTCCAATGGTAGATTAGATATCTATTTAATGGACCATTTTAAATTCCAACATCAATGCTGGCCAAGACATTAATATCCAAGTATCACAAAACTAAAACAGGTGTATTATGCTTCATTTTAATGGCAGGGGGGTGTCACTGTGCCACACAATGAGAAAATAACTGCTTTTAATTAGAAAATAACAGGTTTTCAAGTAAATGTGATTTAATTAAAAGTCAATTATCTTCGGCGAGCAACACTGTATTATGACTGAATTATTATAACTTAGCCTAAAGTGTGTCGTTTATTTATTTCGGTCCATTTATCAGAACACTGATACACATACAGTTAAGTCTACTAACTTTGTTAGTGGCCCTAAAAGGTGTAGGCTGAATCCGAGGTTTATGTTGCCTACCCCAGTGTTTCTCAAACTTTTTCATGTCAAGGACCCCCAGATTGACATTTATTACCCCACGGACCCCCATTTGAAAAGATAAGCCAGGGACCCCCATAAGAGAAGGTTTTTACGGCTCTCTAGCAGTGATTCTCAACCATTTTCATTTCAAGGACCCTCAGTTTAACATGCATTAGGCTACGGACCCCCATTTAATGGCATTCATACCTCTGGGACCCCAATTCATATTGTATAATCAATGTTAATTTAACTCTGAGAGTGTACAAATGGAACCAAATGGACCCGTTAGGGTTCATTTGGTTCCATTTGTACACTCTCAGAGTTACACACCCATAAGGGTCCATTTGGTTCCATTTGTACACTCTCAGAGTTACACACCCATAAGGGTCCATTTTGTTCCTGTCTATCATTTAGCTGGGGACCCCCTGGAACCCCCTCAAGTACCCCTGGGGGTCCCCGGACCCCACTTTGAGAACCAATGGCCTACCCTATTGGAAAAGTACCGAAATAACACAGTTTCAAACATTGGTTTAATGAAACTGAAAACATAGGATTAATTAAAACATCTAGAGCAAGAGAGACTGTCCAAGAAGGAAAATGAAATAAATTATGTTCACTAATTATGACTGGATAATCATTCATTTAATGTAGTATTCATATTATTGCCATATAACAATGTGTTACAATGCTTCCACCATACTCTGTGGCTTTTTGACCGCAGAATATTTTATGGTTCTAATTCTACACACAGATTATAGCTCCCAACGGAACCTCTGCCCAGTGGTGTAAAGTAACTAAGTACATTTACTCAAGTACTGTACTTAAGTACAATTTGGAGTTTTTTTTCTTTTCTTTTTACTTCACTGTGTATTTCCATTAAAAAAACATAGATTAACCACTTCAACCCTATTTAAACTTTGGCCATTTGGAGGGAAAAAAAGCCACCTACAAGCTTGCAGCTTGTGAGCTTGTAGATCTGCTATTTTTAAATGGCCGAAATGTAGGGCTGAAGTGGCTTTTGTAATAATGATCAAAATCTACAAAGTATAATTTCAAATAGTAGACGAGTAGAGTAGTACTGAAATTTGGAAATACTCCAGTTAAGTAAAAAATACCTCAAAATTGTACTTAAGTGCTTAAGTAAAAGTACTTAAAGTTACTTTACACCACTGTTATTATTATTATTATTACTCACCTTCCTAATGTGAAGACAGCTCGTCCTCACCACAGACTGACTGACTGCTGAGTGAGAGACAGACAGACAAAGGCAGGAGAGAGAGAGACAGAAACGACCGCCTTTAACAACTGATCACCAGATCAATGGCCTGCCCTCTACCTCTAGTAGCCAGGCCATAGACAGGACCCCCCCCCCACACACACACACACACACACACACACACACACACACACACACACACACGGATGATGCTCCACTGCACTTTGACTTGTTTATTTGTCAATATGTGTCTCTTATTTGCTCAATGCTCTGGTCTCTGTATTTATTCTGTGTAATGATTACTGTTACAGCTATCTATCAAGCATGGCACCATGGCAGAAAAGGCAACAGTAATGTGCAAGAGCTATTTTATGTATATCTCTGCTGTCAGGTAGAAACAAATGTCCAAAATATTTTCAAGGGGGAAAAAACCTTATGTTTTTAAAACAACACAATACTGTATTTTTGATTGAATACTTTATTAGCAGTTTACAACACAAAAGCAAAGTAAAGTACAGTTCAATACAAGGTCTGCTAAGAGAGGATTTTAAACCCAAGAAAGCCTATGGCTTGTTTCCATTGTGGTCTCATCTAGCCTTAGATCAAGGCTATGTATTTTCTATCGATTTTGATCTCTATGAGTCTTAGCTACCTCCCCCCAGATTGTCCTGGAATGTCAGCTCCAAAGCCCGCACTTCTCCAAAACATGTACAAATGCAAAATATAAGGTGATTACCCGCGTGTCCCAAATGTTAACTAGGTGTACCGCGTCTTTGTGTAATGTATTAGTCCATATTTGTCAATAAAGAAGTGTTTTAATCCCGCCTGTGGCCGATTCTGTTGGAAGTTCCCAATGGGCGGTAGTGACGGGGCGCATCCGGTGAAAGTCAGAATTACACTTAAAATAAACAGGAAGTAAACGAGGGGGGGAATGGCGTTCGGCCACAGACGGGATTAAAACACTTATTTATTGAAAAATACGGATTAATACATTAAACCAAGACTCCGGACCGCTAGTTAACATTTGAGGCAAGCGGGTAAGCACCTTATATATTGCATTTGTACATGTTCGGAGAAATACAGGCTTTACTGGTGACATTCCAGTTGCTAAGACTCTCGTAGATGTAAAAATGTCAAAATCGATGAAATACATCTACGATAGTCTTGATCGGTTAGATTGGCTAGAGTTAGGAGGTTTTTTGACCAGGGATGTGGAGACAGTTGTTATTATGTCCATCATAGATTAGAATGACGAAGTCAGACCATAGAGTGAGAGTCAGATGGAGAAAAAAACCTGAGTCTCTGTAAAGTTTGTTTACCTTCCGCTCTGCTCTTCTTCTTCTTGTATCTTTCCGGCAGACAGACGCCCGTTGGCGTATTGCTGCCTCCCACTGTTTGTGTTAGGTACTGCGCTCTTGTACTGTGGCCTTACACCTTAGGGGTCTTCAACGTTTTCAGGCCAAGGACCCCCTAGCTGAGAGAGCGATGAAGCAGGGACCCCCTACTCTGTATTGTATAACATTGTGTTTTTTTTTAACTTAGTCTGCTCTTTTTTCCCTCTACACCTATAGCCTCTTTGCCAAAAAATAGCCGATCTACAAGCTCACAACGCCTCGCAGAACGCCTCGCTGGGCGAGGCGTTGTGAGCTTGTAGATCTGCTATTTTTGGCTAATGTTCCCCTCAGAAAAGGAATTCTAGGGTTCAAGTGGTTAATATAAAAACACTAAATCCTATCACACAAAGATTTGGCGGACCCCCTATAGTAGCTCAGTCTGAGGACCCCCTGTTGAAGACCCCTGCCTTATGGTGGAGGCCTGTTAGAAAGGATAAAATCCATCACAGCTTCCATCCATCCATCCATCCATCCACTGCACTTGGTTTTGGTGTTCCTCAGGTTTGAGAAGATCTCACACACAGGTACAACAACAGAGGGAGCCCCACTGATCTCACCGGCACAAACATGGGGTCAAATTCGTTCTACTGCTGTAGCTGTCCCAGAGATGGGTTGAATTTTGTGGTATTATTATTTTTTTTTAAATAATTTTCTGAAAATTGTGAATATGTTTTATTTTGTGTGATCAACTGTATTGGTTATTTGTTACATTATTGTAGTGCCATCTACTGTTCAGGTCATGGCATTGTATTACATGGGCAGATGTCACTTGACACCAATCACCAGAGAACATTGGGCCCACCTGTGTGAGTAATCAGTACAAACAGAGTTTCAGAGCTGAAGGGAGCTCTTTCTATGTTTAGAAGAATCTACAATATGTATATACATAAGATAAAAAATAACTTAACTCTCCTGAATATGTTGGGCTGAAGGCGCACACGGTACGTCACCTGTTATTGTGTTGTTTGTACAACTTATTGTTATTGTTTGTGTTGTGTGTGATTATGCAACTGCAATATGGACATTTCATTTGATCATGTGGACATTTCATGGACATTTAAAAAGATGACAGCAATGTTGCTGCCAACAAGGACATGTAATTCATTGTGGTTAAAAAAATATGATTAGTTTTATGTCATTTCATTCACAGCTTTTCACGGTGTCTCTCTTGGGAGAAATAAAAAGCCCTTGTGAACATCAGTCGGAGCATGGTTTACTCTGCCTCAGGAAAAGACTGTTTAGGAGCAGTTATAACTGCTTTGCCACCAAAATGTGGAATGCCCTTCCAACAAAAATTAAAAAGTGTGACTCCTGAGACTCCTTCAAAACTGCCATAAAAGAGCACCTGTCTGCAATTTGTAAATGGCCATAGAAAAGCCCTCTAAGCTTATAGCACCAGAAATGTTTGCTGTAGTGTACATAATACGTTCATTGCTACTAGTGTTGATTATGCCTTGTTTATCATTGTATATATTATTGTATGTCTTAATGAGTTGAATACAGACAGCACCACAATGGAAACAAGCCCCTAAAGGGCTTTTTTTTGTGTTATCCTTTTAACAAACATTGTAAACCGTACCTCTGTACAATTTGCAAACTGTTAATAGAATATTCAATCAAAGAATCAATCACTCAAAGAGATGCAAGATAGTCCAGCATCAAGTACTGCAGAGAACAGCTCAGTCCTCTGTTTGTTGTGTATGTGGAACACTCCATGATCACATGCATGCACAGTTTCTTCATCCCCCCACTCCCCCTGCACTCTGCAGCTGTTCTGTGTGCCACGCAATGCTGTAAAGTAACTAAATACATTTACTCAAGTACTGTACTTTACTGTGCAATTTTGAGGTGTTTTTACTGGAGTATTTCCAATTTTCAATTGTTTTTACTTCTACTCCACTACATCTCAGAGACAAATATTGTACTTTTTACTCCTCTACAATTATTTAAGAACTTTAGTTATAGCCTACTAGTTACTTTGTAGATTTGTATTATTATTTCAGAACATACATTAACCACTTCAGCCCTATATACATTTCGGCCATTTGAAAATAGCCGATCTACAAGCTCACAATGCGTCGCGATGCGACGCATTGTGAGCTTGTAGATCTGTTATTTTCAAAGGATCTTTATACATTTGAAAACTTATGAAACGGGACGTTCTGCATAATGAGTTTTTGACACGAAATTCGTCACAAAAAAAAGGGTCTAAAACCGCTAATAACGGCACATTTTCGCGCGTGTGTGTGCCCACCCGCAACTCCCGAGGCCCTGACTCTGCTAGCGTTCTGGCTACGCCACTGCTGTGTGCCACGCAGGGGAGAGTGGGAGGCCTGACCGACAGTTTGAGGATCTATTGGAGATTTGACTGATAGATTGAATACTTTATTTAGTCAAAAATGTAGACTGCACAAGGTACAGTCAGACATTCAAAAGGACATTCTAAAAGGATCAGACGAAAAAGTCCTGGGGACTTGTTTCCATTGTGGTCCTATATTGTATTTAATTCATCAGCTTATATAGCATAAAAATGAGGTAGTATATGTCTATGGTATTTGTAACCAATACCATATAGAGATACGATGAATCTAACGTTTAAATATTCTGTCATCTACCCATCCTACCTGGGTTGCGTTTTTTCCACCCCGTTCTGAATTCCCATAGACGTGTTTAATATCGTGTCAAATAAGAACTGTGTTCCAAAAATAAACAAATGACCCTGGCGGTTTTACTCTTATGGATATGAAGCATCAACTGACGGGGAGAAAACGCTAATACTTCCGATGCATTAGTTAAATATTCGCCAGAAACAGACTGTATCAAATATGAGTGACTGATTATCATAAACGATACAGAGCCTCCTCCCTGACAATATCGCCGAGACAGTTTGTTTATTTTTGGACCTTAATTCTTATGTGAGACGATTCTAAGATGACCCAATGTTATTCTCCATAGCAAAATGACTTTACGAACCAGGGGATGGACGAGTGAAGTCAGGACTTCTGTACTCTATTCCTTTATTGAAACTTTGACATTCCATTCAAACCAAGCAAATTAAAGCCAAAATCTAACATCTGAACTTCAAACCATTCATGATCAGGGGCGTAGATCCCAGGGGAGAAGGAGGGGACATGTCTGACATGTTCCTCCAATGAAGTATCTTTAAATAAATTATATAATTTAATATCTGTATTTAATAGAAGCCGATTCCACTTTTGAAATCATTCTCACATACAGTAAACACAATACTTTGTTAAGGTTTTGTTTTTTTTCTACCCGTGTTACCTGATCATCAACAACTGCCAAATAAATGAAGCTTCATCATCATCATCATCACTTGTCCACACAGCTGTTAACTAGTTTAATGAGTGGAGTTCAGGCAATATGAACGGATAGAAACACAACAGTGGAGCTGAAAAACGGAAAGATAAATAATACTGATCAAGGAATATATAAACTGTCTGAATTAGACACATATTTTGTTCTTTATTTTAGTAAAGTTTGCACAACCTTTCTGTTATTGTTAACTCTCATCATGTCACTGTCACAACGCAGAGCGCTCATTCTCCTATTAACATAATTAAAATTAATAATTAAAACCTCATGGGAATACAAATACATTTATTGGACTATTTATTTTTAGTTATGCTGCAGGACCACATTGGAAACAAGTGTTTCATTACGCTTTAATGTGTTATCCTAGGTTTAAGTTGTTTTGTGATTTTGCTCGTATATCTTTTACCAAAATCAAATCAAATCAAATATCAAATGATGTGAATTAATGTGAAAGTATCAATGTTTGAAAGTCCTGCAGTTAAACATGGCGCCATGTTAATGTGTTTGTTGATAAATCATGTGATGTCAACCTATAATGGATTATTTACATCATAACATCATAACATTATAGTTTGTTTCATGCATTGAACATGGATTTGGTGTTTTGTTTTTTATACCAAATGTCAGACAAACTGTAATCATTGTGACTATTATTAGTTAGTTTAAAATCCTAGCATTAGCTCTATGTTGGTGATATTATTGATGAGAAGATTCCTTGTTTGTGGTTCCCTCCTAAGTAGTAATGAGATCTGCTCCCCTGCTCATGATTACACATTGTAAATGATTACCCCATCACCCCAGACCACCCTAGAAGGTCTAGGTCCACCCGGTAACCGTCTTCCACGCCGACATCTCGCCACTCCGACTAGTGGCTTCCGCGTGCGGTTAGGGTTAGGGTGAGGGTTAGGTATACACTCTTAAAACAACTGGGTTAAAAAATAACCCAACCATAACCCCGCTACTGGGTCACTATGGGACAGAACACGCCCTGGGTTGTCTTAACCCATATATGGGTTCGATCATTTTAACCCATGTGCTGGGTTGTATTATTTGACCCAACCTAGTGATTGAAATAACTATATCACTGGGTTAAATGTTAACCATGTGCTGGGTTGTTTATTTGACCCAACCTAGTGATTGAAATAACTATATCACTGGGTTAAATGTTAACCATGTGCTGGGTTGTTTATTTGACCCAACCTAGTGATTGAAATAACTATATCACTGGGTTAAATGTTAACCATGTGCTGGGTTGTTTATTTGACCCAACCTAGTGATTGAAATTAACTATATCACTGGGTTAAATGTAAACCATACACTGGGTTGTGTATTTGACCCAACCTAGTGATTGAAATTAACTATATCACTGGGTTAAATTTAAACCATTCACTGGGTTGTTTATTTGACCCAACCTAGCGATTGAAATTAACTATATCACTGGGTTAAATATAATATAATAATAATAATGTAAAAATAGTCTAATGAATTATTTCCATTAGACTATTTCCATTACTCCTGGTGCTAGCTGGGCTACACAGTTTTTTTTAACAGTTTCTTAAAGCCCAAAATGTATAAAAGTTACACACACACATATATAAAATGTACAAAAAGCAACATTTTATTTCAACTATAAAACAGGATTTGTAGCAATCTCTCTCTTTTTTTTTCAATACAACATTTTACAATCTCCCCCCCCACATACATTTTATACATGAATATTGAACCAATGAAAAATTTTAAAGGAACAGTTTTTTTCTATCAATAACCCCACAACGCCTTGAATTCATTGAGATGTTTTTTTGGGACGCATTCCTAAGCAAATCATTTGATGACCAGTAGCAGACACAGAGAGACTCCTTTGGCAAAAACTAAACAAATCTCCATGAATTCAATGGTTCATGGGGTGTGTAATTGATTGAACATTACATTTTACACACAAAACAACGTGTTTAAATGTGGAGAACTGGAGATAAAACATTTCTCTGCCCAGCAGAAACTATATACAGACACAAACATTATGCAACTGACTTAATTCTGTGTGTGTGTGTGTGTGTGTGTGTGTGTGTGTGTGTGTGTGGTATTCAACAGTTGCATAAGAATTGCAAGGTTCTAGTATATGTGAATGCTCCTTTAGACCAGTGGTTCTCAACCATTCCTGGATCAGCATTTTCAGAGCATGTTAATTTAATGATCAATTAATCGATTGAATTGAGCTGGGAACTAACATGTCCTATATCTTGGTATCACAATGAGAAAACCTAAATTTAAAGGAACAAACAAAAATATTAGAATTTGGGGGGCCCACGCGCAATATATCCTTGCGGCCCAACAGTGGAACCTAGCCCAAAGATTGAGAAGGTTGATAGAGACCATTTTCCTCAAAGTTACAAATTAAAAAAATATATATATTATATTATATATAATGATTTATCAATGGCGCTGTCTGAGACAATGGTGAAGACCTGGGATGTTGTCATGTCATCACCAAGACACAAAATGTGCAGGAAGGGTTGCTTTCTCTCTGCTGCCTGTAGGTACTGCACCATGTTGGTCCCCACCTGTTAATTACACATAACACAAAACACATAACAGTTACTTGCAATATAACCTGCCATTTAAGTTAAGCATGTTGTTTTTATTATCTTTTTTATGGAAGCAAGGAAATGCTAATAAATAAACACAGCAACACCCACCATTATTGAAGTAGAAAAACTAAAGTAAAACTTACTGGTTGGATATTAATGAAGAACTCACAGGACTCCTCTATGGTCGGTCTGTAGACTTTTCCTCCCATCTTGAAGACAGGTGGAGGAAGCAGCGTCGGCAGGATTTTCAAAGCCCTGTCTACGCAACATAAGAAAAATACATATAACATCAACATTTAAATAGTATAGTAAAGATTGATATTTCTGAAGCAATATTGACTTTTCTGCCGTGATGTTGAATGGTAAAACAAGGTGTGAATTGAATAGCCTATTATAATCACAGGAAATGTTGTGACATCTTATCAGAATATTTATTGTCACATCACAGGTTTACAGGTGTAAAACAGTGGGTGAAATTCATTTTTGTGCAAGCTCCATCATTAGTGTGGTTGCCCAACAGGGCAACCAGACTATAGTACTCTACACACTTTATTTCTTTATTTATAGATAAACAATACTTTAGAGCGCATCTCCTCCCACAGTTTTTATCCCCCAATGTCGTGCCATATATCAAAATGACCGTCTTGAACGGGAATCGTGCGCGTGTATAGGGCTAAGAGATTGGTTGAATAGTTTAATTGATATTAATTTATTAGTGCATTAAATTTCCCCATCCACTTTAATGTAAAAGTGAAAAAACTCAAATTCAAGTATTTTTTTCTCAGAAACCGTAAGAGCTAGAGTTATCAGATTTGGAGGGATAATTCATAATATTGTCCGAAATTATTGAAAAAAATATCACACCATTCGGCCTCATGGTGGCGCTATAACAGCCCCCTTTACGTTTTGGCCTGTAACTCTTGAACCGTAGGTCCGAAAATCAAAATTTCTTTTCACCTGGATTCCTTGGGTCACGACGCATCTCCCCATATAGGTCACGTCCATTTGCGTCAGGATAGATTTTTTGATATTGATTTATTAGTGCATTAAATTTCCCCATCCACTTTAATGGGAATTGCAAAAACTCCCATTCAAGTATTTTTTTCTCAGAAACCGTAAGAGCTAGAGTTACCACATTTGGAAGGGAGGTTCATAATTTAGTCCAAAATTATTAGAAAAATAATTACACCAATCGGCCACATGGTGGCGCTATAACAGCCCACTTTACCTTTTGGCCTATAACTCTTGAACCGTAGCTCGTAAAATCAAAATTTCTTTTCACCTGGATTCCTTGGGTCCCGACGCATCTCCCCATATAGGCCACGCCCATTTGCGTCAGGATAGATTTTCCGCCATTTTGAATTTCCTTCAAAACACACTTTTTGCTCCTTTTCCTTCAAATTTTGTCCTAATCTCACACAAATCGGTACACATGATCTATGGACCCATGCGGTAAAGATATCCAAACAGCATTTTGATTGTCCTTACCGTTCGTCCGTAATTGGCTTCCAAAATTAGTGGGAGGGGCCCGTTTCACCAAAAATGCCAGAAATCACGAACGAAACGTCCGGTCAATCCCAAATTTGAATCACATGTCGAGGGTGCTTTACTCAACAAATTCCCAAAAGCATTTCCACTTTGACCCATAGGGGGACCGGCGTTGGCGCAACCACACTCTGCAATTTCCCCGGAATTGCGACGCGTCTAGTTTTGATTGTTTCCAGAAAGACAATGAAAAGGAAGGGGGGAGCAGGAATCTAAGAGACAAGGTAGTTCTCAAACTTCATGTATTTATGTACGTATGTGTCCACGGACTCCAATCCATGTTGTGCAAGGGACCCCCATACAAGATGATTGTTAAAATGTTTTTAAAAATCAGATCTACAAGCTCACGAGTCCCATTGAGACGCAATGCAAGCTTGTAGATCTGCTATTTCCAAACAACCGGTGTGTGTTACATAGTAGGAAATAGCTTACCTGGTGTCATGTCATCAAACACTGAGGGCAGTTTTCCCTCTCGCTGGGCATATGCAAGGATTGGGTCACTTAAAGTAGCCCAGTTCTGAAACAGCTTTCCCACTGCGTCTGGATGAAGCTGCTGGAAGTCTTGTGAAATCTGATACATTTAGAAAAACAATAGAAAAACAATAGAACAGTGTTTAGAGAAATGATATGGGCTTGTAGTACCTGTTAGGAAAATGGTTAGGGGACAGGCAGTGTCAGGTAAATGATTTAAGTCAGTCAATGTTTGGATTGTCAACACCCGTCCTGTGACCTAGGGACAATGACTATACATTTTACAGCAGTCCCTCTGATGTTATATTGCTTAACCACATGAACCCTCGAATTCCTCATCTGGTCGGGTCATAATAGGCAAACATTATTCAAAAATAGGTTAACATTGAGTTTAACAAGATCACAATGTGTCATGCTGTGATGCGTTGTGCACATTTATATTGCCAATTTTCGGCAAAGACATTTGGTGTAGAGGGGGGCGGGGAATCCACTTGCCTCTATGTAGAGCTGTTTGATTCATGTAGTCCTCAACCTGGGACACTGGATACCTATTGACCTTCATCCATTCAACCATTTCAATAAGTTTTTCAGGAGGCACATCAGATTCTGTTGAATGATAAGTACAGATTAATTATAGCTGATTTCAAGCATTTGAGGTTCTGGCCTACTTGGAGTGTGTGAAAAGTTGCCAATCGGTCCAGCGGTGCCTGAGACTAGTTTTTAGAAGATGATGGACAGAAGAGTCATGGACCGAATATATAATCCCTTGCATTTGTCCAATCTAGCCTGGTGGGGATAATTAACATTGGTTATTAGTATTACCTGGTGTACAAGGGACGGTCTGTTCCTCTGGTTCTTGGTGGTGTGGTCGTTTCAGGCTTCTCATGTGCTTCCTGGTGTTCCTCAAGCGCTCCTCCAGGAAACCTGTAGCAGGTTTTTTCCCCCGGCCAGGTGTGTACCAAACTGCCTGTAAAAGAGACAAATAGATTCAGTTTAAATTGGCCTGGCGTAAACCATGAAGATGGTTACATGGGATTTTAAGGAGCAATCCAAAAATGTGCGTGTGACTGTGCACTAGGAAAAACTTTGAGCACATTTCTTTTAGGTGTGTGTGTATGGAGTGTTCTCCTTTATGTGTTTGTTTGTTGATTCACTTACATAGCCACTGCCAACTGTAGTACCATCCAAATTAAGGCAAGGGAATTCATACACCAAAGCCATCGCAAGGGCTTTCTTGGTGTCATTAGATGGCCTGTTGAAATAGACAGTAGAAGTCTGTCAAAGAACAATGAAATGAGACAGTAATCATTGTTACAAATATATGACGATTCAAATCCCTGAATTGAACACTGAATGGTTATGTGGTTATATGGTTACACTTTGGCTACTCAAAAATAGCAGATATACAAGCTCATAGTGTGGCACCGAATGGATAAAGAACTAGACTAGACTAGGACAACAATAATAATAATAATTCAAGTCACACTGTCAGTCAGTCACAACAGGAGGGAGTAGAAACTAAACACACACAACCCACGAATGCAAAAACAGCAAGTGAACCTATAGGAGTATGTTTTAGTGCAAACATCTCATCAAATAACTTGACAATGGTGCAAATACATGTTAAATTAACAAATCATTGAATACATTAAAATTCAGTATCATTAGGATTGCATTTTCACTTGGAATTCTTTAGTCAATACTTACAAATGATGGTTGCAGGTTCAGAGTCACAGTTAGGAGATTTCCTGATGTGGATTCCTCCACTGGTGTTACTGAAGTGTCTGCAGAACTTGGAAAACCCTCTGCAGAACTTGGTGTGTTAGAGGCAATGGCAGTCTGTAGAGAATCATAGTGAAGTTAAAGGATGATTCCAAAGACATGTGTCAGACCATGATAATGGCACCTAACAATGATTACTATCAGATTATACATTTTTATCTTTTTAACCAAAAAATGCTACCAACACAATATATCACTTGCACCCCAGCATCCACATTTTGGGGGGATTATTAGCCAGAAATAGATGATCTACAAGCTCACAACACAATGCGTTGTGAGCTTGTAGATCTGCTATTTTTGTAGATTTTGTTGATTAAAAGAAAAGTACAGAGGTAACTCACGTCCAGTATACTATGTCCATTGGGGTTAGGTGGTTAATTACCTAGTCAAAATAGAGACTAAACTGGATATGGCCTTCTGCTTTTAACAACAAAATAATGATTAATAGTTACATCTCAACATTGTCTCAATTAAAATGAACTTACCTTTAAATGTGTCAATCAAGTTCTCAAGCTGCCATGCAGTCAAGGTCTCTGTGACAAACGTGTCCATGGTGACACCCTCACATTACTAGAATGAAATCAGATTAAGTACATTAGAATTTCACAAGACTGTGCGATATCCAAACATGTATGGTAACCTTAGCTGCCAATTTTTGGGGCCATTCTCATATGTTAGAGCTGCAATGCATAACTTGTTTTAATGAATAAAATGTCATTTTAAACAGGCTGTACAGTAGCTGTTAGTAGGGCTGTCACGATTATGAATGTCTGGAGACGATCATTAATTGTCATACAAATAATTGTGATTAATGAATATGTAGTCTATTTTTTTCTCTCTCTTTCTTATATGCCACTATCATAGCATAAGCTTTAATAATACACAACATTTCATCCTCCATGACACAAACTAGTTATCCTAGCACATCCGAAACGAGACGAGGTAAAGAAAGCAACTCTCGTTCACACTTCTGGCAGTGTTGCCAAATCGGTTTATTATAAGCGACTTTGGCCTTGTTTTTCTGTAAAGTAGCCTGTAAATATTGGGGGTCCTTTACATCAGTGGTTCTCAAACTTTTTCATGTCAAGGACCCCTAAATTGACACTTATTAGCCCGCGGACCCCCATTTGAAAAGATAGGCCAGGGACCCCAATAAGAGAAGGTTTATATGGCTTTCTAGCAGTGATTCTCAACCATTTTAATGTCAAGGACCCCCAGATTGACATGTATTAGGCTACGGACCCCCATTTAATGGCATTTATAGCTCTAGGACCCGAATTTATATTATAAAATCAATATTAATTTAACGGGTCCATTTGGTTCCATTTGTACACTCTCAGAGTTACAGAACCATAAGGGTCCATTTGGTTCCTATCCATCATTTAGCTGGGGACCCCCTGGAACCGCCTCAAGTACTCCTGGGGGTCCCCAGACCCCACTTTGAGAACCAATGCTTTACATGAACATCTTATAGAATCACTGCTCGAAAACAACATTAGACAATAAAGTTTGACTGAGCTGGCTTGGTTGCTTATTTTATGCTTCTTTTTATAGACCGGGTTGCTTGTTTTATCGCAATATCTGGCAACGCTGGCTGCTGGTTTGTTTACTACTTTAGGCGCGCAATGCCCAATATAAAGCAATATAAAGCAGACCAGTGATAGAGCTCACTCTCACGAAAGAACAATCTCTCCATAAAGACATTTTAATCATTCACGATGTATTATTATTATTATTGGCCCCCTCCTCGCCATTCATGACCTGGTGTTGTTACAGTAGCATGCTATGCTAAGCTAACCGGTGGTAACACTTTGTGATGGGAAACCTAACTTCGCACTACACCAAAAGCAACCGTGACTTGCCGGGCGGGTGTTACATCGAAGTTGGTTCCCAAAGGAAATCTTTTCGGTTACATACTAAAACAAAGCCAATAAAGTAATTTAACTCACGATATCCGTCTTCCCCCTTCTTATCCGACTCCAGATAAACTCTGCAAAATGGGCAAAAGATAAAAAATATATATTTTGTCAAGAACATCGCTGGTAGTGAATGAATAACGTTTCCAAATGAAGCAAATGTAACATTATGTTGTTGGTGATTTCAGTCACTCACTCCTAAAAAATACACTTGAATAGTTGTTAACTTTAATGATTAATGTGATGAATAAATAACCCTAGTAACCTCAACTTACCTAAATGAATGAACTGCTTTAGACCAACTTCACCGCAACTTCTCTGTGTGTGTGTGTCATAGACTGTATAAGGTGTGTGTGTGTGTGTGTGTGTGTGTGAGAGGGAGGAAGTGCGCGCGCGAGCTGAATGCTGGGAAGTCAGATCTGTATTGCCTCCCAAGTCAAAAGCTAGACTGAAGTGGAGCTTGTACATCTGATAATTTTGCACACGAACCCAAAACTATGTATAGAGAGTAATCACCGGACATAAACATTAAACCAGATCAAATAATTAAAATCTGTTTTTTAACACCCTCCCTCACTAATTGGATGACGCTGAGTCGAATCGTGGGTTACATCAATAGTCTACAATTTTTCAATTAGCAGTTAAAGATTTTTGAAAAATAAAGTTAAGCTTTTCTCACATTTTTCAAAAATATATTTTTTTAAATTGAAAAACACTTTTTCAGACTCAGAAAAGGACGTTGAATTGAATGGGATAGGTCTCGATTTTTTTAACTTTTGGGAAAGTGGTTTAAACAAGCGTTAAATTGTCATAAACGTGAGGCTTTTTTCACAAAAATATTTTTTTTATTTTTTTATTTTTTTGACCCTTCCAATCGCTTACTGAGATGATTTTGAGTCGAATGGTAGGTTACATCAATAGTCTAGAATTGTTTAATAAGAAGTTATCGATTTTTGAAATAGTTCAAGGTTTAGCTTTTTTCACATTTTTTTTAAATATTTTTTTTTAAAGGACAACTTTGTTTTTTTACAACCAAGGTTTATGTTTTAGATTGTAATTAAAGTAAATAAAAGATGAGTGTTATTTTTTTTTAATTCACTGCTTTCTATAGTTTTAGCAATTTTCGCCATCTTTTTTACAGTGGGCGGGGGCATTCTGTCCAGTGGCTAAATATGCCTTTTTCTACACAATAACCCCGCGTTTTCTTTATTATTATTTACAGTAGCTCTTCTAGCCCCCAATAATTCACATCTGGCCATCAAAGACCACAGGACCTTTTTTATTGTGTAAAAAAGGCATATTTAGCCACCGGACAGAATGCCCCCGCCCACTGTAAAAAATATCACAAAAATTGCAATAACTATAGAAAGCAGTAAATGAAAAAAAAAGAACACTCACCTTTTATTTACTTTAATTACAAGCTAAAATATAAACCTTGGTTGTAAAAAAACAAAGTTGTCCTTTAATATTAAAAAAACACCTTTCCAGACTCAGAAAAGGACGCTGAATCGAATGGGATAGGTCTCGATTTTTGTAAACTTTGGGAAAGTGGTTTTGTCAAACATTGATTTGTACGTGCGGTATCGAGCACCTAATCTGTGATAAATCAATGGAGATATTTTTTAAAAATCTGAAACTTCTCTCCATCCATGTTGAGAGTAAGCCGGATTTATTGGAACCAATCCTGATTTTTTCTGACACTGATAAGTTCAAAAGTTCACCGAAAAGACTGCAAAGGTCGACGCGGCCGAAACAATTGCATTTTTTTTAATATCTCAAATACGATAAGGACTTAGAGTCCAATGTTTGGATATGTTGTTCAACTTGCCAAGACGCACGTGTGGATATCTTGTTTGTCCCTAACCGACATTTTTACCAATTTCTGAATTTGCCTCTCAGTATGGGTGAACGTTCTACGACTCCATGTACCTTATGTCATTGTCAGAAGCAAACGTTAGAAGTGTCGTAGCGGGACAAACAAGACATCCACGCGTGCGTCTCGGCGAGCTGTACAACATATCCGAACGACGGATTCTAAAAACGTATCGTTAAGGAGATATGTTGTGTTATTTGCGAAATAAGTTGAGATTAGTCCCCAGCCATTTGAGGAGAACGGTAAGGCCGTGTGCAAGGAGAGTTATACGAGCACGTTCGGGGTGGCGCGCTGATGCGTATACTGGTTTCCGATTTAGTTTTTACTATTTTTGAACAGTTTTTCGCTATTATCTCAGCCACTAGGGGGCGAAAACACAATCGGACAACGGATTCCGTATCTGCTAATCAGCCCAAACGCGCCAATACAAGTTTCCTCACACACGGACATGTGGTTGCGAAAGCTAGGGTTACGCGCTTTCTCGATTAACTTGGCCACTTGGGGGCGAAAACACGATCGGACAATGGATTATTTATCAGCTCTTCAGCGCGAACGCGCCAATATAAGTTTCCTCTCACACGGACATGTGGTTGCGAAAGCTAGGGTTACGTGCTTTGTTGATTAACTTGGCCACTAGGGGGCGAGAACACAATCGGACAATGGATTATTTATCAGCTCTTCAGCACGAACGCGCCAATATAAATTTCCTCTCACACAGACATGTGGTTCTGAAAATTGGGGTTACGGTCCTTCTAGAATAACTTGGCCACTAGGGGGCGCCGAATCGGACAATGGATTATTTATCAGCTCTTCAGCTCGAACGCGCCAATATAATTTTCCTCACACATGTTATTATCATTATTATTATTATTATTACCCTTATTATTATTACTATTATTATTATTATTATTATTATTATTATTATTATTGGAATACAATACACACAGGGTGCCTTAAATATTATAAAATGCATTACAAAAGCGATATCAGCGTTGCATCATTTCGTTTAAAGTACTGAGAATTGGGAAATACTCCAGTAAAGTAAAAAATACCTCAAAATTGTACTTAAGTACAGTACTTGAGTAAATGTACTTAGTTACTTTACACCAACGCCCATATAGAACCACAATGTATACATTTAATTATATAAATATAGGTAAAATATAGTGATAAAATATAGGTTACATACCTTGTGTTTTGATGTGAGAAGTGACAAAAAGATGGTTCCAGAATGATGAAAATGAAAATAAAGCAACCTCTGGGTTAGAAATAACCCAGGTAGGTGTTTGAAGACCTAATAACCCCTTTGACCCAGCCCCTGGGTAACCCCTTTGACCCACCAGTGTGTTTACAGAACCCAAATAACCCATAATTATGACCCAGCCAAATCAACCCAGCAATGTGTTTATAGAAATAACCCAGCATTTTTAAGAGTGTAGGGTTCGTTAACGTCGGAAAGGCGACATGTCGGAAAGCCGCCATGTAACCGGTCCACCCATAACCCCGGACCACCCCAGGTCCCCTCATCACAGGGAAACAATGATGTCATAATGATCTTAACACATTAATTACCACACATTATAAATGATTACATAATAAATGACTTATTGTCAACTATAAAATAATAAAACCTTTTTCACAAACATAAACCTAAACTTAACCTAACCTCAAAACCACGTCAAACTGGACGAAACACCGGGAAAAGACAGAGTCTGCATACTAATTATCATTAGCCTTGGTTGGCTAATTAGCATTGTTAATTGTGTAAAGGACACATTTGTGAAAAAGGTTGATGATGTCTTCATTTTGCTGCTGTTATGAGTATTTAAAAGCTGAATGGACACACATGTATTTACTACTCTCTCCACCAGGGGGCAGCGATGACTCTCTGCTTCTCTGAAAACACACCCAGATGTTCTGTGAAAAGACAATAAACCAATAAGAATCAGAATGTATTAACACTATACTATATATATGTATATAACCCTTTAGAATAACCTTCCCTTTTAATAGTAAATTAATCATTCCCAAATGATGAGTTAATGTGTTATTTATAGCTTCTTAAATGTGTGTTAATGATGTAATGGTTATAAGACTCTGCTACATGGTTAATAGATCATGAATAAGTTATTAGTAAACTATTTAAAAACCTAACCTCCCAGCACCCTCCCTGCAACTACAGTAACCATCAAAGTAGAAACAACTCAGTCAATTCAACATTTGACCAATACTTTGTCAATAGTGTATCTTAGTAGGAAGGGCAGCTCAGTTGGTAGAACACTCTCCTTTGGACCACAAGGTTCTGTCTTTGATCCTGCTAGTGATGGAATGATCAGTGTTTTCTGTGTACTGATGTACTGAATCTTTGGATACAGTTCACTGAAATGTTGTGTTCAAATGATTGGTTCAGAGTTTGGCTGCATTGTGTCGTCTCTTCACTGAACTGAATCACAGGCACTTCATTTCCTGACTGAATCACCTGAACGTCCTCTCAGGCTATGGGATCTAAACTCCTGCGTCATGTAAAACATGTTTATATTTGATTGATGATGAATGGTCCAAACTACATAGTTGTTCACCAAGAGGACCCCCCCCTCCATCTGACCACATTCTCATCAGTGTTGTCTGATACAACAAATCATTTGATTACTAAATCTGATGATTAGTTTCATTCTTATAAGAAATTAAGCAGAAGACACATGATAATGTGAATTCACGCAACCGGGATGGTTTACCAGGCTAGTTGTTTCACTTCTTACACAAGCATGTTGTTTTGTGTATGTTTTCTAGTTTTATACACTTTTATACATTAAAACTGTATGAATGTATTTGTAAAGAAAAGTTTAGTAAAAAGAAAGAGGAAGTGAACCTGGGTGTGTGGGAGGAGTCTAAAGATTCTCATCATTGGTTGTCGGCACCAGAATACGACCTGATAGAAGAAGAAGAGAGACAGTTAAAACAGACACACAAATACATCCTATGTACTGCATAAATGCATAAATGTGAACATTTGACTCTTATTTAGGACTAAATGTAACACTGATTTATTAAAGCTAAATGTGACAACATAGAACACACTTTGACCTCTAACTAGGTCATCTAAACTGGTCTGAACCAGTTAAGGTTCTAATCTACATCAATATAAAAAAACAGTTTAGGTTGTGGCTTTACATGTTGTTTGTTTGTTTGTTTGTTTGTCTGTTTGCATTTCTGTGAGGGTTCCACACGTCATTGTGATCCTCTGTTGACCTAATTTCTTCCACTGGTAGTAGATTAATTAATTTAACATGTTAATTAAACATGTTAATTAAACATGTTAATCACCTCGTTTCTTCCACTGGAAGTAGATGAATCCAGACAGGAACAAGACCAGACCCAGAACCAGACCTGATGCTCCCATGGCCACCTTGTTCTTCACTGACTCTGACATGGAGAAATCTGACAATACAAATATTATATTAGTTCATATGATATGATATGATATGATATGATATGATATGATTCATATCATATCATATCATATATCATATATCATATATCATATCATATCATATATCATATTATTACAGTAGATTAAAACACCTTGTTCTTCACTGACTCAGACATGGAGTCATCTGACAATAAGCTACAACAACCAAACACAATAAACAATAAACAGACGACACAGTCATTGTGAGTCTGTTCAGTAATAATGAGTCCAACCCTATTGGTCCAGTCCTTGAGGAGTTTGTCACCTGATGTGACATGTCCTTCTTAGAGCTAAATACATCCAAAACAAAGGATATGATGATAGATTTTAGAAGACATGAATCAACCTTTTACTATGATGATTATAAACCAGGCTGTGGAATGTGCAGAAAGTATCTTGGGAGAGAGTCATAGACTGAGGCAGTTTGTAAAAAAGAACATCAGCGCTTGTTCTGTCTTAGAAAACGGTCTTGTTTTCACATTGATAAAAGCATGATGACTCTTTGATCTACTTATATCAAATCAATCTGGTCTTTGATCTGTTTTTATCAAATCAATCTGGTCTTTGATCTGTTTTTATCAAATCAGTCTGGTCTTTAATCTGCTTTTATCAAATCAATCTGGTCTTTTATCAGCTTTTATCAAATCAATATGGTCTTTTATCAGCTTTTATCAAATCAAGCTGGTCTTTTATCAGCTTTTATCAAATCAATCTGGTCTTTAATCTGCTTTTATCAAATCAATAAGCTCATGGCGCGACACCAAGTGCTGCGCTATGAGCTTGTAGATCTGCTATTTTTGAAAAATCTTCAACATTTGTGCAAATGTTTGAATATAATTTATATATTTTATTATTTAAACAACATTTTTAACTCAAACATTTTCTTCTGGAACAACATATTTTGATGAGGATCAGCGGCCAAAAACATATTAATTTGGGGGTCCTTGACAAGAAAAAGTTTGAGCACCACTGATATTTTTTTTCAGAAAAATGAAGACATATGTTGAGATACATTTGACAGTTACAAATGTTTGCTTTAAAAAGATATATATTCAAAGATTTGCACAAATGTTCACGATTTTTCAAAAATAGCAGATCTAGAAGCTCATAGTGCGGCACTTGGTGCCGCGCTATGAGCTTTTATATCTGCTATTTTGACAGTAGATTACACTAGATTACAGTAACTGACCCCAGTCCATCTTGATAGGCGCGGTCAGGCTGGGATGTTCCACCATGCATGTGATCTTCTCTCCTGATCTGTAATACACACACACACACACACACACACACACACACACACACACACACACACACACACACACACACACACACACACACACACACACACACACACACACACACACACACATACACACACACACACAGTACTAGTACCCAATCTACACGCTGAAACGACATATTGATCCGTTGACCTTTGTTAATATTTTGTTTGACTTTGTTTGTGTAGGAGCATGAATGCCCCACTGGGCTCTCCTCCGCTCTAGTGTTTATTGTGTATTCCACTACTCCCTCCCCATTGCAGAAACAATAGGCAGGCAAGAGGCAGAAGAAACTTAATAACGAGATAAGCACGTTATAGCGTATTCCTGTGTGTGTATTCTTGTAAGTATAGCACGCTCTTGCGCGTCTCTTTCTGCGTTCGTCATGTGTGCACGACGGCGAGCTTGCTGCGTGGTTTAGTCTGGAGTGGACTGGTGATAAACATGGTCAAGAGGAATCGTGTGTGTGTGTGTGTGTGTGTGTGTGTGTGTGTGTGTGTGTGTGTGTGTGTGTGTGTGTGTGTGTGTGTGTGTGTGTGTGTGTGTGTGTGTGTGTGTGTGTGTGTGTGTGTGTGTGTGTGTGTGTGTGTGTGTGGGTGGGTGGGTGGGTGGGTGGGTGGGTGGGTGTGACTTAATATTAGCCTACCAATTAATGAGCCATTTTCAGCAAGAGAGTAATGCTTGTTTTATTTTTAAAGAATATATGTATAGGTGTCTAGGTGTGTATTTCTCTGTATAGGTGTCTGTTAGGTGTGTACCTGGGTGTGTACTCCAGGTAGGAGTGGTACTGGTAGTACCAGTAGAGGTGTCTATTAGGTGTGTATTTCTATGTATAGGTGTCTGTTAGGTGTGTACCTGGGTGTGTACTCCAGGTAGGAGTGGTACTGGTAGTACCAGTCTCCATCAGACAGCTCATCGGTAGAGGAGAGACCAGAGGTCAAAGGTTCTTGACCTATCCACCAGGTCACCAGGATCACTTTAGGATAGAAGTCGTAGCTGCTGCACCTCAGCATGTGAGTGTGTTCACCACGACGAGGGGGAGTCTCTGACTTCAGTCTCACTTTGGGCTCCACTCCTAAAAAAGATGAATATTATTATTATTACTATTACTATTACTATTATTATTATTATTATTATTATTATTATTATTATTATTACTATTATTATTATTATTATTATTATTATTATTATTATTATTATTACCCTTATTATTACACTTATTAATATATACCAGTCATTTGAACATGTCATTATCATTAATAATTGTATATTATCCAAATGAGATCCAAATGATCTAGAAAGCTTCAACAGGCTTACAACCCCTCCTGCTCACTCAGATCAGCTAACACAGAGAAGCTGTCAGAATCTTCTCTAAAACACCCTGGACAACGCTCCTCACGTCCTAGACTCTTTTTCCTTCTCTAAAACACCCTGGACAACGCTTCACACGTCCTAGACTCTTCTCCCTTCTGGCTCCCAAACGGTGGAACAAACTGCCCATTGCAGTTAGAGCTGCAGACTCACTCCCAATCTACCACCATAATCTGCAGACTGTAGCAATAGACCTAGCCTTGAACTAGAACTAGATTTATTTTTTAAATCTCCATGAATTCAAGGCTTCATGGGGTGTGATTGAGAGAAAATAAGTCATTTTTGGGGTGAACTATCCCTTTAAGTGTTTAAACCATTAAGACCTGAGGCCGATTTTACAAATGTCTTCTAAATCCAGTTTTCTTAAAAACTATTGTTGCTTTATCAGTAGCTCTCAAACTTTTTCATGTAAAGGACCACCTAAAATGCTGACGCCCATCTCAAAATACTGTTCCAGGGATCCCCAGAAGCAAAGATTTGAGTTAATAATGTTAGCTTGAAAATAATATAAATATATGAATTTACACAAATTTTCTTGATTTTTTAAAAATAGCAGATCTACAAGCTCATAGCGCGGTGCCGCGCTATGAGCTTGTATATCTGCTATTTTTTAATAGCCAAAGTGTAGAATGATGCTTTTTAGCTCAAATCAAAATGTGACACAGATGCTTCTTCAGATCTTAATGGGTTAAGAGGATCTGAAATGTTTGTCAGCAGATTAAGTAATGTTTTATAATCATTAACAGATCAATATTAACACCATTAATCATCTCTGAATAGAATCATGTGATTTCATGTTATAGTTTATGAGGTGATGAGTGTTGAGTGCTGCTCTGAGATCAGCTCACCTCTCTTGTTCAGAACAGAGGAGTATCTGATCTCAATGTTGTGTTTGCAGCGTGCCTCTCGTAGGGATCTCCAATAAGCCAGTTGTCCAGGATCTTTATTGCTGCGCTCTGCCTGCTTCACACAAAACTCAGTGTATCCAACAAACTGATCTACTCTACTGTCCCACCTGAGGATCTCATCACCATCGAAATTCATTGACTGAATGTACTGTATGTCCTTCAGCTCACTGGAGTTAAACACACAGCGGGAAGCCGTATAGTGCACATATCCATCTGGAAATAGACAATTAAAAATGTCATTAATGTTCAGTTTTATTATCATCTGCATAATATCAACACTAGGCTAACTGCCCCCTATCGGCCAAATATGTCACTACATAAAGTCTAAAATAGGTTCAGGATGTGAAATATAGCATTAAAATGTTTTGAATGTATATTTAATATCTTAAATACAATGAGATTGAGATACCAGTTAAGTTTTGTTTTTCTATGTGTCCAGTTGTCTGTCTGTCTGTCTGTCTGTCTGTCTGTCTGTCTGTCTGTCTGTCTGTCAGACCCCATCATGTATTTCCAGGATAACCCCTTTTTTATAACTACTATATATAGGCTATTTGAAAATAGCAGATCTACAAGCTCGAGCTTGTAGATCTGCTATTTTCAAACATTTTAGTACTTTTGGTACTTTAAGTAAATTTTGATGCAAATACTTTTGTACTTTTACTCAAGTCATTCTTGAATTCAGGACTTTTACTTGTAACAGAGTACTTCTAGATTGCAGCATTGATTATTTTACTTAAGTAAAACATTTGAGTACTTTTCCCATCAGTGACTCTAGTCAGCAAACAAGGTAAATAGTCACATATAGAGAGTAGAGAGAACAATGAAGAGCCTCAAAGAAACTATAGGATACCAGGTCAATCAATATTACAATTTTGGGGGGTCTCGAGTTCAAATAGGATTATTTTGGGGGGTCCCATCCAGTTGGAATAGGATTATTATTTTACCCCCCAAAATCTACAAAGTAACTAGTAACTAAAGTTTTCAAATAATTGTGTGGAGTAAAAGTACAATACAAGTACATACTAATGCATAGATTGTTAAAACAATATAAAAATAAAGCACCTTGAGCACATATTCATGTTTACTAGAAATACATATTATTTAGAAAATATTTCACCATAAATTCTTAATATACATGTTTAAACATTTTCATTCATGTTAAATATATTCAACAGTTTTAGTTCATAACTATTGTGTTCATAGTATTCATGTACCTTTCACTGGTGGTTTCTTCAAGGCAGTGCGAATGGTGTCCAGGTTGTGTTTGCAGTACGCCTGATAATTCAAAGCTCCTTCATAAAACCCTGTGAAGGTCATATGATCTACAAACGGAGGCTGAGGCTCCACCACCTTCCCTTTGTTGAAGTCTGCGTACATCATCACTTCACCATCCAGTGCCATCATGTACTCTTTATATGGGTCTTTAACTGTGTCTGAACAGCCAGTGAGTTGAATGTCCTCATGGAACACTGGAAATAAAACAAAGATGACATTAAATTCAACAACAAACTTCTTCACAGTGACAATAACACATAATCATCATGTTAAACAATCATGTTTGCAGTGGTGGAAAAAGTACTCAAATATTTTACTTAAGTTAAAGTATCAATACTGCAATTTAGAAGTACTCTGTTACAAGTAAAAGTCCGGAATTCAAAATTGACTTGAGTAAAAGTACAAAAGTATTGCTATAAAAATGTATTTAAAGTACCAAAAGTAAAAGATTTAAAATGTTTGAAAATAGCAGATCTACAAGCTCACAACGCGTCGCGATGCGACGCGTTGTGAGCTTGTAGATCGGCTATTTTCAAACAGCCTAGGTATAAAATAGGGCTAAAGTGTTTAATGTATTTTTTATAATGTTATAATTTATATCTGCAAATTAACTAAGTAAAATGTATCAAGTAACTAGTAACTAAAGTTTTCAAATAATTGTAAAAGTACAATATTTGCTCGTGAGATGTAGTGGAGTATAAGTAAAAGTACTGGAAATTGGAAATACTCCAGTGAAGATAAAGTATAAGCACCTCAAAATTCTACTTGAGTGAAGTACTTGAGTAAATGTAATTAGTTACTTTACACCACTGCATGTTTGGTTCTTATATGAAGTGAAAGGTTGGATATTAAAAGTAACTTCCTGT
>NC_139941.1:52317338-52422338 GCF_963454915.1 Gymnoscopelus microlampas | reverse complement strand
ACCATATTCACACGGCGTCCATTTTGCTATTAAGTTAATTAAATGCCACCAGTGTCTTCAATAATGGCCGCCATGTGAATATGGTCTATTATTTCCAATTCCATAGTGTCAAATAATACCAGTCAGAGTTCCATAGCTTTTGCCTTGGACACTTTAAATCTGATGTAATTTAAAAGTTGAAACAGACAGACAGACATTTTAACAATATATTTATGTCCAAAAAAGGGAAATTGCATACAAGGACACAAATACAGTATTACAGGTGCAGCAAGATTACATCCACAAAATCAAGTTATATGTCCTCATGATACAACAAGCATGTCATTCAGACCTCCATGGACACAAGCACCGGACTTTCACTTGTAACAGAGTACTTCTAGATTGCAGTATTGATACTTTCATTTAAGTAAAGCATTTGAGTACTTTTCCCACCACTGTCCACTACATTACATTACATTACATTACATTACATTACAGTCATTTAGCAGACGCTTTTATCCAAAGCGACTTACAATAAGTGCATTCAACATAGGTAGGGAACGAAACTACTAATCACCAGAAGTCTTAAGTGCCTTTCCTGCAAAAACAAGCAACCAAGAGTATACCTAGCGCTAAGGTAAAAGTGCTATATATCAGCTACCTACTTGCTTAAACAGATGAGACAAAATAGCAAAATCAAATGAGAACGAGCTAATACAAAAAGTGTATTGACTAAATAAGATCCAATAAAACAATATTACAATAAAACAAGAGTTCATACAACTAGTTAACAACAAGTAAGCCAGACAAAGAGGAAGGGTAGTGTTTCCTGAAGAGGTGGGTTTTCAGCCTGCGGCGAAAGATGGGCAGTGACTCTGCTGTCCTGACTTCAGTGGGCTACAGCGTGGGCTGTCGGTATACTCCGTCAGTGAGCAGCGCCTTCTTCTATGCAAGCTTGATGATCGTGATGAAGCACACAAAGTTGTAAATGCAACTCAAATCTGCACCTAAACCTACTGAAACCCAGAGGTGACCAGGTTAAAAACCAGAGGTGACCAGGTTAAAAACCAGAGGTGACCAGGTTAAAAACCAGAGGTGACCAGGTTAAAAACCAGAGGTGACCAGGTTAAAAACCAGAGGTGACCAGGCTAAAAACCAGAGGTGACCAGGCCTTCAAGGCGGCCCGCCCCCCCCACAAAGGGCTCTGGAACAGTTATCCGTACACATCAGAGCTGTTCAGTCCATTGTTACTTTTAAATCTCTATTAAAGACTCATTTCTTCTCCCTGGCCTTCAGTATGTTTTCCCTGACTGGTGCTAAATTAATGGGTTTTTTTTGTGTTTATTTCATTATATGTTAATGTCTGTTTATATTGCATTGTATTGTTTTTGTCTTTACAGCACTTTGGTTGACATGGTCATGTTAAATGTGCTATAAATACAGTTTAGTTGAGTTGAGTTGTTACATAATTATGAAGTTAAACAGTCATCAGTATTATTGAGCTTTTTGTCTTGCAGAGGAAACACATTTACTGTGAATTAGTTTTGTTGAAATCAGCAAATGGTGTGTGTGTGTGTGTGTGTGTGTGTGTGTGTGTGTGTGTGTGTGTGTGTGTGTGTGTGTGTGTGTGTGTGTGTGTGTGTGTGTGTGTGTGTGTGTGTGTGTGTGTGCGTGTGCGCGTGTGGTTGAAGTCTCCCACTGGAAACCCCCCAAACGTTAATTTCACTTCCTGATTCACTCAGCAGCCAATCAGAATTTTTATTTTATTAAACATCACCAGTTACTAGAGGGGAGAGAGAGAGAGAGAGAGAGAGAGAGAGAGAGAGAGAGAGAGACCGACCACTCTGGTTGAGAACAGTGTGCTTTTCCCTAGCTGTGTAACGCCCCCTAATCACTCCTATTCAGGACAGCTGAGACACCTGGCTGCTGCCTGAATAAAAAGGAGTCTCACCTGGTCATGAGTAGTGTAGCTGACTGGTGTTTGTCTGGTGGTGTGTTGGGTCATAGGTGTAGGAGAAGGTCATTGATGCATCTGACGGTGGGGTAGGTAACCAAGTGCATTTACTCAAGCACTGTACTTAAGTACAGTGTTTGAGGTACTTTTACTTGACTGGAGTAGTTCCAATTGTCTATACTTTTACTTCTACTCCACTACATCTCAGAGGCAAATATTATACTTTTACTCCACTACAATTATTTGAAAACTTTAGTTATACTAGTTACTTTGCAGATATAAATGATCATATTATAAAACATACATTAAGCACTTTAGCCCTATTTTATACATAGGCTATTTGAAAATAGCCGATCTACAAGCTCACAACGCGTCGCATCGCGACGCGTTGTGAGCTTATAGATCTGCTATTTTGAAATATTTTTGTGCTTTTACTTTTGGTACTTGAAGTACATTTGGATACCAATACTTTTGTTACTTTTACTCGAGTACATTCTTCATTCCGGACTTTTAACTTGTAACAGAGTACTTCTTACATTGCAGTATTGATACTTTTAACTTAAGTAAAACACTTGAGTACTTTTTCCACCACTGCTCGTATGCCAGTCTGCATGCAGAGCTGCTGCTGTGTGTTCTCCTGATGACGCTTCAGTGGTGTGTTGTTGTTCATGGACCAGCCAGGGACCACTGATGACGCTTCAGTGGTGTGTTGTTGTTCATGGACCAGCCAGGGACCACTGATGACGCTTCAGTGGTGTGTTGTTGCTCATGGACCAGCCAGGGACCACTGATGACGCTTCAGTGGTGTGTTGTTGCTCATGGACCAGCCAGGGACCACTGATGACGTCATGGTCTCTCAGTTCCTATAGTGTGTCTCTCTTGATGTGAGGAGGAGCTCTGAGGCCCTGCTGTTTGTGTCCTTGTTGTTGTTTGGGTTATTTGGTTATTTCATTTAGGTTTATTTTGATCTATTGTGTTGTAGGGCTTTCATGACTAGAGACTTTTACTGGTCGACTAATTTGACCCAGTGGTAGTCCACTAGTCCATGTTAATCTATTTTTGCCATTGTTTTAATGCCATTAATTATTATTATCCTCTTGCCTTTATTTTGATGCCGTTTTAAGGGAAGCTCTTCTGGCACAGCAGCACAGCAGCGTCTCCAAGGATCCTCAAAAGGTTGTTATTGTCCAATAATAGGCTATTATTGGGCATACTTTTGACCCCCTTTTGATAGAAATAAAGGCAGATAACAAGACCAGGAGGCCTGGTTGTGCCAGACCTAAGCCGGTGTTGTGTGAAGTCGTGTGAAGTCTAATTCTGAAATCTTTGTGTCTTACGTTATATACCAACCGTATTTATACTTGTGACATAATAGTGATGTCACGACTAGTCTGTGCCTATTTATTCATGCATAAGAAACTTAACCACAACCAGACATACCATGTATGGACAAATTGGTGACAAAGGCTCCTGTAGGCCATACCTTTCAGGTCTGGCAACAATAATAGTAATGGCATTAAAACTATACAAAATCAACTATTGGACTATAGTACCAACAAGGTCTACTAGTGGTTATACTGGTCGACTAGTTGGTGAAAGCCCTATTGTGTTGTGCAAACCAGCTGTTCTCACTAATAATAGTAATAGTAATAATAGTGAGTAAAAAGAAGGTCTATCTGCGGTATGTTTGGCTCCGGGCCGTGCCAGTAGTAGGGGTGTCCATCGTTGTAGTCCTGACAGGTGGTTGGTCACGGGGTGATTAAGGCTGTATTGGGGTTTGTTTTAGCTTCATAGTGCATGATATCCTGCTTGCATGCTCATTATTGTGAAGAACCCAGTGTTGTGTGTGTTTTAACATTATGTGTTGTGTCTTGCAGTGAATGATTGACTTGTGTGAGCTCTTGGTGGCGGTGAAACCTCTCTCCTCACTCCCTCACTCCCTGCCTCCCTCCTGTCTGCAAGGACACCTGTGTTACTGGTATATTAAATGACCGTAATGTAATGTAAAAGGACACCTGTGTTACTGGTATATTAAATGACCGTAATGTATAATGTAAAAGGACACCTGTGATGCTACTGGTATAGAGGAACCCACAGAACGGTGTTCATAACTGTGGTGTGAAGCGGCTGCCGCTCTGCACAGCGACACAGCGGCTATGGCAGCTCAGTGCCAGCACTCTGGTGGATTCGTCTATATTAGGATATTGCCCTTTTAAACCCTTTTGATATATTTTTGTAGTACATTTTAATTAGTCTTTGAAAGTGATAAATAAACATATTTCTAACCTCATGACCTTGACCTTCTGTTCTAGTTTGAAGTATTATTGATAGTTGCTTTTACTCTGCCTGATTCTGATTGGCTGACCCCAGGGGGTCCCCAGCAAAATGAGTTTATATAGCGTCACAATATTTTGAACCTCTTTAACCTTTTATACTTTGGCTATTCATTAATAGCAGATCTACAAGCTCATAGCGCGGCACCGAGTGCCGCGCTATGAGCTTGTAGATCTGCTATTCTATTTTTTTTTAATCGTGAACATTTGTGGAAATCTTTGAATGTACATTTTTTTAAAGCGTACATTAGTAATTCAAATCTTTGCTTCTGGGGGGTCCCTGGCACAACATCTTTTCAGGTGGGGGTCCGCGGCCACATACATATCAATGTGGGGGTCCTTGGCACGAAAAAGTTTGAGAACCACTGGTCTAAATTAACCCATTAAGACCGGGAACACATCTGTGTCATTTTCAGATTTCTTCGGATATTAAAAAAAAACATAGCAGATCTACAAGCTCCCGCTATGAGCTTGTAGATCTGCTATTTTATTAGTAGCGGCAGTGGCTCAGCGGTAGAGTGGCCGGATGGGAACCGTGAGGTTTCCAGTTCGATCCCGGGCTCCCCCAGAGTTAGTGTCAAAGTGTCCTTGAGCAAGACACTGAACCCCTAATTGCTCCAGATGAGCAGGTTGGTGCCTTGCATGGTTTCCTCCTCCATCGGTGTATGAATGTGTGTGTGAATGGGTGAATGTAATGAACAATCTATGTAAAGAGCTTTGGATAAAAGAGCTTTATAAATGCACCATTTTACCATTATTTACCTTTTACCATTTAGCCAAAGAAATGTAAAAATGACATGGATGCGTCCCGGTCTTAATGGGTTAATTAAGAACAATGTAATGGTGAAAGGTTCTACCGATGATATTCTGCTGACCGGCTGATAGGAGGGGGGTCATGGGGCCGTTGCTATGGTCACAGCATGGTGTCAGTGATACTGGACACCAAGTGTCCACACGGCACCGAGTGCCGCGCTATGAGCTTGATCTGATTTTTTTTTTTATTGTGAAAATCTTTCAATATATATTTTTAAACATTTGTAAATCAAATATTATTGCTTTTGGGGGATTCTACAAATGTCTTCTAAATCGTAACAGTTTTATTTATTTTCTTTTACTTATGTTGCTATATATCAATGGTTTTTCAACTTTTTCAGGTGAAGGACCTCCCAAAATGAGAAGAAAAAAAACTTCTGAAAATATTTTGTTCCAGGGACCCCCAGAAGCAAAGATTTGAGTTAAAATGTATTAAAAGATTTGCAAACATTTTCACAAATTTTCAAAAAAGAAAATAGCAGATCTACAAGCTATGAGCATATTTATTCAGTAACAGTGTTAAATAGCTCTATATTGTGATAGTAATCATTACTATAGTGTATTTATTCAGTAACAGTGTTAAATAGCTCTATATTGTGATAGTAATCATTACTATAGAGTGTTTATTCAGTAACAGTGTTAAATAGCTGTATATTGTGAATGGGCACTCTCTCTTGATTGGTTGAAATTGGCAACCCACCTGCAGTGTTATTTAAGAGAACATGAGGCACAAATATGTTTTCTCATTCCTTTATTGATATTGTGACAATCCATTCAAACCAAGCAAATTAAAGCCAAAATCTAACATCTGAACTTCAAACCATTCATGATCAGGGGCCCAGATCCCAGGGGGGAAGGAACGGATAGAAACACAACAGTGGAGCTGAAAAACGGAAAGATAAATAATCACCTCAGACCACCCTAGAGGGTTTAGGTCCACCCATCACCTCAGACCACCCTAGAGGACCAGGTCCACCCATCACCTCAGACCACCTTAGAGGACCAGGTCCACCCATCACAAGGAAATAGTGATGTCATGATGATCGTAACACATTAATTATCACACATTACAAATGATTACATAATAATAAATGACTTATGGTCAATTATAAAATAATAAAACCTTTTTCACAAACATGGTTGACTGACTTCCATTCAGATGGATATTAATATTATATTTGTTATGAAGAACTCTGATTGTGTGTGTGATCATTTATTTAATGTTTCAATATAGTGTAGAACTGAAATATTATGTTTGTGTTTTCTGATGACAGAAACTATACAAAGTAATTTGATGAACCGCCCACACTAATTGGGACTCCCTCTTCCTTTGGTGTGTCGCCCAGGTGGCGCCTAAACCCTGACCTTTAACCTCACATAAACTATGTCTATAAACCTAACTTTAACCCTAAACCCTGACCTTTAACCTCACATAAACTATGTCTATAAACCTAACCATAAAATCACCTCAAAACCACGTCAACCTTTGCGCAACACTGGGAAAAGACAGTAATTATCGTTAGCCTTCGCTAGCCATTTAGCATTTTGAATTGTTTAAAGGACACATTAGTGAAAAAGGTTGATGATGTCATCATTGTGCTGCTGCTATGAGTATTTAAAAGCTGAATGGACACACATGTATTTCCTCCTTTCTCCACTAGGGAGCAGCAATGACTCTCTGCTTCTCTGAAAACACACCCAGGTGTTCTGTGAAAAGACAAAAAAAAACAATAAGAATCAGAATGTATTAACTGTGTGAACATGTTAACAGAATAACCTTCCCTTATAATAGTACATAATAATTCCCAAATTATTATTAATGTGTCATTAATAACTTGTTAAATATTTGTTAATAGTTAATGATTTAATTATTTAAAACTATGAAAGGGTAATAGATCATGAACAAGTTATTAATAAACTACTTGAAAACCTAACCTCCCAGCCCCCTCCCTGCAACTACAGTAATCATCAAAGTAGAAACAACTCAGTCAATTCAACATTTGACCAATACTTTGTCAATAGTGTATCTTAGTAGGAAGGGCAGCTCAGTTGGTAGAACACTCTCCTTTGGACCAAAAGGTTCTGTCTTTGATCCTGCTAGTGATGGAATGATTAGTGTTTTAAATGAACTGAATCATTGGGTACAGATCATTGAAATGTTTATTTCAACCAAGAGGACCCCCCCCCCCATCTGATCACATTGTCATCAGTGATACAACAAATCATTTGATCATTAAATGTGATTATTAGATTCATTATTATAATAAATTAAGCAGAAGACACATGATAATGCACGGGATGGTTTACCAGGCTAGTTGTTTCACTTCTACACAAGCATGTTGTTTGGTGTATTTTTTTGTAGTTTTATACACTTTTATACATAAACAAAAATAATAAAAGTTCAGTAAAAAGAAAGAGGAAGTGAACCTGGGTGTGTGGGAGGAGTCTAAAGATCATCATTGGTTGTTGGCACCAGAATACGACCTGATAGAAGAAGAAGAGAGACAGTTAAAACACACAAACAAATGAATTTGATGTACTGTATTGTGTGTATTTCTCCATAAAATGCATAAATGTACACACAACATTCAGTCATCAGAACTAATGTGAACATTTGACTCATATTTAGGACTAAATGTAACACTGATGTATTAAAGCTAAATGTGACAACATAGAACACACTTTGACCTCTAACTAGGTCGTCTAAACTGGTCTAAACCGGTTAAGGTTCAAAACCAATATAAACCAGTTTAGGTTGTGGCTTTACTTGTATGTTTGTTTGTTTGTTTGCATTTCTCTGAGGGTTCCATATGTCATGTGATCCTCTGTTGATCTGACCTCATTTCTTCCACTGGTAGTAGATTAATTAATGAAACATGTTAATTAAACATGTTAATTAAACATGCTAATCACCTCGTTTCTTCCACTGGAAGTAGATGAATCCAGACAGGAACAAGACCAGACCCAGAACCAGACCTGATGCTCCCATGGCCATCTTGTTCTTCACTGACTCTGGCATGGAGAAATCTGACAATACAAATATTATATCTCATATCATATCATATCATATATCATATCATATCATATTATTACAGTAGATTAAAACACCTTGTTCTTCACAGACTCAGACATGGAGTCATCTGACAATAAGCTACAACAACCAAACACAATAAACAATAAACAGACGACACAGTCATTGTGAGTCTGTTCAGTAATAATGAGTCCAACCCTATTGGTCCAGTCCTTGAGGAGTTTGTCACCTGATCTGACATGTCCTTCTTAGAGCTAAATACATCCAAAACAAAGGATATGATGATAGATTTTAGAAGACATGAATCAACCTTTTACTATGATGATTATAAACCAGGCTGTGGAATGTGCAGAAAGTATCTTGGGACAGAGTCATAGACTCAGAACTGTGAGGCAGTTTGTAAAAAAAAGAACATCATGTTCTGTCTTATAAAACTGTCTTGTTTTCACATTGATGAAACCATGATGACTCTTTGATCTGCTTTTATCAAATCAATCTGGTCTTTTATCTGTTTTATCAAATCAATCTGGTCTTTAATCTGCTTTCATCAAATCAATAAGGTCATTGTGTGACACCGAGTGCCGCGCTACGAGCTTGTAGATCTGCTATTTTTGAAAATTCTTGAACATTTGTGCAAAAGTTTGAATATAATTGACATATTTTATTTTTTAAACAACATTTTTAACTCAAACATTTTCTTCTTGAACAACATATTTTGATGGGGATCAGCGGCCCAAAACAATTTGGGGGTCCTTGACAAGAAAAAGTTTGAGCACCACTGATATATTTTTTCAGAAAAATTAAGACATATGTTGAGAGGCATTTGACAGTTACAAATGTTTGCTTTAAAAATACATATATTCAAAGATTTGCACAAATGTTCACGATTTAAAAAAAAATAGCAGATCTACAATCTCATAGTGCGGCACTGGGTGCCGCGCTAAGAGCTTGTATATCTGCTATTTTGACAGTAGATTACACTAGATTACAGTAACTGACCCCAGTCCATCTTGATAGGCGCGGTCAGGCTGGGATGTTCCACCATGCATGTGATCTTCTCTCCTGATCTGTAATACACACACACACACACACACACACACACACACACACACACACACACACACACACACACACACACACACACACACACACACACACACACACACACACACACACACACACACACACACACACACACACACACACACACAGGTAGTACCAGTAGAGGTGTCTATTAGTTGTGTATTTCTATGTATAGGTGTCTGTTAGGTGTGTACCTGGGTGTGTACTCCAGGTAGGAGTGGTACTGGTAGTACCAGTCTCCATCAGACAGCTCGGCGGTAGAGGAGAGACCAGAGGTCAAAGGTTCTTGACCTATCCACCAGGTCACCAGGATCACTTTAGGATAGAAGTCGTAGCTGCTGCACCTCAGCATGTGAGTGTGTTCTCCACGACGAGGGGGAGTCTCTGACTTCAGTCTCACTTTGGGCTCCACTCCTAAAAAAGATGATGATTATTATTATTATATTTATTATTATATACCAGTCATAGGAACATGTCATTATAATTAACAATTGTATATCATCCAAATGCTATCCAAATGATCCAGAAAGCCGCAACACGCTTGGTCTTCAAACAGACAAAATGTTCACATTTCCTGGCTCTCTCCCGTTCTCCTCTCCCTCCTTTGGCTCCCAGTTGCTGCCCTCACAGAGGTATGACACCCCCATATCTTCAAGACTGTTCTCCCTTCTCTAAAACACCCTGGACAACGCTCCTCACGTCTTAGACTCATCTCCCTTCTCTAAAACCCCCTGGACAACGCTCCTCACGTCTTAGACTCTTCTCCCTTCTCTAAAACACCCTGGTCAACACTCCACACGTCCTAGACTCTTCTCCCTTCTCTAAAACACCCTGGACAACGTTCCACACGTCCTAGACTCTTCTCCCTTCTGGCTCCCAAACGGTGGAACAAACTCCACATTGCAGTTAGAGCTGCAGACTCACTCCCAATCTACCACCATAATCTGCAGACTGTAGCACTAGACCTAGCCTTGAACTAGAACTATATATTTTTAGTTTTTGTCGCATTCCTAAGCCAATAATTTGATGACCGGCGGTCTCTCCAATAGGAGACTCAAAGAGTCCTTTGAGTCTCCTACCAGAGACATTAGCATCTTTCCAAATTAATCAATGACATTTTTGGCTCAGGAATGCGACAAAAACTAAACAATCTCCATGAATTCAAGGCTTCATGGGGTGTAGAAAATAAGTCATTTTTGGGGTGAACTATCCCTTTAAGTGTTTAAACCATTAAGACCTGAGGCCGATTGTACAAATGTCTTCTAAATCCAGTTTTCTGAAAAACTATTGTTGCTTTATCAGTAGTTCTCAAACTTTTTCATGTAAAGGACCACCCAAAATGCCGACGCCCATCTCAAAATACTTTGTTCCAGGGACCCCCAGAAGCAAAGATTTGAGTTAAAAATGTTAGCTTGAAAATAATATAAATATATGAATTTACACACATTTTCTTGATTTAAAAAAAAAAATAGCAGATCTACAAGCTCATAGCGCGGCACTCGGTGCCGCGCTATGAGCTTGTATATCTGCTATTTTTCAATAGCCAAAGTGTAAAGTAATGCTTTTTAGCTCAAATCAAAATGTGACACAGATGCTTCTTCAGATCTTAATGGGTTAAGAGGATCTGAAATGTTTGTCAGCAGATTAAGTAATGTTTTATAATCATTATCAGATCAATATTAACACCATTAATCATGTCTGAATAGAATCATGTGATTTCATGTTATAGTTTATGAGGTGATGAGTGTTGAGTGCTGCTCTGAGATCAGCTCACCTCTCTTGTTCAGAACAGAGGAGTATCTGATCTCAATGTTGTTTTTGCAGACTGCCTCTCGTTGTGCTCTCCTATAAGCCAGTTCTCCAGGATCTTTATTGAGGCGCTCTGCCTGCTTCACACCAAACTCAGTGTATCCAACATACTGATCTACTCTACTGTCCCACCTGAGGATCTCATCACCATCGAAATTAGATGACTCTATGTATTGTGTGTCCTTCAGCTCACTGGAGTTAAACACACAGCGGTGAGCCACATAGAACACATATCCATCTGGAAACAGACAATTAAAAAAGTCATTAATGTTCAGTTTTATTATCATCTGTATAATATCAACACTAGGCTAATTGCCCCCCATCTGCCAAACATGTCACTAAAGTCTAAAATAGGTTCAGGATGTGAAATCTGGCATTAAAATGTTTGAATGTATGTTGAATATCTTAAATACAATGAGATTGAGCTACCAGTTAAGTTTTGTTTCTCTATGTGTCCAGTTGTCAATCTGTCTGTCTGTCTGTCTGTCTGTCTGTCTGTCTGTCTGTCTGTCTGTCTGTCTGTCTGTCTGTTTGTCTGTCTGTCTGTCTGTCTGTCTGTCAGAGCCCATCATGTATTTCCAGGATAACCCCTTTTTTATACCTACTATATATAGGCTATTTGAAAATAGCAGATCTACAAGCTCATAGCGCGGCACCGAGTGCCGCGCTATGAGCTTGTAGATCTGCTATGTTCAAACATTTTAGTACTTTTGGTACTTTAAGTACATTTTGATGCAAATACTTTTGTACTTTTACTCAAGTCATTCTTGAATTCAGGACTTTTACTTGTAACAGAGTACTTCTAGATTGCAGCATTGATTATTTTATTTAAGTAAAACATTTGAGTACTTTTCCCATCAGTGACTCTAGTCAGCAAACAAGGTAAATAGTCACATATAGAGAGTAGAGAGAACAATGAAGAGCCTCAAAGAAACTATAGGATACCAGGTCAATCAATATTACAATTTTGGGGGGTCTCCAGTTCAAATAGAATTATTTTGGGGGGTCCCATCCAGTTGAAATATGATTATTAGTTTAACCCCCCCCCCCCCCCCCGCCAGTGTTTGGCCACACCCACAGATTCAAACCAACCCCCCGAGGTGATAGGCCACGCCCACCCCCAGCCGACAGCAGATCTACAAGCTCATGAGCTTTTTTTGTATTGATCAATAAATGAAACAACCATAAAGTAACACACTCTACCATCCTTCAGTGGTGGAAAAAGTACTCAAATGTTTTACTTAAAAGTATCAAAAATTGTAATATAGAGAAATACTCTGTTACAATTAAACGTCCGGAATTCAAAATGTACTTGAGTAAAAGTATAAAAGTATTTGCATAAAAAAAGTACTTAAAGTACAAAAAGTAAAAATACTCATTATACAAAATGTCCCATTTCAAGTCTTGAAATGTATACAAATCTTTTGAAAATAGCAGATCTACAAGCTCACAATGCATCAAATCATGATTAGTGACGCATTGTGAGCTTGTAGATCGGCTATTTTCAAATGGCCTATAGGGCTGAAGTGGTTACTGTATGTTTTGTAATAATAATCAAAATCTACAAAGTAACTAGTAACTAAAGTTTTCAAATAATTGTGTGGAGTAAAAGTACAATATAAGAACATACTAATGCATAGATTTGTTAAATAAAATAAAGATAAAGCACCTTGAGCACATATTCATGTTTACTAGAAATACATATTATTTAGAAAACATTTCACCATAAATGCTTAATATACATGTTTAAACATATTCATTAATGTTAAATATATTCAACCGTTTTAGTTAATAACTATTGTGTTCATAGTATTCATGTACCTTTCACTGGTGGTTTCTTCAAGGCAGAGCGAATGGTGTCCAGGTTGTGTTTGCAGAGCGCCTGCTGATTCAAAGCTGCTTCATAAGCTGCTCTGTAGGTCACATGATCTACAAACAGAGGCTGAGCATCCACCACCTTCCCTTTGTTGAAGTCTGCGTACATCCTCACTTCACCATCCAGTGCAAACATGAACTCTTTATATGGGTCTTTAACTGTGTCTGAACAGCCAGTGAGTTGAATGTCCTCATGGAACACTGGAAATAAAACAAAGATGAAATTAAATTCAACAACAAACTTCTTCACAGTGTGGAGTGTCACTGTGGGCTCGCCCTGACATGCGGCCTCCCAGAGGTAGGTGGAGCTCTCTGACCCTGGGCAGGGTGATTGAGGGGCGGTACATTCCCCGGTACCTCCTCAATCAAGACTGAAATGATGACCGCTGTGTCTACTCAAGCAAGTGACGACACCTGTGTACTGATCAGCCAGAGTTAAGACTGAAACCACCCTGCTCGTTCAGAGGCTCAAACTCCTGGGAGAGGAAAGCAGCGTCGGGCGGTAAGCTACAAACACACTCCACTGTTCTTAGATAGATGTTGTTAGCTGGGTGTATTCTAATCAGTGTTGTCTCTCCTCCTGTAGGCAACCTCCGGAGTTTCATACTAAAGCATTGGAAAAGTCAAACGCCCCATTGGGGAGGAAGATTTAAGTTTGTTTTGCATTAACCCTCCTGCTTGCCTTTGTGGAATTCCGGCAAATAAGATACTTTGTTTTTTGAAATTCAAGCCTCTCTGCCTCTTGGTGTTGGTCAGTGCTCACAACAGTGACAATAACACATAATCAGCATGTTAAACAACAGTGGTAGAAAAAGTACTCAAATATTTGACTTAAGTAAGAGTATCAATACTGCAATTTAGAAGTACTCTATTACAAGTAAAGGTCTGAAATTCAAAATTGACTTGAGGAAAAATACAAAAGTATTGCTATAATAAAATATTTAAAGAACCAAAAGTAAAAGTAGTAAAATGTTTGAAAATAGCCAATCTACAAGCTCACAACGCGTCGCAGTGCGACGCGTTGTGAGCTTGTAGATTGGCTATTTTCAAATAGCCTAGGTACACTGTATAACATAGGGCTAAAGTGTTTAATGTATTTTTTATAATGTTATAAATTATATCTGTAAATTAACTAAGTAAAATTAATTAAGTAACTAGTAACTAAAGTTTTCAAATAATTGTAAAAGTACAATATTTGCTCGTGAGATGTAGTGGAGTAGAAGTAAAAGTACTGGAAATTGGAAATACTCCAGAAAAGATAAAGTATAAGCACCTCAAAATTGTACTTGAGTACAGTACTTCAGTAAATGTAATTAGTTACTTTACACCACTGCATGTTTGGTTCTTATATGAAGTGAAAGGTTGGATATTAAAAGTAACTTCCTGTCAAACGTTTTATTCACTGAAACAGATTCAAATGTTTTTTTTTTGTTTTGTATTTTATTATGAAAATAATTCATACAGAATGATTTATTTCATGATGTCACAACAACAGTTCTGAACATCTGTTTTAATGTTTATGTATTTTGACCAACATTCAAGATCCAATACGGTATATACAGGTAGTAAGAGGAGTGAGTGTGTGTGTGTGTGTGTGTGTGTGTGTGTGTGTGTGTGTGTGTGTGTGTGTGTGTGTGTGTGTGTGTGTGTGTGTGTGTGTGTGTGTGTGTGTGTGTGTGTGTGTGTGTGTGTGTGTGTGTGTGTGTGTGTGTGTGTGTGTGTGTGTGTGTGTGTCATTTGTTTATATTGTTCATATTCGTTTTTGTATAATAACATTAGATATAAATGTATATATTATATAATAACATAAATATAATGTACTTACTTCCTGGGATCGCTTTGACCTGAAGTACAGAGGAGAGGATGAGGAGGGTGGCTGTAATCTTCATCATCACTGATCAAAACTAAACTGAATTTAATAGATGAGAATAAACAGATCAGAATAAACAGATGAGAATAAACAGATCAGAATAAACAGATGTTTACTGAAAGAGAAGTTCTGGAGTCTGAAAGAGAATGAAGGAGGACTCGTTCACTAGTTCAGAAGAATCAGCCAATCAGATTAAAGATATGATGTTACATCATCTGTATCCAAGAAGACGACAGTCTGGATTATTGCACATATCATGAACAGTAGTTCATGCTGCTGATGCACCTTATGTCTCCTCATGTACATACTGTATGTAAATATATTTGTTTAATCACCTTTTATTCTCTCCTCGCCCCCTCCTGTCTTCTTTTCTTTCTCTTTCCGAAAATAACTAAAACGATGGAGTTGCACTAAAAATAATTTCACCCACTTTTCTACACCTTTAACCTGTGATGTGACAATAAAGATTCTGATTCTGTTTAACAGAAACACAAGAAAGAAAGAAAGAAAGAAAGAAGGATAGAAAGAAAGAAAGATAGAAAGAAAGAAAGCAAGAAAGAAAGAAAGAAAGAAAGAAAGAAAGGGGAAAACTTGAATCAGAAAAAATATCTGGTCACTTCAGAAGAGAAAACCCAAATAAAATGCTGGAGCACTCCACTGGTCTACTCTGCACATATGTATTATTATGCAGGGTGACAAGGGGGTGTGGTCTCTGAAGACCATATTCAGACGGCGGCCATTTTGCTATTAAGTTAATGAAATGCCACCCCGTTTCAATGCAAAAATGCTAAAATGGCCGCCATGTAAATATGTCTATTATTTCCAATTCCATAGTGTAAAATAATACCAGTCAGAGTTCCATAGCTTACCCCCCTCCCCACCCCGACAAAATTTTGCCCCCCCTACTGACAGAGGCTAAAATCGCTTGTCTGTGTGTGAGTGCGTGCGTGCGTGCGTGCGTGCGTGTGTGTTTATGTGTGTGTGTCATTTATTTGTATTTTGCATCGTTCTTATTTGGTTTTATATAATAACATAAATATAATGTACTTACTTCGTGGGATCGCTTTGACATGAAGTACAGAGGAGAGGATGAGGAGGGTGGCTGTAATCTTTATCATCACTGATCAAAACTGAACTGAATTTAATAGATGAGAATAAACAGATCAGAATAAACAGATGTTTACTGAAAGAGAAGTTCTGGAGTCTGAAAGAGAATGAAGGAGGACTCGTTCTTTAGTTCAGAAGAATCAGCCAATCAGATTAAAGATATGATGTTACATCATCTGTTTCCAAGAAGACGACAGTCTGGATTATTGCACATATCATGAACAGTATAGCTGCTGCTTATGCACCTTATGTCTCCAAATGTACATACTGTACCTTATGCACCTTATGTCTAACCTCATGTACACTGTATGTAAATATCTTTGTTTAATTCATATTTTATTCCCTCCTTGCCCCTCCCCCGTCTTCTTCTTTCTCTTTCTGAAAATAACTAAAATGATGGAGCTGCACTAAAAATAATTTCACCCACTTCTTTACACCTTTAACCTGTGATGTGACAATAAAGATGATTCTGATTCTGTTGACAAGAAACAAAAGAAAGAAAGAAAGAAAGAAAGAAAGGGGGACAACTTGAATCAGAAAGTAAAATATCTGGTCACTTCAGAAGAGAAAACCCAAATAAAATGCTGGAGCACTCCACTGGTGTACTCTGCACATATGCAGGGTGACAAGGGGGTGTGGTCTCTGAAGACCATATTCACACGGCGGCCATTTTGCTATTAAAGGGATATTTCACTTTCAAAAAAAACTTTGGGTCATCTTATCGTCTACTCAGGTTTTGTCAGCCCCCCAGACTGTTTTTAAGTTGCTTGATTCAGTATTTATATATTTGATATACATTTAATCAGACACGCCCCCTTCCTATACAAACCCATTATAACGTCAAACTCCATTTTTAACATGTTAGATTCATCAAAAAAACACCCGTCCTTGGTTCTGGTGACTCATCCTGCCCTCCTAATACGTGAGGGGGCCGTGTTTTTTCGATACGTTTTTTTCATGTATTTTAAATATTTTTTCTAGAAAATGATAAAAATTAAATACAATAAAAATATCAAATAAAATAAGTAGAAAAAGTAATCGAAAAAACACGGCCCCCTCGCGTATTAGGAGGGCAGGGTGAGGCGCCAGAACCAAGGACGGGTGTTTTTGATGAATTTAACATGTTAAAATGTTTTGTTTGAAGTTATAATGAGTTTGTAGAGGAAGGGGGTCTGTCTGATAAAATTAATATCAAATAGTGAATCAAGCAACTTAAAAACGGTCCGGGGGGCTGACAAAAGCCTGAATAGATGATAAAATGACCCAAAGTTTTTTTGAAAGTCAAATATCCCTTTAAGTTAATGAAATGCCACCCCTTTTCTTCAATGCAAAATATAAAAATGGCCGCCATGTGAATATGGTCTATTATTTCCAATTCCATAGTGTAAAATAATACCAGTCAGAGTTCCATAGCTTTTGTCTCCCCCCTCCCCACCCCCCTCCGACAAAATCTTGCCCCCCCCCTACTGACAGAGGCTAAATTCGCTTGCTTGTGTGTGTGTGTGTGTGTGTGTGTGTGTGTGTGTGTGTGTGTGTGTTCAGCGTCACTGGTAAAATGCTGATCATGTTCAATAAGCCTCAGTCCAAGCTTCATTACATCTCACTGCTGAAACCATCAAATGTCTTTAAAACACACTGGTCATGTGATCAAAGTGTGTGTGTGTGTGTGTGTGTGTGTGTGTGTGTGTGTGTGTGTGTGTGTGTGTGTGTGTGTGTGTGTGTGTGTGTGTGTGTGTGTGTGTGTGTGTGTGTGTGTGTGTGTCATTTTTGTTTGTATTGTGCATCGTTCATATTTGGTTTTATATAATAACAGTAGATATACATGTATGTATTATATAATAACATAAATATAATGTACTTACTTCCTGGGATTCTTTGACATGAAGTACAGAGGAGAGGATGAGGAGGGTGGCTGTAATCTTTATCATCACTGATCAAAACTGAACTGAATTTAATAGATGAGAATAAACAGATCAGAATAAACAGATGTTTACTGAAAGAGAAGTTCTGGAGTCTGAAAGAGAATGAAGGAGGACTCGTTCTTTAGTTCAGAAGAATCAGCCAATCAGATTAAAGATATGATGTTACATCATCTGTTTCTGGAAAGAGGACAGTCTGGATTATTGCACATATCATGAACAGTATAGCTGCTGCTGATGCACCTTATGTCTCCTTGTGTACATACTCTGCCTTATACACCTTATATCTAACCTCATGTACATACTGTATGTAAATATCTTTGTTTAATTCATCTTTTATTCTCTCCTTGCCCCTCCCCCGTCTTCTTTTCTTTCTCTTTCTGAAAATAACTAAAACGATGGAGCTGCACTAAAAATAATTTCACCCACTTCTTTACACCTTTAACCTGTGATGTGACAATAAAGATGATTCTGATTCTGTTGAAGAGAAACACAAGAAAGAAAGAAAGAAAGAAAGAAAGAAAGAAAGAAAGAAAGAAAGAAAGAAAGAAAAAAAGAAAGAAAGAAAGGGGGACAACTTGAAAGTAAAATATGTGGTCACTTCAGAAGAGAAAACCCAAATAAAATGCTGGAGCACTCCACTGGTCTACTCTGCACATATGTATTTGTAGCCTGGGTGAAAACTTAGGGGTTAAACACCTTTAATTTGATGAGGACATCAAATCCTTTTGAAGGGGGAGAGTGTAGCCCAGGTGCTAAGTCACTACTTTCTTTAAGGGTTAAAATAAATTAGTCTAGGAAACTGAAGTAATTTAGTTCCAAAAAATAAGTGGTTAACTTATTTGAATCCTATCAAGCTTTAAATATGAGAAGATAATGCTTAGTTCATGTTTTACATTCAATATGAAAAACCAAATACCTTTAGCTGATAAAAGACTACAGAGTGTGGTTTTATGTTGTGTGAATGTGGGTATGAGTGGGTGGATTGGATGTGAGGGGTTCCAGGTAGTATCACCTGCGGTCAATGGCCGCGGGGGAGAGGAAGAGGCGGGGAGCGAGAGTGAGGAAGAGGAGAGAGGAGAGAGGAAGAGGAGGAAAAGAACGAGGAGAGATTTTGTGAGAGAGAAAAAGGAGAAAGAAGAAAGATAAAGACTGAATTGTGAAGACGCTTTAGTACAGTTGTTTCTGAAGTTAAAAACAACAGTTTACACTTACTTTGGACACGCAAGTGTTGGTGAGAAAGACCTGACGGTAACGTGCGTAAACACTGGTTAAGAGTGTCAGTGTTTGCGAGTGGAGCGCTTGGTCAACCGGCTGGAAAGCACCTAGCCCCTACGGAACCTCTCCCTCCGCTGTACGCTGTATAGCTCCGAGATGAGGTCCCTCGTTAGTTACTGCCGTCTGTTTTCGAAATGGTCGCACGTCGTCCACTTTACATGTTTCTTACCCCTTTCTGCACATCGTATCCAAAAAGTAAAGCATTTCCGCCACTCTCTCAGATGTTTGAAGTTTTAACGCGCCATAAAAGCTATCCAACGGGTTGAAGAAAGTATTTAATTTACCTCGGTTTTCATCCGGTTCCATAATATTTTGCATTAGAAGATGCAATTCAACATTTGACCAGTAGGGTCATCAGTAATGTTGTCTCTACGGGCGCAACTCTTGCGCAATGTCTTAAAAACCATGTAACCGGATGAAAACCGAGGCAAATTAAATACTTTCTTCAACCCGTTGGATGGCTTTTATGGCGCGTTAAAACTTCAAACATCTGAGAGAGTGGCGGAAATGCTTTACTTTTTGGATACGATGTGCAGAAAGGGGTAAGAAACATGTAAAGTGGACGACGTGCGACCATTTCGAAAACAGACGGCAGTAACTAACGAGGAACCTCATCTCGGAGCTATACAGCGGAGGGAGAGGTTCCGTCGGAGCTAGAAAGCACCGTGATAGTCGAGACGTCGGCTGGGACTGTTCCGGACCGGGAGTCCAGCTCCGTGGCCGTTTGAAACGCCTTATTCCCAAGTACTGTATCCACGAACTGTTTCTACATGAGTCTACAAAGAACTGTGAGTTGAACTGTATCTGTTTGGAGTCACTGAGGACCGGAATCACCGCCTCGCGGGAGCGACGCACAGGCCTGCAACGTAGTGTGTGTGTGTGTGTGTGCATGGGTGTGCGTGCGTGTGTGGGCCCACAGTGTTTATTGTTGACGTTATTGTTAAGCTCATGGTTGATTAAGGTCATGGTTTCACTTTAAGTTGACGCTATATTTACAGAAGGGTTGAATTAATAACTAGATAGGTAACCAGGGTTTTGTGAAAACTACTGAGGGAACTTTATTTTTGTTTCAATTTCAATTTAATACTTGTCAACAGGTATAAGTTATTGATTTGCTCCAGTGTTGTTATTTGGGTAAAAGACAATTGGTTTGTTGTAATTTTTGAGTTTTTGTGCTCACAGCCAATTCATTTATACTTATTCAGGGTTTTTAAGCCTTGTGGTTATTTTTAGTTGGTCCAATATTTGTTAGTGTGTCATTTGTTTATTTCTTTTATTGTTTATTATTTCATTGCAAGGTAAAAAGGGATTTCTTCTGTATAAAAACTAAAAAGACAAAAAACATAAACCTTTCAGAGACCACACTGGTTGAGAACAGTGTGCTTCTCAATCTTTTTGCCCCTAAATGTCAACATGTATTATATTATATTATACTTTAGCCTTACTATATGTAGTGGGTTGAGCTTTTCCCTAGCTGTGTAACGCCCCCTAATCACTCCTATTCAGGACAGCTGAGACACCTGGCTGCTGGCTGAATGAAAAGGAGTCTCACCTGGTCATGAGTAGTGTAGCTGACTGCTGTTTGTCTGGTGGTGTGTTGGGTCATAGGTGTGGGAGAAGGTCATTGATGCATCTGACGGTGGGGTAGGTTGTCTCCCCCCCCCACCTGTCGTACAGCCTCGTATGCAGTGGTGCAAAGTAACCAAGTGCATTTACTCAAGTACTGTACTTAAGTACAGTTTTGAGGTACTTTTACTTGACTGGAGTAGTTCCAATTGTCTATACTCCTACTCCACTACATCTCAGGGGCAAATATTATAGTTTTACTCCACTACAATTATTTGAAAACTTTAGTTATACTAGTTACTTTGCAGATATAAATTATCATATTATAAAACATACATTAAGCACTTTAGCCCTAATCTATACATAGGCTATTTGAACATAGCATATCTACAAGCTCACAACACGTCGCATCGCGACGCGTTTTGAGCTTATAGATCTGCTATTTTCAAATATTTTCGTGCTTTTACTTTTGGTACTTGAAGTACATTTGGATACCAATACTTTTGATACTTTTACTCGAGTACATTTTTCATTCCGGACTTTTAACTTGTAACAGAGTACTTCTTACATTGCAGTATTGATACTTTTAACTTAAGTAAAACACGTGAGTACTTTTTCCACCACTGCTCGTATGCCAGTCTGCATGAGGAGCTGCTGCTGTGTGTTCTCCTGATGACGGTTCAGTGGTGTGTTGTTGTTCATGGACCAGCCAGGGACCACTGATGACGCTTCAGTGGTGTGTTGTTGTTCATGGACCAGCCAGGGACCACTGATGACGTCATGGTCTCTCAGTTCCTAGAAAACATAATTGGCAGATAGGACAGATAGGACACTTATATAGACAGGAGGGATATGACACTTACACAGACGGATAGGACACTTACAGTACACAGACAGGACGGATAGGACACTTACAGTACACAGACAGGACGGATAGGACACTTATACAGACAGGACGGATAGGACACTTATACAGACAGGACGGATAGAACACTTACACAGACAGGACGGATAGGACACTTACATAGACAGGAGGGATATGACACTTACACAGACAGGACGGATAGGACACTTACAGTATACAGACAGGACGGATAGGACACTTACAGTATACAGACAGGACGGATAGGACACTTACAGTATACAGACAGGACGGATAGGACACTTACACAGACAGGACGGATAGGACACTTATACAGACAGGAGGGATAGGACACTTACACAGACAAGACGGATAGGACACTTATACAGACAGGACGGATCGGACACTTATACAGACAGGATGGATAGGACAGTTAGAACATAAGAATTAGAACATTCCCAACATTCCCAACACAAGTCTGGTAAGAGTGAGGTAAGACAGGAACAATCACGAAATGGTTGAGAAATGGCGGATACTGTAACAATTGGATAGGACACTTACACAGACAGGAGGGATAGGACACTTATACAGACAGGACGGATAAGACACTTATACAGATAGAACATTCCCAACATTCCCAACAGCGGAGAGTTGTGCTCCGAGGAGCACTTTTTCTAGTTATTATTATTACTCTCCGTAGGAGAGTTTTGTTTTCACTTTCTAAATATGACACACCGATTGGTCAAGCCTCACGTGACACGTGACAATACGGTGAAATACTGTATAAATACATGGCATCACTTTGACAGTGTCTTTGCCACTGTCAAAGTGAGGTAAGACAGGAACCATCACGAAATGGCTGCATGGCTGATACATAATTGGCAGATAGGACAGATAGGACACTTATATAGATAGGAGGGATATGACACTTACACAGACGGATAGGACACTTACAGTACACAGACAGGACGGATAGGACACTTATACAGACAGGACGGATAGGACACTTATACAGACAGGACGGATAGAACACTTACACAGACAGGACGGATAGGACACTTACATAGACAGGAGGGATATGACACTTACACAGACAGGACGGATAGGACACTTACAGTATACAGACAGGACGGATAGGACACCTACAGTATACAGACAGGACGGATAGGACACTTATACAGACAGGAGGGATAGGACACTTACACAGACAGGAGGGATAGGACACTTACATAGACAGGACGGATAGGACACTTATACAGACGGATAGGACACTTATACAGACAGGACGGATCGGACACTTATACAGACGGGATGGATAGGACAGTTAGAACATAAGAATTAGAACATTCCCAACATTCCCAACACAAGTCTGGTAAGAGTGAGGTAAGACAGGAACAATCACGAAATGGTTGAGAAATGGCGGATACTGTAACAATTGGATAGGACACTTACACAGACAGGACGGATAGGACACTTACACAGACAGGACGGATAGGACACTTATACAGACAGGAGGGATAGGACACTTATACAGACAGGACGGATAGGACACTTATACAGATAGAACATTCCCAACATTCCCAACAGCGGAGAGTTGTGCTCCGAGGAGCACTTTTTCTAGTTATTATTATTATTATCCTCCTGCCTTTATTTTTATGCCGTTTTAAGGGAAGCTCTTCTGGCACAGCAGCACAGCAGCGTCTCCAAGGATCCTCAAAAGGTTGTTATTGTCCAATAATAGGCTATTATTGGGCATACTTTTGACCCCCTTTTGATAAAAATAAAGGCAGAAGGATAATAACAAGACCAGGAGACCTGGTTGTGCCAGACCTAAGCCGGTGTTTTGTGAAGTCGTGTGAAGTCTAATTCTGAAATCTTTGTGTCTTACGTTATATACCAACCGTATTTATACTTGTGACATAATAGTGATGTCACGACTAGTCTGTGCCTATTTATTCATGCATAAGAAACTTAACCACAACCAGACATACCATGTATGGACAAATTGGTGACAAAGGCTCGTGTAGGCCATACCTTTCAGGTCTGGCAACAATAATAGTAATGGCATTAAAACTATACAAAATCAACTATTGGACCCAGCAAAATGAGTTAATATAGCGTCACAATATTTTTAACCTCTTTAACCTTTTAAAGAGGCCGCGCTATTAGCTTTCAGATCTGTTATTTTTTCTTTAATCGTGAACATTTGTGCAAATCTTTGAATATACATTTTTTTAAAAGTGAACATTCGTAATTCAAATCTTTGCTTCTGGGGGGTCCCTGACACAACATGTTTTCAGGTGGGGGTCCGCGGCCACATACATATCAATGTGGGGGTCCTTGGCACGAAAAGGTTTGAGAACCACTGGTCTAAAAAACCCATTAAGACCGGGAAAAACTTATGTTGCTATAATATCAGTGGTTCTTTTTTCATGTCAAGGACCCCCAAAATTATGCATTTGGCCGCGGACCCCCATCTCAAAATACGTTGTTCCAGGGACCCCCCAGAAGCAAAGATTTGAGTTAAAAATGTTTGCTTTAAAAGATTTGCACACATTTTCACAATTCTTCCAAAATAGCAGATCTACAAGCTCCCACTATGAGCTTGTAGATCTGCCAATTTTGAGTAGCGGCAGTGGCTCAGCGGTAGAGTGGCTGGATGAGAACCGTGAGGTTCCCAGTTTGATCCCGGGCTCCCCCAGAGTTAGTGTCAAAGTGTCCTTGAGCAAGACACTGAACCCCTAATTGCTCCAGATGAGCAGGTTGGTGCCTTGCATGGTTTCCTCCTCCATCGGTGTATGAATGTGTGTGTGAATGGGTGAATGTAATGAACAATCTATGTAAAGAGCTTTGGATAAAAGAGCTTTATAAATGCACCATTTAGCATTATTTACCTTTTACCATTTAGCCAAAGAAATGTAAAAATGACATGGATGCGTCCCGGTCTTAATGGGTTAATTAAGAACAATGTAATGGTGAAAGGTTCTACAGATGATATTCTGCTGACCGGCTGATAGGAGGGGGGTCATGGGGTCGTTGCTATGGTCACAGCATGGTGTCAGTGATACTGGACACCAAGTGTCCACGAGGCACCGAGTGCCGCACTATGAGCTTGATCTGCTGTTTTTTTTTTTTATCGTGAAAATCTTTCGATATATATTTTTTAAACATTTGTAACTCAAATATTATTGCTTTTGGGGGATTCTACAAATGTCTTCTAAATCGTAACAGTTGTATTTATTTTCTTTTACTTATGTTATTATATATCAGTGGTTTTTCAACTTTTTCAGGTCAAGGACCTCCCAAAATGAGAAGAAAAAAAACATCTGAAAATATTTTGTTCCAGGGACCCCCAGAAGCAAAGATTTGAGTTAAAATGTATTAAAAGATTTGCACACATTTTCAAAAAAGAAAATAGCAGATCTACAAGCTATGAGCATATTTGTTCAGTAACAGTGTTAAATAGCTCTATATTGTGATAGTAATCATTACTATAGAGTATTTATTCAGTAACAGTGTTAAATAGCTCTATATTGTGATAGTAATCATTACTATAGAGTATTTATTCAGTAACAGTGTTAAATAGCTCTATATTGTGATAGTAATCATTACTAGAGTGTTTGTTCAGTAACAGTGTTAAATAGCTCTATATTGTGAATGGGCACTCTCTCTTGATTGGCTGAAATTGGCAACCCACCTGCAGTGAAATGTAAGAGAACATGAGGCACAATGATGTTTTCTCATTCCTTTATTGATATTGTGACATTCCATTCAAACCAAGCAAATTAAAGCCAAAATCTAACATCTGAACTTCAAACCATTCATGATCAGGGGCCCAGATCCCAGGGGGGAAGGAACGGATAGAAACACAACAGTGGAGCTGAAAAACGGAAAGATAAATAATCACCTCAGACCACCCTAGAGGACCAGGTCCACCCATCACCTCAGACCACCCTAGAGGGTTTAGGTCCACCCATCACCTCAGACCACCCTAGAGGACCAGGTCCACCCATCACAGGGAAATAGTGATGTCATGATGATGTAACACATTAATTATCACACATTATAAATGATTACATAATAATAAATGACTTATGGTCAAGTATAAAATAATAAACCCTTTTTCACAAACATGGTTGACTGACTTCCATTCAGATGGATATTAATATTATATATGTTATGAAGAACTCTGATTGTGTGTTTGATCATTTATTCAATGTTTTAATATAGCGTAGAACTGAAATATTATGTTTGTGTTTTCTGAAGACAGAAACTATAAAAAGTAATTTGATGAACCGCCCACACTAATTGGGACTCCCTCTTCCTTTGGTGTGTCGCCCAGGTGGCGCCTAAACCCTGACCTTTAACCTCACATAAACTATATCTATGAACCTAACCTTAACCCTAAACCCTGACCTTTAACCTCACATAAACTATGTCTATAAACCTAACCATAAAATCACCTCAAAACCACGTCAACCTTTGCGTAACACTGGGAAAAGACAGTAATTATCGTTAGCCTTCGCTAGCCATTTAGCATTTTGAATTGTTTAAAGGACACATTAGTGAAAAAGGTTGATGATGTCATCATTGTGCTGCTGCTATGAGTATTTAAAAGCTGAATGGACACACATGTATTTCCTCCTTTCTCCACTAGGGAGCAGCGATGACTCTCTGCTTCTCTGAAAACACACCCAGGTGTTCTGTGAAAAGACAAAAAAAACAATAAGAATCAGAATGTATTAACTGTGTGAACATGTTAACAGAATAACCTTCCCTTATAATAGTAAATAATCATTCCCAAATTATTATTAATGTGTCATTAATAACTTGTTAAATGTTTGTTAATGGTTAATGATTTAATTATTTAAAACTATGAAAGGATAATAGATCATGAACAAGTAATTAATAAACTACTTGAAAACCTAACCTCCCAGCACCCTCCCTGCAACTACAGTAACCATCAAAGTAGAGACAACTCAGTCCATTCAACATTTGACCAATACTTTGTCAATAGTGTATCTTAGTAGGAAGGACAGCTCAGTTGGTAGAACACTCTCCTTTGGACCACAAGGTTCTGTCTTTGATCCTGCTAGTGATGGAATGATCAGTGTTTTAACTGTACTAAATCATTGGGTACAGATCATTGAAATGTTTATTTCAACCAAGAGGACCCCCCCCCCCCCCCCCCCCCCCATCTGATCACATTGTCATCAGTGATACAACAAATCATTTGATTATTAAATGTGATTATTAGATTCATTATTATAATAAATTAAGCAGAAGACACATGATAATGTGAATTCACACGACCGGCATGGTTCACCAGGCTAGTTTCACTTCTACACAAGCACGTTGTTTTGTGTATTTTTTTTGTAGTTTTATACACTTTTATACATAAACAAAAATAATAAAAGTTCAGTAAAAAGAAAGAGGAAGTGAACCTGGGTGTGTGGGAGGAGTCTAAAGATCATCATTGGTTGTCGGCACCAGAATACGACCTGATAGAAGAAGAAGAGAGACAGTTAAAACACACAAACAAATGAATTTGATGTACTGTATTGTGTGTATTTCTCCATAAAATGCAAAAATGTACACACAACATTCAGTCATCAGAAATAATGTGAACATTTGACTCATCTTTAGGACTAAATGTAACACTGATGTATTAAAGCTAAATGTGACAACATAGAACACACTTTGACCTCTAACTAGGTTGTCTAAACTGGTCTAAACCGGTTAAGGTTCAAAACCAATATAAACCAGTTTAGGTTGTGGCTTTACTTGTATGTTTGTTTGTGTGTTTGCATTTCTCTGAGGGTTCCACATGTCATGTGATCCACTGTTTATCTGACCTCATTTCTTCCACTGGTAGTAGATTAATTAATGAAACATGTTAATTAAACATGCTAATCACCTCGTTTCTTCCACTGGAAGTAGATGAATCCAGACAGGAACAAGACCAGACCCAGAACCAGACCTGATGCTCCCATGGCCACCTTGTTCTTCACTGACTCTGGCATGGAGAAATCTGACAATACAAATATTATATCTCATATCATATCATATCATATCATATTATTACAGTATATTAAAACACCTTGTTCTTCACAGACGCTGACATGGAGTCATCTGACAATAAGCTACAACAACCAAACACAATAAACAATAAACAGACGACACAGTCATTGTGAGTCTGTTCAGTAATAATGAGTCCAACCCTATTGGTCCAGTCCTTGAGGAGTTTGTCACCTGATGTGACATGTCCTTCTTAGAGCTAAATACATCCAAAACAAAGGATATGATGATAGATTTTAGAAGACATGAATCAACCTTTTACTATGATGATTATAAACCAGGCTGTGGAATGTGCAGAAAGTATCTTGGGACAGAGTCATAGACTCAGAACTGTGAGGCAGTTTGTAAAAAAAGAACATCAGCGCTTGTTCTGTCTTATAAAACTGTCTTGTTTTCACATTGATGAAACCATGATGACTCTTTGATCTGCTTTTATCAAATCAATCTGGTCTTTTATCTGTTTTTATCAAATCAATCTGGTCTTTGATCTGTTTTTATCAAATCAATCTGGTCTTATATCTGTTTTTATCAAATCAATCTGTTCTTTAATCTGTTTTCATCAAATCAATAAGCTCATAGCACGACACAGAGTGCCGCGCTATGAGCATGTAGATATGCTATTTTTGAAAAATCTTGAACATTTGTGCAAATGTTTGAATATAATTTACATATTTTATTTTTTAAACAACATTTTTAACTTAAACATTTTCTTCTTGAACAACATATTTTGATGGGGATCAGCGGCCCAAAACAATTTGGGGGTGCTTTACAAGAAAAAGTTTGAGCACCACTGATATTTTTTTTCAGAAAAATGAAGACATATGTTGAGAGACATTTGACAGTTACAAATGTTTGCTTTAAAAACATATATATTCAAAGATTTGCACAAATGTTCACGATTTTTCTAAAATAGCAGATACAAGCTCATAGTGCGGCACTCGGTGCCGCGCTATGAGCTTTTATATCTGCTATTTTGACAGTAGATTACACTAGATTACAGTAACTGACCCCAGTCCATCTTGATAGGCGCGGTCAGGCTGGGATGTTCCACCATGCATGTGATCTTCTCTCCTGATCTGTAATACACACACACACACACACACACACACACACACACACACACACACACACACACACACACACACACACACACACACACACACACACACACACACACACACACACACACACACACACACACACACTGGTAGTACCAGTAGAGGTGTCTATTAGGTGTGTATTTCTATGTATAGGTGTCTGTTAGGTGTGTACCTGGGTGTGTACTCCAGGTAGGAGTGGTACTGGTAGTACCAGTCTCCATCAGACAGCTCATCGGTAGAGGAGAGGCCAGAGGTCAAAGGTTCTTGACCTATCCACCAGGTCACCAGGATCACTTTAGGATAGAAGTCGTAGCTGCTGCACCTCAGCATGTGAGTGTGTTCACCACGACGAGGGGGAGTCTCTGACTTCAGTCTCACTTTGGGCTCCACTCCTAAAAAATATGATGATTATTATTATTGTTGTTATTATTATTATTATTATAACATTTATTATTATGTACCAGTCATAGGAACATGTCATTGTATATCATCCAAATTCGATCCAAATGATCCAGAAAGCCACAACACGCTTGGTCTTCAAACAGACAAAATGTTCCCATTTCCCGGCTCTCCCCCGTTCTCCTCTCCCTCCTTTGGCTCACAATTGCTGCCCTCACAGAGGTATGACACCCCCATATTTTCAACACTCTTCTGGGTCTCTAAAACTCACTGGTCAACGCTCCACACATCCTAAACTCTTCTCCCTTCTGGCTCCCAAACGGTGGAACAAACTGCCCATTGGAGTTAGAGCTGCAGACTCACTCCCAATCTACCACCATAATCTGCAGAATGTAGCAATAGACCTAGCCTTGAACTAGAACTATATTTCTGCAGTTTTTGTCGCATTCATAAGCCAAAAATGTGATGACCGGCGGTCTCTCCGATATGCAGGGCCGGACTTACCGTTGGGTTAGGGTGGGCAGCAGCCCATGGGCCTCCAACTGGGGGGGGGCTCCGATTTTTTGGTGAAAAAAAAACATTTTTTCTTTTTTTTTTAATGATCAAATTGTTTTTTTCTAACCCTAAAACCGAAATAAAAAAACTAACCCAATCCGCCCAAAACCGCGATCATTTTTCGCGCATGTGTCCCGCGAATGGAGGCCTCGAAAATGACTCTAGCCCATGGGCCTCAACTCCTACTATATAAATCCGGCACTACCAATAGGAGACTCAAAGAGTCTCCTTTGAGTCTCCTACCAGAGACATTAGCATCTTTCCAAATTAATCAATCAAATTATTGGCTCAGGAATGCGACAAAAAACAAAAAAATCTCCATGAATTCAAGGCTTCATGGGGTGTAATTGATAGAAAATAGGTCATTTTTGGGGTGAACTATCCCTTTAAGTGTTTAAACCATTAAGACCTGAGGCCGATTTTACTAATGTCTTCTAAATCCAGTTTTCTGAAAAACTATTGTTGCTTTATCAGTAGCTCTAAAACTTTTTCAGGTAAAGGACCACCTAAAATGCTGACGCCCATCTCAAAACACTTTGTTCCATGGACCCCCAGAAGCAAAGATTTGAGTTAAAAATGTTAGCTTGAAAATAATATAAATATATGAATTTACACACATTTTCTTGATTAAAAAAAATAGCAGACCTACAAGCTCATAGCGCGGCACCGAGTGCCGCGCTATGAGCTTGTAGATCTGCTATTTTTTAATAGCCAAAGTGTAAAGTAATGCTTTTTAGCTCAAATCAAAATTTGACACAGATGCTTCTTCAGATCTTAATGGGTTAAGAGGATCTGAAATGTTTGTCAGCAGATTAAGTCATGTTTTATAATCATTATCAGATCAATATTAACACCATTAATCATCTCTGAATAGAATCATGTGATTTCATGTTATAGTTTATGAGGTGATGAGTGTTGAGTGCTGCTCTGAGATCAGCTCACCTCTCTTGTTCAGAACAGAGGAGTAGACGATCTCAATGTTGTGTTTGCAGAATGCCTCTCGTTGTGCTCTTCTATAAGCCAGTTGTGTAGCATCTTTATTCATGCGTTCTGCGTTCTTCACACCAAACTCAGTGTATCCAACAAACTGATCTACTCTACTGTCCCACCTCATGATCTCATCACCATCGAAATTCATTGACTGTATGAGCTGTATGTCCTTCAGCTCACTGGAGTTAAACACACAGCGGGAAGCCACATAGAACACATATCCATCTGGAAACAGACAATTAAAAATGTCATCAATGTTCAGTTTTATTATCATCTGAATAATATCAACACAAGGCTAACTGCCCCCCATCGGCCCAATATGTCACTACATAAAGTCTAAAATAGGTTCAGGATGTGAAATATAGCATTAAAATGTTTTGAATGTATATTGAATATCTTAAATACAATGAGATTGAGCTACCAGTTAAGTTTTGTTTCTCTATGTGTCTGTCTGTCTGTCTGTCTGTCTGTCTGTCTGTCTGTCTGACCCCATCATGTATTTCCAGGATAACCCCTTTTTTATAACTACTATATATAGGCTATTTGAAAATAGAAGATCTGCAAGCTCGTAGCGCGGCACCGAGTGCCGCGCCACGAGCTTGTAGATCTGCTATGTTCAAACATTTTAGTACTTTTGGTACTTTAAGTAAATTTTGATGCAAATACTTTTGTACTTTTACTCAAGTCATTCTTGAATTCAGGACTTTTACTTGTAACAGAGTACTTCTAGATTGCAGCATTGATTATTTTACTTAAGTAAAACATTTGAGTACTTTTCCCATCAGTGACTCTAGTCAGCAAACAAGGTAAATAGTCACATATAGAGAGTAGAGAGAACAATGAAGAGCCTCAAAGAAACTATAGGATACCAGGTCAATCAATATTACAATTTTGGGGGGTCTCCAGTTCAAATAGGATTATTTTGGGGGGTCCCATCCAGTTGAAATATGATTTGGCCACACCCACAGATTCAAACCAACCCCCAAGGTGATAGGCCACGCCCACCCCCAGCCGACAGCAGATCTACAAGCTCATGAGCTTTTTTTGTATTGATCAATAAATGAAACAACCATAAAGTAACACACTCTACCATCCTTCAGTGGTGGAAAAAGTACTCAAATGTTTTACTTAAAAGTATCAAAAATTGCAATATAGAGAAATACTCTGTTACAATTAAACGTCCGGAATTCAAAATGAACTTGAGTAAAAGTACAAAAGTATTTGCATCAAAATATACTTAAAGTACAAAAAGTAAAAATACTCATTATACAAAATGTCCCATTTCAAGTCTTGAAATGTATACAAATCTTTTGAAAATAGCAGATCTACAAGCTCACAATGCATCAAATCGTGATTAGTGACGCATTGTGAGCTTGTAGATCGGCTATTTTCAAATGGCCTATAGGGCTGAAGTGGTTACTATATGTTTTGTAATAATAATCAAAATCTACAAAGTAACTAGTAACTAAAGTTTTCAAATAATTGTGTGGAGTAAAAGTACAATACTAAAAGTACAATACAAGTACATACTAATGCATAGATATGATAAAACAAATAATAATAAAGCACCTTGAGCACATATTCATGTTTACTAGAAATACATATTATTTAGAAAACATTTCACCATAAATGCTTAATATACATGTTTAAACATTTTCATTAATGTTAAATATATTCAACCGTTTTAGTTCATAACTATTGTGTTCATAGTATTCATGTACCTTTCACTGGTGGTTTCTTCAAGGCAGTGCGAATGGTGTCCAGGTTGTGTTTGCAGAGCGCCTGCTCATTCAAAGCTCCTTCATAAAACCCTGTGAAGGTCATATGATCTACAAACGGAGGCTGAGGCTCCACCACCTTCCCTTTGTTGAAGTCTGCGTACATCATCACTTCACCATCCAGTGCAAACATGTACTCTTTATATGGGTCTTTAACTGTGTCTGAACAGCCAAGGACATTAATCTCCTCATGGAACACTGGAAATAAAACAAAGATGACATTAAATTCAACAACAAACTTCTTCACAGTGACAATAACACATAATCATCATGTTAAACAATCATGTTTGCAGTGGTGGAAAAAGTATTCAAATGTTTTACTTAAGTAAAAGTATCAATACTGCAATTTAGAAGTACTCGGTTTCCAGTAAAAGTCCAGAATTAAAAATTTACTTGAGTAAAAGTACAAAAGTATTGCTTTAAAAATGTATTTAAAGTATCAAAGGTAAAAGCACTACAATATTTGAAAATAGCTGATCTACAAGCTCAACGCGTCGCGATTAGACGTGTTGTGAGTTTGTAGATATGCTATTTTCAAACAGCCTAGGTTTAAAATAGGACTAAAGTGGTTAATGTATTTTTTTATAATGTTATAATTTATATTTGCAAAGTAACTAGTAACTAAAGTTTTCAAATAATTGTAGTGGAGTAAAAGTACAATATTTGCCTGTGAGATGTAGTGGAGTAGAAGTAAAAGTACTGGAAATTGGAAATACTCCAGTAAAGATAAAGTATAAGTACCTCAAAATTGTACTTGAGTAAATGTAATTAGTTACTTTACACCACTGCTGTTTGGTTCTTATATGAAGTGAAAGGTTGGATATTAAAAGTAACTTCCTGTCAAACGTTTTATTCACTGAAACAGATTCAAAAGTTTTTTTTGTTTTGTATTTTATTATGAAAGTAATTCATACAGAATGATTTATTTCATGATGTCACAACAACAGTTCCTAACATCTGTTTTAATGTTTATGTATTTGGACCAACATTCAAGATCCAATACTGTATATACAGTTAGTAAGAGGTGTGTGTGTGTGTGTGTGTGTGTGTGTGTGTGTGTGTGTGTGTGTGTGTGTGTGTGTGTGTGTGTGTGTGTGTGTGTGTGTGTGTGTGTGTGTGTGTGTGCGTGCGTGCGTGCGTGCATGCGTGCGTGCGTGTCATTAGTTTGTATTGTGCATTGTTCATATGTGTCTTTATATAATAACAGTAGATATAAATGTATATATTATATAATAACATAAATATAATGTACTTACTTCCTGGGATCGCTTTGACATGAAGTACAGAGGAGAGGATGAGGAGGGTGGCTGTAATCTTTATCATCACTGATCAAAACTGAACTGAATTTAATACATGAGAATAAACAGATGAGAATAAACAGATGAGAATAAACAGATGAGAATAAACAGATGAGAATAAACAGATGAGAATAAACAGATGAGAAGAAACAGATCAGAATAAACAGATCAGAATAAACAGATGAGAATAAACAGATGAGAATAAACAGATGAGAATAAACAGATCAGAATAAACAGATGAGAATAAACAGATGAGAATAAACAGATCAGAATAAACAGATCAGAATAAACAGATCAGAATAAACAGATCAGAATAAACAGATCAGAATAAACAGATGAGAATAAACAGATGAGAATTAACAGATCAGAATAAACAGATGTTTACTGAAAGAGAAGTTCTGGAGTCTGAAAGAGAATGAAGGAGGACTCGTTCTATAGTTTAGAAGATTCAGCCAATCAGATTAAAGATATGATGTTACATCATCTGTGTCCAGTCAATGTTGACATCTTAGAGCGTCAGAGTAGTTAAAGTTACGTAGCACGCACGCACGCACGCACGCACGCACGCACGCACACACATACACACCCACACACACTTACCAACGGTGGAGGAAGACATCAACCTGCTCATAAGAAGTAGTTATGGGTTCAGTGCCTTGCTCAAGGACACTTCAATATGAAGCCAGGAGGAATCAGGGCTCAAACCGGGAACCTCTGTAAACTGAACTCACAGACGCTCCTCTAATCCAAGCCTCATTTATCTCACTGGTGAAACCATCACGTCATGTGATCAAAGTGGTACTTTACAAAGTGTGTGTGTGTGTGTGTGTGTGTGTGTGTGTGTGTGTGTGTGTGTGTGTGTGTGTGTGTGTGTGTGTGTGTGTGTGTGTGTGTGTGTGTGTGTGTGTGTGTGTGTGTGTGTTCAGCGTCGCTGGTAAAATGCTGTTCATGTTCATTAAACATCAGTCCAAGCCTCATTACATCTCACTGCTGAAACCATCAAATGCCTTTAAAAACACACTGGTCATGTGATCAAAGTGTCACATGAGAGGTGTGTGTGTGTGTGTGTGTGTGTGTGTGTGTGTGTGTGTGTGTGTGTGTGTGTGTGTGTGTGTGTGTGTGTGTGTGTGTGTGTGTGTGTGTGTGTGTGTGTGTGTGTGATTTCATTGTATGCTAATGTCTGTTTATATTGCAGTGTTTCGTTTTGTGTCATTACAGCACTTTGGTTGACATGGTCATGTTACATGTGCTATAAATAAAGTTTTGGTTGAGTTGGGTCGTTACATAATAATGAAGTAAAACAGTAATCAGTATTATTACTATCTGCCCATACTCGTTCCCCACAGAGGTCGTTAACGAGAATGATGTCCACACCTGTAACCGGCAACTCCGGCCGCACCCCCATGTCAACTTCTCCATTAACCAGCTCTGAAAGGAGAGACATTTCATGCACTGGAACAGGAACAACAAACATCCCCATTCCCTGAAACTAAATGCTCTCCCCTGCATCAGTTTCAGTTGTAAAAGGTAACACAGACTCTGGTACAAAATAGTCTAATGATCCACAGTCTGGTAGCACCCTCACTGGCACCTGTTTGTCACTTCCCATCACCCATAGACCCTTTAACAGACGACGTCACACTGATAAGAACCAGTATGCGCGCAACCACTATGCGCTCTATGAAACCCATTCTGTCAGGTCTCGCTAGGACGCGCCTCACTAGCCAACACACAAGAGGGGGTTGGGGTGTTACAAATGAATGGCAAGTACGCATCAACTGTCTTAGGCTTCAAGAGCGCCCTCTGCTGTCCTATAGGGCAAAGCCACTGGGCTGAGTGAGATGGCCAGTGCAGCTGGTTTAACCTATCTTTAGATTTAACCCATTAAGACTGGGAACGCATCTGTGTCATTTTAACATTTCTTTGGGCTATTCAAAAAATAGCAGATATACAAGCTCATAGCGCGGCACAGAGTGCCGCCCTATAAGCTTGTAGATCTGCAAAAAGAAATAAAAAAAAATGAATTCATACATTTTTAACTCAAATATTTTCTTCTGGGGGGTCCCTGGAACATTGACGTGAAAAAGTTTGAGAACCACTGATATTATAGCATCATATGAAACTGTTAGGATTTAAAAGACATTTGTAGAATCCTCCAGAAGAAAAGTTTGAGTTACAAATGTTTGCTTTAAAAAACATATTCAAAGATTTCCTCTAATTTCCTCAATTTTTCAGAAACAATAGCAGATCTACAAGCTCATAGAGCGGCACTCGATGCAGCGCTGTGAGCTTGCCTCCTCTAATAACGAGGCAAGCTCCATACTAGAGCTCCAATGAATTGAATTGCAGCGGTTAATGAGGTATCTAGGTTTCTATCTATGGTGGGGAGCCCCATATCAATGAGTTTACTTTTTTGTTAGGTGTAGTTATTTAATTGGGCTTGCTTTCTCATGTTTTTTAAACCAGTGGTTCCCACATTTTTTCTTGTCATAGACCCCCAGATTAATATGTATTTGTCCGCATAATCCCCCCCTAGACCCCCATCTGAAAATATGTGGTGACAGGAGATAGTCACCTTATTCCTGGCTTCTCTGGGGCGCCGCCATTGCCTCTTACAGGGGTGCTGCTTCATTCAACATCTGTTCACTTCCTCCCTAGTACAGGCTACTGCAGGTGTAATAGAGACACACAGGGACTAGTATAGACTACTGCAGGTGTAATAGAGACACACAGGGACTAGTATAGACTACTGCAGGTGTAATAGAGACACACAGGGACTAGTATAGACTACTGCCGGTGTGTAATAGTTAACACCTGTAGAACAATAGCGCAGGCATGTATGAATCTAAAATCCCCACCTAGCCATCAAGCCCTTGTAAACCTGCTCTGTATAGTTGGATGTGTAAACCTAATGTGACAATAAACCTGATTCTTCTTGTTTCTTGTTTCTTCTAATTATTTTTGTAGGGGCCATTTCATTTGATTTAATATTTTTTGACTAAATGAGGAAAATGGCACCATGGCTCCCTATTAATCAGGCCACAGCCGTGTGTAGCAGGACGCCAGAGGAGAAACAGATTTGTAAAGTTTCAAATGATAAAGGGGGCGGGGGCAAACAACGAAAACAAGAACAGGCTCCAGACTTGAACTGGAACTCCTTCCATACATCAACCTGTTCGAAATCAACCTGTTCGATCCACCAAGAGGCAACAAACAACAAACATCAAACAGTGAGTAACAAGACGCCCAAGTCCAAGTGTTGTGAGCGCGTTGAAAAGACGTATCCTGGCGTAGATAGGCATATTGGCCCTACAATTTAGTTTGATTGCTTTTACTGTAAAATGTATTTTACCTTCCTTATAAATTATAATGGCCCTCTATAACTAAAATGAAACATAAATAGCACCTTTCATGACATGAATGCAGCTCAAATGTCTAAAAATAATTAAACTGTTTAAGGTGGTTTTAATTGTCATGCTATAAATAAAGTAATTCAAGTAAAAACAAGTTGTGTGATTATTTTAAGTATAGCCTTTAAGTATAGTAAGCCAGCAATGTAGGGGTCCTTGGCATGAAAAAGGTTGAAAACCACTGGCATATATAACTTGGCTGGCTGATAGATCCCATTTTACTGCCATTATTTTAAATGATTTTAAGACAAATTGTCTGATTATTTTAAGTATAGCCTACTTATGTGTGGGTGTCAATGTGTTGGCTTTTATATAAAACTAAAATGAAAATAATGAATTAATAGAAACAAAAATAAAAACAACACAGCACCTGGGCTGACAACCTGTCCCTCATTGGGGCGATGGGGCTTCCATTGAACCCATTTCATTGGTGGGGCACGCTCCCATAGGCATGCAAATGTATCGGGCTTTGTTTTCACCTGGCAGGTATAGTATAAATTAGCAGAGAGAGTGGCTAGAACGCACTCATTATTATAATATACACAGCAAGATGACGAAGCCTCCTCCAGCCAAGAAGTCCAGATTCACACAGAAGACCCTTTTTTTCTCTGTGCCTGCCAGCCTCAGCAAGACCCCAGGACCTGCCGCCTCGGACGAGGCACCAAACGGCGTGAAGAAAAAAAAAACGGTGAAAAAGGAAGCAGGGCTGCGAAAGGAGCGCTACAACATTGAAACGCACCGGTGAAGCGTCCTTTTCTTCCGCGCAGCCCCCACCCCCATTAACAAAACGTTCCCGGGGGGCATCGAACCGGGTCCAAGCACCGGGCACCACGAAGGGCTAATCCGCCCCTGCATGCAGTATAGGGCATGGCAGTGGTGGACATTTTGTGGTGCCACAGATCGAAAACCCATTACATTTTCCTAATACAAATATTTACATCAATTATTGTAAGCCTGGAACCAAGCCATCCAGGCTCCTGGTGAATCATGACCATAAAACATTTGATTATTATATTTCATTATATTATACACTATATTTAATAAATACCTTTTTTTTTTGCGGTTTTCAAAAAAAATTTTGATCAAGACCAAACCTTATGCTATCCACGGACAACAGTTGACTTGTCTCTGTATTAAAATATATATATATATATATATACCAAAGACATACAGTATTTAGGCTTAAGAGCTTAAAGTGAGCTGAAGTGTATTTAAATGTTTGTCTTTTGTCACCGTCTGATCATGATTATACTAAATATATCATACAAATTAGAGGAGCACAATATAGTTTTTTTTCTCAATCTTTATAAAGATTGGCGCTAGAATTATGACATTATACATTATTGTATTGTATAAAACTGTCTGTCTGGTTGGAAATACCGTTGTTAGCCATGTTATGTGAATGACTTGGTTATCTTTTCCCCTTATAGTGCTGGCTTACAACAGCTTCTGAGGATTTGTTCCCAGTATGGTATTCATTTTAACATAACGTATAACGCCAAGAAAAGTAGCATTATGATGTAAAGAGGACACAACAGGCAGTATTTCCTCTCACAGAGGATCTCACAGATGATAGAGACATCCATAGACTGTGTTGCAAAGTGTACGCTCAGGCAAACATCTTAGTTAGGACATTGTATAAATGCTCTTCAGATGTTAAGGTTTCTTTGAAGTAACTATAGGATTAGTCATAGGGCTACTAGAGATGTGATTTAGAGGTGTAGTTGCATGTTGTTCCCACTGGAGGGCGCAATACACTTAATACACTCTATATATTCAGGAACTGCTTCCTGTTCTGTAAGCGTCACTTCCTGCCAGGTGGTTTTGTTTGGTTGCTGTGAAGAAGAACTTCTGGTATGAAAACACACAATAATCATTTATTATAGATAATTTACTGGTATGAAAACACAGAATAATCATCATTTATTGTACATTTCCATAATACATCAGAGCTAATGAGACATGCTCTTATTAGATTCCACAGACCAAAGAGAATTCTGTTTAGTGTTGTTGTGAAACCACTAGGCATTAGCCTGTTGCTAATGCTAACATAACATACTTTATTTGCTTGTTTGAGTCCAGATACTTGGACCAGTGGTTGTGTTAATGTTGTGTTAATGTTTTAAACGTACTTTAGTGTTCACACTGTATCGTTTTAGTGATGTTTATGAAGAGGTTTAATGCTAACCAAGATGCTAAGCTCTAAGCTAGTTAGCTAGACTTGGTTAGTGAGGCAGCAGCATAGTGAGGCATTAAAGGGTCATTCTGCTTATTTTGTGACATGAAAACCATTTGGTTTGAGTGTCTTCAGACACTAATGGTTTGTTTTAGCTACAAGTACCTGGATGGTTATACTTTACATATATTAAATACATTAGAGATGGTTATAATTGACATATATTAAATAAATTAGAGATACAAATTAATGGTTAAAAGGGGAATATATTAAAATGGAGTATTACAAGGTTGAGATTATTTTATAGTATATTTAAAAGTTAAATTATTCATTTGTAAATAATTCATGCATTTGCTATGTGTAATACTGACCATGATACTGACATACTGACTAAGATATTGACCATGATACTGACCTTAATACTGACATAATACTGATCATGATACTGACATAATACTGATCATGATACTGACCATAATGCTTACATGATACTGACCATGCCACTGACATAATACTGATCATGATACTGACATGATACTGACCATAATGCTTACATGATACTGACATGATACTGACCAGGACACTGACCATGACTATACATTATTCCATTGTATATGAAGTAGGCTACTATATCCTTTGTTAAGTTGTAAGATATTATGAAGAAGAAAATAAGTCAATGAGGTCTCATAAGAACAAAGAAAGAGAACAGAATAATTTACTATTCTGCTCTTTGTGCAGATTGTGTTTTTGACAACCCAGGGAGTGTGAATAGTACGATGGTGGAAGGGGTGTGGCCAGCCGTAGGACCCGCCCACAGAGGATATCTGACCTGCTTGATTCATCTATACAGGTAAGACCCTGAGTAGCAGTTCTCCACCTCCACCTCTGTCCTAGTAGTAGGACGTTTGTCTCTGTCAGAATGGCCGCTAGTCCAACTTACATTTGGAACCAAACACTGTAGAAAAAACATTGAACGTATTATTTCCAACTAAATTGGGGGATGCCCTTTCATTTGGTGATACTTTTGAGATCACCAGAATTCATGAACATGCGTTTAGATCAAGGTCAATGTACAAATTCACCCACAAATGAGCACGAGTGCCGCTCTATGAGCTTGTAGATCTGCTATTTTTGAAAAATCGTGAAAATGTGTGCACATTTTTGAATATATATATATATTTTAAAGCGAACATTTTTAACTCAAATCTTTGCCTCTGGGGGGTCCCTGGAACAACAAATTTTTAGATGTGGGTCCACGGCCAAATACACATCATTTTGGGGGTCCCTGATATTAAAAAGTTTAAGAACCACTGATATTATAGTAACATACGTTTATCAGAAAACTTAGATTTAGAAGACATTTGTAGAATCCCCCAGAAGCAAAGATTTGAGTAAAAAAAAGAAAAATCTCAATTTTACAAAAATAGCAGATCTACAAGCTCATAGCGCGGCACTCGGTGCCGCGCTATGAGCTTGTAGATCTGCTATTTTTTTAATAGCCCGAGAAATGTAAAATGACTTCAATGCGTTCCCGGATTGAATGGGTTAAGGTAAGCAACGCAGAGATCTTTAAGTTTCTACTTTGGGTCATTCCGGGTAAAGTGACAGCAGAAGGCTTCCTCAGCTGGGTGGAGCTGGAAAACACATGTCCCCCTCCGGATGAAATAGTTAATATAGCGTCACAATATTGTTAACCTCTTTAACCTTTTATACTTTGGCTATTCAAAAAATAGCAGATCTACAAGCTCATAGCACGGCACCGAGTGAGCTTTTAGATCTGTTATTCGTTTTGTAACCGTGAACATTTGTGCAAATCTTTGAATATACATTTTTTAAAGCGAACATTCGTAATTCAAATCTTTGCTTCTGGGGGGTCCCTGGCACAACATCTTTTCAGGTGGGGGTCCGCGGCCACATACATATCAATGTGGGGGTCCTTCGCACGAAAAAGTTTGAGAACCACTGGTCTAAATTAACCCATTAAGACCAGGAAGGCATCTGTGTCATTTTCAGATGTCTTTGGCTATTCATAAAATAGCAGATCTACAAGCTCATAGCGCGGCACCGAGTGCCGCGCTATGAGCTTGTATATCTGCTATGTTTAAAAAAAAATCATGAACATTTTTGCAAATCTTTGAATATATATATTTTTGAATAAAATATTTGTAACTCAAATCTTTTTTAGGGATTATTCTGGGGATTCTACAAATGTCAAAAAATCTAAATCCTAACAGTTTCTTGCTATAATATCAGTGGTTCTTTTTTCATGTCAAGGACCCCCAAAATTAAATGTATTTGGCCACGGACCCCCATCTGAAAATACGTTGTTCAAGGGACCCCCTAGAAGCAAAGATTTTAGTTAAAATGTTTGCTTTAAAAGATTTGCACACATTTTCACAATTCTTCTAAAATAGCAGATCTACAAGCTCCCGCTATGAGCTTGTAGATCTGCTATTTTTGAGTAGCGGCAGTGGCTCAGGGGGGGAGGCATGCGTTAATCCGACAGACCTTTTCCCCCGACTATGTGGCATCCGCGTGCGGTTAGGGTTAGGGTGCGGGTTTCGTTCGGGTTTACTGTTTAATGACTAACGTATTGCACCCGCTCAGGGGTAGAGTGGCCGGATGGGAACCGTTGAGCTTCCCAGTTTGATCCCGGGCTCCCCCAGAGTTAGTGTCAAAGTGTCCTTGAGCAAGACACTGAACCCCTAATTGCTCCAGATGAGCAGGTTGGTGCCTTGCATGGTTTCCTCCTCCATCGGTGTATGAATGTGTGTGTGAATGGGTGAATGTAATGAACAATCTATGTAAAGAGCTTTGGATAAAAGAGCTTTATAAATGCACCATTTACCATTATTTACCTTTTACCATTTAGCCAAAGAAATGTAAACATGACATGGATGTGTCCCGGTCTTAATGGGTTAATTAAGAACAATGCAATGGTGAAAGGTTCTACAGATGATATTCTGCTGACCGGCTGATAGGAGGGGGGTCATGGGGTCGTTGCTATGGTCACAGCATGGTGTCAGTGATACTGGACACCAAGTGTCCACCAGGCACCGAGTGCCGCACTATGAGCTTGATCTGATCTTTTTTTTATCTGAAAATCTTTCAATATTTATATTTTTAAAGCCAACATTTGTAACTCAAATCTTATTGCTTGCCGTTTTTCAGGAAGTGTAGTTCTTTGACTAGAGAGGAAGTGTAGTTCTTTGACTAGAGAGGAAGTGTAGTTCTTTGACTAGAGAGGAAGTGTAGTTCTTTGACTAGTGCTATATGTACAAGTGAGGACGGAGGAATAAATGACAGAGAACACAGGACGTATCTGTCCTATTGGTTGGTGCCTATCACTTCCGGGTGATAGTTTACCATAGCGGAACCCGGATAATGAGCTTCAGACGCGCATCGGGACGGTCTTTAATTTATTTTCCCCATAACATGGGAGTGGATGGAACTACCGACTTCCGAGCGTCAATTTGTATCTTATGGGTGCATCCACACATATGATACAAGTTGAAAAATGTCTGGCAGTGGGTGATGTATTTATTTACTCTGACAGTGAATGAGTATACAGAGAAAAAACAACACATAAAAGGTTTAAATGATGGAGATATCGGGGTTTCTTCTGGACAGTGACTATATGCACTGAATGCTTTGAAGGAATCTTTGAATATATATATTTTTCAAAGCGAACATTTGTAATTCAAATCTTTTCTTTCTTTGGGGGTCCCTGGAACAAAACATTTTGAGATGGGGGTCCCTGGAACAAAACATTTTGAGATGGGGGTCCCTGGAACAAAACATTTTGAGATGGGGGTCCCTGGAACAAAACATTTTGAGATGGGGGTCCGCGGCCAAATACATATCTTAAATGTTTTGTTGCTATAGTGTGTGTACAGTGTGTTGCTATATCAGTGGCGCTCCAACTTTTCCATGTCAACGACCACCCACAATGATATGTATTTGGCCGCGGACCCCCATCTCAACATGTGTTGTTCCAGTGACCCCCAGAATCACAAATCGGTGTTAAAACATATTAATATTCAAAGATTTGCACAAATCTTCCACAATTAAAAAAAAATCGACAAGCTCATAGCGCGGCACTCTGTGCCGCGCTATGAGCTTGTAGATCTGCTATTTTTTAACAGCCCAATAAATCTTGAAATGACACAGATGCGTTCCCGGTCTTGATGGATTAAGACACTCAGGAGGTCAGCGTCCAGATGGACCCTCACAGGTCTATAACTCTAGAGAGAGTAAAGGATGTGATTACTATCTGCTCTGTCTGGATTACACATGTCTCCTGAGAGCTGATGAGTGGAGGAGGCTGCCTGTTGCCAGGCTGTATATTCACTGAGAAGTGGTGGGAAAAAAGTACTCACATGTTTTACTTAAGTAAAAGTATCAATACTGCAATGTAGAAACACTCTATTACAAGTAACAGTCTGGTAATCAAAAACTTTTGTAATATACAAAAGAAAATGTACTCATTATGCAGAATGTCCCATTTCACAAGCTTTCAAATGTCCAGAATGTATAAAAAATCGTTTGAAAATAGCAGATCTACAAGCTCACAATGCATGCACCATGACACGTGAGCTTGTAGATCAGCTATTTTCAAATAGCCTACGTATATGGCTGAAGAGGTTAATGTATGTTTATGTTAATAATGATTTTTGTGGAGTAAAAGTACAAGTATTTAAAACCGGAAATACTCCAGTAAAGTAAAAAATACCTCGAAAGGGTGCTTAAGTACAGTAATTGAGTACATGTAATTGGTTACTTTCCACCTCATGTCACTGATTACTGGTTCAGCAGAGCTTGACTCTGATGCCCTCTGCTGGCAGTCCCAGGTAAGGTCAACATGGAGGCTCATAATCACACTAGACATATCAGTGACTTTTCTGTCAGAATAATAATTATTACACAGACTCAGACCCATAAACTATATTATTTCCCTCTCTGTTAAAAAAAAAAAGTCCTGATCTTTTTCTTTGTAATGAATGTGTTCCAAGCTGTGTCTTGGATTAAGTGGGGCTGTCCCAATCTTAATTAAATTATAACCCATGTCTAAAATAATTGTTAATTGGTTTCTTTCTGGTCTGTTTCTGGCCTTGTGAGGAACACACACTTTGTGCTCGTCATCAGGTCACATTGATTTGATCCATTCAATGATTTATTAGTCAGAAATAGTGATGCACCGATATATCAGCCACATATCGGTATTGGACGATATTTGCCACTATCGGTCAACATCGGTATCGGCAAAAAATAAAAGTTAAAGTTGCAGGCGTTAGGAGGCAATTATGTTGTGTTTCTGCAGATTATTATTAACAGTTATTTCTAAATAATGAAGATTTAGGGTATTTGTGTCCCTGGCACAAAAGGGTGAAATAATAACGGAGGATGCATTCATCTCCCCTTGTGGTCTCCTCCTCCTGATAGATGTTTTTTCAGGACACTTTTTGAAAGAAACCTGTGATTCTCATCCTTAGTTTAATGCAGGGGTCTTCAACAGGGGGTCCGGGACCCCTAGGGGGTCCTTAGAGCTAATACATGGGGGTCCGCAAAATCTTTGTGTGATATGATTTATGTTTTGTACATTAACCACTTGAACCCTAGCATCCCTTTCCTGAGGAGAACTTTAGCCAAAAATAGCAGATCTACAAGCTCACAACGCCTCGCAGTGCGAGGCGTTGTGAGCTTGTAGATCTGCTATTTTTGGCAAAGAGATATAGGTGTAGAGGGAAAACGGAGCAGACCAAGTAAAAAGAAAACGCTTATCTGAAGCACAATTTTATACAATATAGAGTAGGGGGTCCCTGCTTTATCTCTCTCTCAGCTAGGGGGTCCTTGGCCTGAAAACGTTGAAGACCCCTGGTTTAATGGATGATGTCAGGTTATTCCACATTGTGGAGGCAGAGTAGTAGAATGACAAATGTCCCATATTTGTTCTAAATGTGGTACTTTACCTACATTTTGACTCAAGTACTTTTACTCAAGTTAATGTTGAATTCCAGACTTCTAATTGTAACAGTAACATTAAGTAAACATGGGATTTGAGTGGCTGACAAAAGTGCCATTTTAAGTTTTAAGCATATTTAGATTAACGTGATAATATCGTTAAGCACAATTATGTTGGTCTAAGAAGGACATGAAACTGTGTCACTATAGACACCTGTAACCATTTGATTGGTGTTATGGGGTCATGTAGTGTACATTTAGTTAGGATACTACTGTCAGGTAAAATAAAAACACACTGTGTGTTGTCTCTGCTGTTGTTTCCTACTGACACAACTGAGCCAGTTAGGAGCCCCCTCCGGGAGGACGTAGGGCCTCCGTCCTACTCCCGGAATTTCATTTGTCATATAGGGTTACAATAGTGTCTAATGAATACAAGTTCTCTCTCTCTCTCTCTCTCTCTCTCTCTCTCTCTCTCTCTCTCTCTCTCTCTCTCTCTCTCATAGTAAACATAGTGACTGTGATGTGGTGTAAATGTCTCTCTCTCTCTCTCTCTCTCTCTCTCTCTCTCTCTCTCTCTCTCTCTCTCTCTCTCTCTCTCTCTCTCTCTCTCTCTCTCTCTCTCTCTCTCTCTCTCTCTCTCTCTCTCTCTCTCTCTCTCTCTCTGTGTGTGTCTGTAGGACAAATAGTAAACAGTTGAGCATAGAGCTTTGATGTGAGGTCTGTTAGATCTACTGTACACAGCTAGTCTACATGAGTTTCCCACCAGGATAGAGGAAGCTGAATAACATTATTTCAGATGATCAAGTGAGGAAACTTGGTCTTGCGTCTCTCTTCTCTCTGTCTCTCTCTCTCTCTCTCTCTCTCTCTCTCTCTCTCTCTCTCTCTCTCTCTCTCTCTCTCTCTCTCTCTCTCTCTCTCTCTCTCTCTCTCTCTCTCTCTCTGTAGTCTAACATTTACAGATGAAAGATTGTCTGGCTCCTGATTGTATAACATTATTATTTCCCCCCCCCCCTTCTGTTTATTAACCCATTAAGACCTGAGACCGATTCTACAAATGTCTTCTACATCCTAGCAGTTTTCTTAAACAAAATATTGTTGCTATATATCAGTGGAACTTTTTCATGCAAGGACTCCCAAAATTAGGCCTTTATGTATTTGGCCATCTCAAAACATGTTGTAATAAGGATCCTGTTATTTTAACTCCTGTACCTTCACACCATAAAGATAAGGTCTAAGTAAATCAGAAATATCCACAGTGCAAGTTCAGGATTCTGTTGAAATGGGAGGTGTTAATACCCTTGAATAAGACTCCCTACACAGGTGATTTATAATTGTCGGAATATAATCATTTTTAAAATGATTATATTCTATCCTTAAATCTAAGATTACAATTATTAGTGAACCTATGAATAATCAGAATGAATTATCAAACAAGCAGAATGATACAGTACCAATCATCAGTACATCAGAGCTCTGGTTGCACAAATCTCTCCCTGGCACAAGTAATACAGCAACAGGTCAAGAAGTCTGCACACTGTACGCTTTCCCCGAAGAGCCTTTATATCTCACACATTATAATAAAAAGTTATCAGAAAGAGTCGCTATTGATCCATCGTAGGGGATGGGCTGACGGGCCCCTCCCTCGCTCTCTCACGGGCTGTGGGATGATTTGGGTTCTCAGGAGTCCACCTGTGGAATGAATATCCTCCCTTATTATATTAACTTATTGTCTTGGGAGCAGATAGCTGTACTCTGTGCCTACTGTCTGATCTGTCTGTACCAGGCCCTGGATGGTCTCTGAGCTTCAAACGATATGATCTCATCTCATGTTGATAAGCACAGTTGTGGTCATACTGACATAGTTCTACTACAAACTCATATTATGATGAACTATGCAAGACCTATATTATAACACGTTTAGACATACAAATGATTAAACTAGGAGCACTGTATGAAAATCTAAGTATTAGTGTATTGCTATAATGATCAGAATGGCTGAGGGTAAAGCAGTTTTATGTAATAGCAGGACGAAAATGAGCTACTTATAAAAATCCTCAGATGACCAGGCCGTAGGTGTAAATCAAAGGTCCTCTATTCTAGATGTATTTATTGGTTCCCTTTTCTACTCTTCTAATCTCCTACAATATGCAGTTTTCTAAAGACACATTTATTATAATTCTAAGACTTTGATTCTGAACAGCATTATAATTTCCTTCCAGAAGCAAAGATTTGAGTAAAAAAAGTTCCCTTTAAAAATATATATATATTCAAATATTTGTGTTCAAGTGTTCAAGATGTTTCTAACATAGCAGATCTACAAGCTCAGCTCAGCTAAGCTCAGCTCGAGCTTGTAGATCTGCTATTTTTGAATAGCCAAAGTATAAAATATGGATCAAGTGGTTACACAGTTCCCGATTTGAATGAATTAAAGATAAAGAGCTGGAGAGACAGGGCGTCCGCTGTTACTGAACAAACACGCTATGGCAATAATTACTATCAGAATATATAGTTATTTAACACTTATTTTAACACAATATGACTTAAATCACCTTTAAATCTAAACATCTCCCTTTTAACTCACACTGACACTACCGATAAACATTAACAAGACAGACTGTAAATACTTCACACATGTTTAACTATCTATGTAGAAAATAACTCACCATTCTATTTAAAAACTAGAAGCTGAATCCTTCAAGTAGTAAATAGCAATTAAGCAGTGGTGATAAGTAACATTTACTTAATCCTATAACACTAACGTTGAAAATAGTCACACCATCACTAACCATGGCTATATTTTACCCAGTATAATGAATTACATCAAATTATATTAAAGTACAACAATACGTGGCAAATGTAGGTACTCCTCTTTAATATTTCAAACGTCTAATTTCTCTCAATTGGGTCTTGAGCTAAAAAGGTTTGGTAACCGCTGTGTTAGATCATTGATGGTCATTTAAACTCTTTTTATACACTTTATATCAGTTGAAGGTCTTTGTGCTCCAGAGGTCAACAGCTCTTCAGTTTAAAGATTTACGTATGAACACTATGGAGCTTCTGCTTCAAAGAGAAATGACCCTCAAACTCTTCCTTTGATGTTCTGAAGCAAAGGACCTGTGTGTGTGTGTGTGTGTGTGTGTGTGTGTGTGTGTGTGTGTGTGTGTGTGTGTGTGTGTGTGTGCGTGTGCGCGTGTGTGTGCGCGTGTGCGTGTGCATGTGGTTGTGTGATGGAGGGTGAGGAGGTCAAACCATCAATAGTTAAAGCAATGTTTGAGGAAGTCATCAGTGGGTGAAGAAGAACTTTCTGGATTTTTCAAAGTCATACTGTAGCTGTTTTCAACTTGACATGTTACTATAGGCTAAAATGTAAAAAAAAAAATAGCAGATATACAGTACATGCTCACAATAGTGTCACATCGCAACAGCCAAACTGAGGGACTTTATGTAAAAAAGCTAGCCATGGTTCACATGATGCTTGTCTGTCACGAGCGTCATGGAGGAATTTCTGGTTTTGGCACTTTCTCCACTTACAACCCGTACATGTAGAGTGTTTGTTCCGTAACCGTGTTAAATAGCTCTATATTGTGATAGTCATTACTATAGAGTGTTTGTTCCGTAACCGTGTTAAATAGCTCTATATTGTGAATGGGCACTCTCTCTTGATTGGCTGAAATTGGCATCCCACCTGCAGTGAAATGTAAGAGAACATGAGGCACAATTATGTTTTCTCATTCCTTTATTGATATTGTGACATTCCATTCAAACCAAGCAAATTAAAGCCAAAAATCTAATATCTGAACTTCAAACCATTCATGATCAGGGGCCCAGATCCCAGGGGGGAAGGAACGGATAGAAACACAACAGTGGAGCTGAAAAACGGAAAGATAAATAATCAACTCAGACCACCCTAGAGGACCAGGTCCACCCATCACCTCAGACCACCCTAGAGGACCAGGTCCACCCATCACCTCAGACCACCCTAGAGGACCAGGTCCACCCATCACCTCAGACCACCCTAGAGGACCAGGTCCACCCATCACCTCAGACCACCCTAGAGGGTTTAGGTCCACTCATCACCTCAGACCACCCTAGAGGGTTTAGGTCCACACATCACCTCAGACCACCCTAGAGGACCAGGTCCACCCATCACAAGGAAATAGTGATGTCATGATGATCGTAACACATTAATTATCACACATTATAAATGATTACATAATAATAAATGACTTATGGTCAATTATAAAATAATAAAACCTTTTTCACAAACATGGTTGACTGACTTCCATTCAGATGGATATTAATATTTTATATGTTATGAAGAACTCTGATTGTGTGTGTGATCATTTATTTAATGTTTCAATATAGTGTAGAACTGAAATATTATGTTTGTGTTTTCCGACGACAGAAACTATACAAAGTAATTTGATGAACCGCCCACACTAATTGGGACTCCCTCTTCCTTTGGTGTGTCGCCCAGGTGGCGCCTAAACCCTGACCTTTAACCTCACATAAACTATGTCTATGAACCTAACCTTAACCCTAAACCCTGACCTTTAACCTCACATAAACTATGTCTATGAACCTAACCTTAACCCTAAACCCTGACCTTTAACCTCACATAAACTATGTCTATAAACCTAACCATAAAATCACCTCAAAACCACGTCAACCTTTGCGTAACACTGGGAAAAGACAGTAATTATCGTTAGCCTTCGCTAGCCATTTAGCATTTTGAATTGTTTAAAGGACACATTAGTGAAAAAGGTTGATGATGTCATCATTGTGCTGCTGCTATGAGTATTTAAAAGCTGAATGGACACACATGTATTTCCTCCTTTCTCCACTAGGGAGCAGCGATGACTCTCTGCTTCTCTGAAAACACACCCAGGTGTTCTGTGAAAAGACAAAAAAACAATAAGAATCAGAATGTATTAACTGTGTGAACATGTTAACAGAATAACCTTCCCTTATAATAGTACATAGTCATTCCCAAATGATTATTAATGTGTCATTGATAACTTGTTAAATGTTTGTTAATGGTTAATGATTTAATTATTTAAAACTATGAATGGATAATAGATCATGAACAAGTTATTAATAAACTACTTGAAAACCTAACCTCCCAGCACCCTCCCTGCAACTACAGTAACCATCAAAGTAGAAACAACTCAGTCAATTCAACATTTGACCAATACTTTGTCAATAGTGTATCTTAGTAGGAAGGGCAGCTCAGTTGGTAGAACACTCCTTTGGACCACAAGGTTCTGTCTTTGATCCTGCTAGTGATGGAATGATCAGTGTTTTAAATGAACTGAATCATTGGGTACAGATCATTGAAATGTTTATTTCAACCAAGAGGACCCCCCCCCCCCCCCCCCGCATCTGATCACATTGTCATCAGTGATACAACAAATCATTTGATTATTAAATGTGATTATTAGATTCATTATTATAATAAATTAAGCAGAAGACACATGATAATGTGAATTCACACGACCGGCATGGTTCACCAGGCTAGTTTTTTCACTTCTACACAAGCACGTTGTTTTGTGTATTTTTTTGTAGTTTTATACACTTTTATACATAAACAAAAATAATAAAAGTTCAGTAAAAAGAAAGAGGAAGTGAACCTGGGTGTGTGGGAGGAGTCTAAAGATCATCATTGGTTGTCGGCACCAGAATACGACCTGATAGAAGAAGAAGAGAGACAGTTAAAACACACAAACAAATGAATTCTATGTACTGTATTGTGTGTATTTCTCCATAAAATGCATAAATGTACACACAACATTCAGTCATCAGAACTAATGTGAACATTTGACTCATATTTAGGACTAAATGTAACACTGATGTATTAAAGCTAAATGTGACAACATAGAACACACTTTGACCTCTAACTAGGTCGTCTAAACTGGTCTAAACCGGTTAAGGTTCAATACCAATATAAACCAGTGTAGGTTGTGGCTTTACATGTATGTTTGTTTGCATTTCTCTGAGGGTTCCATATGTCATGTGATCCTCTGTTGATCTGACCTCATTTCTTCCACTGGTAGTAGATTAATTAATGAAACATGTTAATTAAACATGCTAATCACCTCGTTTCTTCCACTGGAAGTAGATGAATCCAGACAGGAACAAGACTAGACCCAGAACCAGACCTGATGCTCCCATGGCCACCTTGTTCTTCACTGACTCTGGCATGGAGAAATCTGACAATACAAATATTATATCTCATATCATATCATATCATATCATATCATATCATATCATATCATATTATTACAGTAGATTAAAACAACTTGTTCTTCACTGACTCAGACATGGAGTCATCTGACAATAAGCTACAACAACCAAACACAATAAACAATAAACAGACGACACAGTCATTGTGAGTCTGTTCAGTAATAATGAGTCCAACCCTATTGGTCCAGCTCCTTGAGGAGTTTGTCACCTGATGTGACATGTCCTTCTTAGAGCTAAATACATCCAAAACAAAGGATATGATGATAGATTTTAGAAGACATGAATCAACCTTTTACTATGATGATTATAAACCAGGCTGTGTAATGTGCAGAAAGTATCTTGGGACAGAGTCATAGACTCAGAACTGTGAGGCAGTTTGTAAAAAAGAACATCAGCGCTTGTTCTGTCTTATAAAACGGTCTTGTTTTCACATTGATGAAACCATGATGACTCTTTGATCTGCTTTTATCAAATCTAGCTGGTCTTTAATCTGCTTTTATCAAATCAATAAGCTCATAGCGCGACACTTGAATATTTGTGCAAATATTTGAATATATTTTATATATATATTTTTTTTTTGGGGGGGTCCTTGACAAGAAAAAGTTTGAACACGACTGATATAGCAACAAATAGGTTTTTTTTCAGATAAATTAAGACATATGTTGAGACATTTGACAGTTACAAATGTTCGCTTTAAAAATATATATATTCAAAGATTTGCACAAATGTACACGATTTAAAAAAAATAGCAGATCTACAAGCTCATAGTGCGGCACTCGCTGCCACGCTATGAGCTTGTTTATCTGCTATTTAGACAGTAGATTACACTATTTTACAGTAACTGACCCCAGTCCATCTTGATAGGCGCGGTCAGGCTGGGATGTTCCACCATGCATGTTATCTTCTCTCCTGATCTGCAACACACACACACACGCACAGACACACACACACACACACACACACACACACACACACACACACACACACACACACACACACACACACACACACACACACACACACACACACACACACACACACACACACACACACACACACACACACACACACACACACACAGTAGTAGTAGTAGTAGTCGATCTACACGCTGAAACGTGCCGGGATTCGACACATTGATCCGTTGACCTTTGTTACCCTTGTTATTCTGTGTGTGTGTGTGTGTGTGTGTGTGTGTGTGTGTGTGTGTGTGTGTGTGTGTGTGTGTGTGTGTGTGTGTGCGCGCGCGTGCGTGCGTGCGTGCGTGCGTGCGTGCGTGCGTGCGTCTTAATATTAGCCTACCAATTAATGGGCCATTTTTTTTATTCTTAAAGAATGTATGTATACGTGTCTATTATGTGTGTATTTCTATGTATAGGTGTCTGTTAGGTGTGTACCTGGGTGTGTACTCCAGGTAGGAGTGGTACTGGTAGTACCAGTCTCCATCAGACAGCTCAGCGGTAGAGGAGAGACCAGAGGTCAAAGGTTCTTGACCTATCCACCAGGTCACCAGGATCACTTTAGGATAGAAGTCGTAGCTGCTGCACCTCAGCATGTGAGTGTGTTCACCACGACGAGGGGGAGTCTCTGACTTCAGTCTCACTTTGGGCTCCACTGGATAAATAAGATTATTATTATTATTATTATTATTATTATTATTATCATTATTACTACACTTATTAATATATACCAGTCATTTGAACATGTCATTATCATTAATAATTGTATATTATCCAAATGAGATCCAAATGATCTAGAAAGCTTCAACAGGCTTACAACCCCTCCCGCTCACTCAGATCAGCTAACACAGGGAAGCTGTCAGAATCTTCTCTAAAACACCCTGGACAACGCTCCTCACGTCTTAAACTCTTCTCCCTTCTGTCTCCCAAACGGTGGAACAAACTGCCCATTGCAGTTAGAGCTGCAGACTCACTCCCAATCTACCACCATAATCTGCAGACTGTAGCACTAGACCTAGCCTTGAACTAGAACTAGATTTTTTTAGTTTTTGTCGCATTCCTAAGCCAATAATTTGATGACCGGCGGTCTCTCCAATAGGAGACTCAAAGAGACTCCTTTGAGTCTCCTACCAGAGACATTAGCATCTTTCCAAATTAATCAATCAAATGTATTGTCTCAGGAATGAGACAAAAACTAAAAAATCTCCATGAATTCAAGGCTTCATGGGGTGTAGAAAATAAGCCATTTTTGGGGTGAACTATCCCTTTAAGTGTTTAAACCATTAAGACCTGAGGTCGATTTTACTAATGTCTTCTAAATCCAGTTTTCTGAAAAACTACTGTTGCTTTATCAGTAGCTCAAAAACTTTTTCATGTAAAGAACCACCCAAAATGCTGACGCCCATCTCAAAATACTTTGTTCCAGGGACCCCCAGAAGCAAAGATTTGAGTTAAAAATGTTGGCTTGAAAATAATATAAATATATGAATTCACACACATTTTCTTGATTTAAAAGAAAATAGCAGATCTACAAGCTCATAGCGCGGCACTCGGTGCCGCGCTATGAGCTTGTATATCTGCTATTTTTTAATAGCCAAAGTGTAAAGTAATGCTTTTTAGCTCAAATCAAAATGTGACACAGATGCTTCTTCAGATCTTAATGGGTTAAGAGGATCTGAAATGTTTGTCAGCAGATTAAGTAATGTTTTATAATCATTATCAGATCAATATTAACACCATTAATCATCTCTGAATAGAATCATGTGATTTCATGTTATAGTTTATGAGGTGATGAGTGTTGAGTGCTGCTCTGAGATCAGCTCACCTCTCTTGTTCAGAACAGAGGAGTACCAGATCTCAGTGTTGTGTTTGCAAAATGCCTCTCGTTGTGCTCTCCAGTGAGCCAGTTGTCCAGGATCTTTATTGCTGCGCTCTGCGTTCTTCACACCAAGCTCAGTGTATCCAACAAACTGATCTACTCTACTGTCCCACTTGAGGAACTCATCACCATCGAAATTCAATGACATTATGTACTGTATGTCCTTCAGCTCACTGGAGTTAAACACACAGCGGAGAGCCTGATAGAACACATATCCATCTGGAAATAGACAATGAAAAATGTCATTAATGTTCACTTTTATTATCATCTGTATAATATCAACACTAGGCTAACTGCCCCCCATCGGCCCAATATGTCACTACATAAAGTCTAAAATAGGTTCAGGATGTGAAATCTGACATTATGTTTTGAATGTATATTAAATATCTTAAATACAATGAGATTGAGTTACCAGTTAAGTTTTGTTTCTCTATGTGTCCAGTTGTCTGTCTGTCTGTCTGTCTGTCTGTCTGTCTGTCTGTCTGTCTGTCTGTCTGTCTGTCTGTCTGTCAGACCCCATCATGTATTTCCAGGATAACCCTTTTTTTATACCTAGGCTTTTTGAAAAAAGCAGATCTACAAGTTCATAGCGAGTGCCGCGCTATGAGCTTGTAGATCTGCTATTTTCAAACATTTTAGTAGTTTTTACTTTTGGTACTTTAAGTAAATTTTTATGCCAATACTTTTGTACTTTTACTCAAGTCAATTTTGAATTCCGGACTTTTACTTGTAACAGAGTACTTCTAGATTGCAGCATTGATACTTTTACTTAAGTAAAACATTTGAGTACTTTTCCCATCAGTGACTCTAGTCAGCAAACAAGGTAAATAGTCACATATAGAGAGTAGAGAGAACAATGAAGAGCCTCAAAGAAACTATAGGATACCAGGTCAATCAATATTACAATTTTGGGGGGTCTCCAGTTCAAATAGGATTATTTTGGGGGGTCCCATCCAGTTGAAATAGGATTATTATTGTATTACACAAAATGTACTTAAAGTACAAAAAGTAAAAGTACTCATTATACAAAATGTCCCATTTCAAGTCTTGAAATGTATACAAATCTTTTGAAAATAGCAGATCTACAAGCTCACAATGCATCAAATGGTGATTAGTGACGCATTGTGAGCTTGTAGATCGGCTATTTTCAAATGGCCTATAGGGCTGAAGTGGTTACTGCATGTTTTGTAATAATAATCAAAATCTACAAAGTAACTAGTAACTAAAGTTTTCAAATAATTGTGTGGAGTAAAAGTACAATACTAAAAGTACAATACAAGTACATACTAATGCATAGATTAGTTAAATAAAATAAAAATAAAGAACCTTGAGCACATATTCATGTTTACTAGAAATACATATTATTTAGAAGATATTTCACCATAAATGCTTAATATACATGTTTAAACATGTTCATTAATGTTAAATATATTCAACCGTTTTAGTTCATAACTATTGTGTTCATAGTATTCATGTACCTTTCACTGGTGGTTTCTTCAAGGCAGTGCGAATGGTGTCCAGGTTGTGTTTGCAGAGCGCCTGATCATTCAAAGCATATTCATAAAACCCTGTGAAGGTCATATGATCTACAAACGGAGGCTGAGGCTCCACCATCTTCCCTTTGTTGAAGTCTGCGTACATCATCACTTCACCATCCAGTGCAAACATGTACTCTTTATATGGGTCTTTAACTGTGTCTGAACAGCCAAAGAGTTGAATGTCCTCATGGAACACTGGAAAAAACATAGATGTCATTAAATTCAACAACAAACTTCTTCACAGTGACAATAACACATAATCATCATGTTAAACTATCATGTTTGCAGTGGTGGAAAAAGTACTCAAATATTTTACTTAAGCAAAAGTATCAATACTGCAATTTAGATTTACTCTGTTCCAAGTCCGGAATTCAAAATTTACTTGAGCAAAAGTACAAAGGTATTGCTAATAATTATTTAAAGAACCAAAAGTGAAAGTACTAAAATGTTTGAAAATAGCAGATCTACAAGCTCACAACGCGTCGCATCGCGAAGCGTAGTGAGCTTGTAGATCGGCTATTTTCAAATAGCCTAGGTATAAAATAGGGCTAAAGGGTTAATGTCTTTTTTATAATGTTATAATTTATATCTGCAAAGTAACTAGTGACTAAAGTTTTCAAATAACTGTAATGGAGTAAAAGTACAATATTTGCCTCGGAAATGTAGTGGAGAAGAAGTAAAAGTACTGGACATTGGAAATACTCCAGTAAAGATAAAGTATAAGTACCTCAAAATTGTACTTGAGTACAGTACTTGAGTAAATGTAATCAGTTACTTTACACCACTGCATGTTTGGTTCTTATATGAAGTGAAAGGTTGGATATTAAAAGTAACTTCCTGTCAAACGTTTTATTCACTGAAACAGATTCAAATGTTTTTTTTTGTTTAGTATTTTATTATGAAAGTAATTCATACAGAATGATTTATTTCATGATGTCACAACAACAGTTCCTAACATCTGTTTTAATGTTTATGTGTTTGGACCAACATTCAAGATCCAATACTGTATATACAGGTAGTAAAAGGTGTGTGTGTGTGTGTGTGTGTGTGTGTGTGTGTGTGTGTGTGTGTGTGTGTGTGTGTGTGTGTGTGTGTGTGTGTGTGTGTGTGTGTGTGTGTGTGTGTGTGTGTGTGTGTGTGTGACTGTGTGTGTGTGTGTGTGTGTGTGTGTGTGGGGGTGTGTGTGTGTGTGTGTGCGTGTGCGTGTGTGTGTCATTTGTTTGTATTGTGCATTGTTCATATTTGTTTTTATATAATAACAGTAGATATAAATGTATATATTATATAATAACATAAATATAATGTACTTACTTCCTGGGATCGCTTTGACATGAAGTACAGAGGAGAGGATGAGGAGGGTGGCTGTAATCTTCATCATCACTGATCAAAACTGAACTGAATTTAATAGATGAGAATAAACAGATCAGAATAAACAGATGAGAATAAACAGATGAGAATAAACAGATGAGAATAAACAGATCAGAATAAACAGATGTTTACTGAAAGAGAAGTTTTGAAGTCTGAAAGAGAATGAAGGAGGACTCGTTCTTTAGTTCAGAAGAATCAGCCAATCAGATTTAAGATATGATGTTACATCATCTGTTTCCAAGAAGACGACAGTCTGGATTATTGCACATATCATGAACAGTATAGCTGCTGATGCACCTTATGTCTCCTCATACATACTGTATATACATATCTTTGTTTAATTCATCTTTTATTCTCTCCTTGCCCCTCCCCCTGTCCTCTTTTCTTTCTCTTTCTGAAAATAACTAAAACGATGGAGCTGCACTAGAAATAATTTCACACACTTCTTTACACCTTTAACCTGTGATGTGACAATAAAGATGATTCTGATTATGTTGAAGAGAAACACAAGAAAGAAAGAAAGAAAGAAAGAAAGAAAGAAAGAAAGAAAGAAAGAAAGAAAGGGGGACAACTTGAATCGGAAAGTAAAATATCTGGTCACTTCAGAAGAGAAAACCCAAATAAAATGCTGGAGCACTCCACTGGTCTACTCTGCACATATGTATTATTATGCAGGGTGACAAGGGGGTGTGGTCTCTGAAGACCATATTCACACGGCGGCCATTTTGCTATTAAGTTAATGAAATGCCACCCCGTTTCTTCAATGCAAAATGTAAAAATGGCCGCCATGTGAATATGGTCTATTATTTCCAATTCCATATAGTGTAAAATAATACCAGTCAGAGTTCCATAGCTTTTGTCCCCACCCCTCCCCACCCCCCCTCTGACAAAATCTAGCCCCCCCCCTACTGACAGAGGCTAAAATCGCTTGTCTGCGTGTGTGCGTGCGTGTGTTCAGCTTCACTGGTAAAATGCTGTTCATGTTCAATAAGCATCAATCCAAGCCTCATTACATCTCACTGCTGAAACCATCAAATGTCTTTAAAAACACACTGGTCATGTGATCAAAGTGTGTGTGTGTGTGTGTGTGTGTGTGTGTGTGTGTGTGTGTGTGTGTGTGTGTGTGTGTGTGTGTGTGTGTGTGTGTGTGTGTGTGTGTGTGTGTGTGTGTGTGTGTGTGTGTGTGTGAGAGTGAGTGAGTGAGTGAGTGAGAGTTTGTATCATTTGTTTGTATTGTGCATCGTTCATATTTCGTTTTATATAATAACAGTAGATATAAATGTATATATTATATAATAACATAAATATAATGTACTTACTTCCTGGGATCGCTTTGACATGAAGTACAGAGGAGAGGATGAGGAGGGTGGCTGTAATCTTTATCACCACTGATCAAAACTGAACTGAATTTAATAGATGGTAATAAACAGATGAGAATAAACAGATGAGAATAAACAGATGAGAATAAACAGATGAGAATAAACAGATGAGAATAAACAGATGAGAATAAACAGATCAGAATAAACAGATGAGAATAAACAGATGAGAATAAACAGATGAGAATAAACAGATCAGAATAAACAGATCAGAATAAACAGATCAGAATAAACAGATGAGAATAAACAGATGAGAATAAACAGATGAGAATAAACAGATCAGAATAAACAGATCAGAATAAACAATGCTTACTGAAAGAGAAGTTCTGGAGTCTGAAAGAGAATGAAGGAGGACTCGTTCTTTAGTTCAGAAGAATCAGCCAATCAGATTAAAGATATGGTGTTACATCATCTGTCTCTGGAAAGAGGACAGTCTGGATTATTGCACATATCATGAACAGTATAGCTGCTGCTGATGCACCTTATGTCTCCTCATGTACATACTGTACCTTATGCACCTTATGTGTAACCTCATACTGTATGTAAATATCTTTGTTGTCTCCGCCAGGCCGAAAGGCATGGCGAGAGAGTATGTTTTACCCCCTGTCCGTCCGTCCGTGTATCCGTGTGTGTGTCCGTCCATCCGTCCGTCCGTGTGTCATTCTGTCATTTTGTGTACAGCTAATCTCCGGCACCGTTGGCTTGATCGCAGCCAAACTGTGCACACACACTCCCTGGATGCCAGAGCAGAACATCTGCCCCACATTTTTCACATAGACCTGTTATAGCGCCACCAGGAGGCCGCTTTGTGCAAAACATATGTTTTGACAGTACTCTTACAGATTTTGCCCAAAAATCATGCAAATCGGTACACAGTATCTCTATAGTCATTAAACGAAACAAGTCTTTCAGATTTTTCATATTCCATCTTGATTGGCTAAAAATGGCTTCCAAAGTTTGTAGGAGTGCTCCGTTTTGAACAAAATGCCTCAAATCATGAACACAGCATGCAATTTCCATGACATTTTGCACGCACATTACCATTAGGCCGAGGAAGAAATACTACTTGAAGATTTTCAAATCAGCCTCATGGTGGCGCTATAACAGGCCCATTTGTGTTTTTACCTATAACTGCACCGATCTGCGTAAAACTCTGTATGCGCACTCCCTAGAGGTCAAGGAAAAACCTTTGCCCTGCATTTTTCATTTCTGCCTTTTATAGCGCCACCAGGAGGCCGACTTATGTAAAACATATTTCTTTATATTACTCCTTCCGATTTTATCCAAATTTCACGCAAATCGGTACACATGATCTCTATAGTCATGTGATCAAGCCGGATCTGTTTCATTTTTCATATTCCATCCTGATTGGCTAAGATTCACATCTAAAGTTTGCAGTAGTGGCTTGTTTTGAACAAAATGCCGCAAATCATGAACGCAGCGTCCGATTGCGGTCAAACTTTGCATGCACATTCACACTATGTTGAGGAACAATGCTACCCTTTTAACATTGGCCTGTTATAGTGCCACCAGCAGGTCTAATTTGGCAAAACAAATGTTTTCAACAAAATGCCCCAAACCCTGAATGCAGTGTCCTATTGCCATTCAAGGCCTAAGAAATGCCACCCTTTTCACATTGGCCTATTATAGCGCCACCAGGAGGCCACAATAACCTACCTGACCAGGCGGAGACCTGTGCTTCGAGGAGCACTTTTTCTAGTTTAATTCATCTTTTATTCTCTGCTTGCCCCTCCCCCGTCTTCTTTTCCTTCTCTTTCTGAAGATAACTAAAATGATGGAGCTGTTCACCCACTTCTTTACACCTTTAACCTGTGATGTGACAATAAAGATGTTTCTGATTCTGTTGAAGAGAAACACTATCATTTATAAGCTAAGGTGTTCTACATTCTCACACAAAGGAGTCACATTTGACCTCCTAACACAACCACATCTTCCTTGACAAAGGTCAAAGGTGACATGTTGGAGCATCAGAGTGGTTAAAGGTAGCCTGGGATCAAATACCATTTTCAGGTTTCTGGTCCGGTCTGGAGTGGAAATAACTTTACGTCATCAGACGGCTGGAACCCACGACCGGAACCTCCATCGCTGTGCGCCTCCAAAATGATTCCCCTAGTTTAAAACGTGTTTAGTTTGGTATAAACGTTTAGTTTATTTTGGTATAATAATGGTTTGGTATGTTCATCTTTTATTCTAACTCGTAGCATGACTAGTGAGACTAAACAAACTGATTCACATTATGTGGGGAACAAAATCAATGCGACACCAACCGGAACCAATTGTTGTTGTTTTTTAGTTTTTTCTAAAGCGGATCACAGGGCTCAGTTTTAGAATGAATACCAGGCTTTCCTCCAACCTGCTCATCAGAAGCAGTTAGGGGTTCAGTGCCTTGCTCAAGGACACTTCAACATGAAGCCAGGAGGAGTCAGGAATCAAACCGGGAACCTCTGTAAACTGAACTCACAGACGCTCCTCTAATCCAAGCCTCATTACAGTGGGTGACCATTGACTTTGTCGTTTTTTTTCATTCTTCTCATGCGTTTCATGCAGGGCATGTATGATTTCCACTCTGTGCCACTAGGGGCAGCAGCGGTCTACTGCCTACAGCCCACAGCAGACAGCAAGAATATATTTGTTACTAGTTACTGTATATCCTCTCCAAACTGTACATACATTACTTTACACTTTTGTATTATGTTTTGACACTTGCTTTGGAAAATGTAAACGTATGTTTTATCATGCCAATAGCTCATTTGAATAGCAAAATTGTTTGTTTTGGGGTTTTTAGGCACTGTTTTTCCTAGAAAGACAGAGAAAGATCCTGTATGTTGCTTACAGTACAAGTGATGTGATGTGATGTGACATTTATATTAAGCAAATAAAGTTAGATAGCATGATGCTGCGCTTAACATTAGTTTAATTTTAACGTCTTAATTGATAAAACGAGACGGGAAAATAAACGTATTTTTTTCTCTTGCCAATAGATTGGGTTTTCTGTTCAGCGTCGGGCAGTCAGGAACGCATCTCTGTCATTTTAGAAATGTTCAGACACACATTGGTTTCTGTCTGTCTGTCTCAAAAGTCTGTGGAGAGAGAGAGAGAGACAGACAGACAGACGTCTTATATGTTTTTTTTTTCTCGCATCAATTGTTGTGTAGTAATATTCCAACATTTTCCTCTATAAATGAAACAGCCCAGCTAGTGTAGCGGTTAAAACTGATGTCCGGTGATTTTTCGACCCGTGTTCGAATCTCACGCGATGAGCATACAAATTATTCATTCTCGTCTATTAGTTTGTATTGGCCAGTGCGTTATATATATATAATGTATGTATAATGGATTAATATTCATAAAACCAACAGACAGACTTTTATTTTAAAACATAGCAGATCTACAAGCTCGCAAAGCATCATGGTGCAACACTTTGTGAGCTTGTAGATCGGCTATTTCCACTACTACTTTATGGGACACTGCTCTCTCTCTCTCTCTCTCTCTCTTTAGTTTGATATACATTGAACCTCATAATAACATCACTCCGTTCGCGACTGCATACAGAACGTGTGTCGGCTCTGATGTTTATTAGACAGCATGGACCTCCGCTCAGGTCCTGGAATCCAGAGCCTTATGTCAAGACTTGGCTGCGAGCACATCGCACGGCAGAAAGCACAAAAACCAAAGTGGCACAGCCTGTCATGTCAGATAACCCCGAGCCACTTTGGCAGTTTTTATAAGACAGGGGTTATTGGCGTCTTTTTGGTTTGTTTTATTTTATTTCCTCGTTTATAATTATTTCCTCCTCAATATTGTTTAAGAATTAATGTGCTATCCATGACATGCTGTCACCAGTTTACCAGTTCACTGTCTGTTATTTAATGATGATCGAATATTGGCTAAATGTTTACAATTTCTTCTGTCCAAACAATGAAAAGCACTTAGAAAAGGCAAGTGAGTCTCTCTTTAATTAAGCATGATGAGCCATGTGTTTTCCACAAAACAATTGAATATCATTGAATATAATGGCACCCTTGTCATACTACTATGTTATTATAGCTTTCAGTTGGCCACCACAGGCACAGACAGTGCGTTTTAGCGCAGCGCGGCCTGGCGCAGCGCGGCGGAGTGGTTGCGTGCGGGGGGTCGGGGGGCTTTCGTGGGAGGGGGGGACGGGTGGATCAGAGCTTAACCCTAAAACCGAAATAAAGTAACAAAAAAAACTCCAATCCGCTCAAGAACCGCGCTCCCCCACTTCCAAAATTAGCACTAGCCTACAACACTGGCCCTTGCCAAACCGGTTATGTTAATGTATGCAGCCTATTCCAAATAAGCCAAGTGAGGAACTCTGCTATCAGGTTCCCCCTCCCCCCTACAGTACCTCTGTAGGCCTATCTCTTCTATCAAAGTATTTGTTCAGATACAAATTCAGAGCGGCCAATTTTGATATTTTTAATGCGCCTACATGAAGTTAGAGGGATGGGCAGAAATGGTGTAGGGTGTAGGCTATTTTCAACTGTTAATGGGTTTTTCTTTCTTCACAAATGAATTCTACTTTGTTGTACAACAGTGTCCCATAAAAGCTCACAAAGTGTTGCATCATGATTTGAATTCCGACTGAAAACGCCACCCTTGCGTCTCCGTGTGTACAACCAAATACGCATCTTTCCTGCACCGATGACGCTTGGGGCTTTTACAGCGCTGCTCCTACACTACCACGCACCGTCAGCAACAAGTGGACATGGAGTAAATGTACTTAGTTACTTTCCGCTTAGTTACTTTCACGTGCATATAAATGAGCCACGCGGTTTTATAAGAATGAAAACAAACGCCTCGCTGTTGGCCATGGATCACATGACGGTCGTCTGTTACGGTCATGGATGAACTCAAAATGTTACTCGAGTTCAATCAAAGTAAAAGTACAAAAGTATTGGCAAATATACTTAAAGTACTGAAATATTTGAAAATAGCTGATCTACAAGCTCACAATGCGTCGCAATGCGTTGTGAGCTTGTAGATCGGCCATTTTCAAATAGACTATGTGAAATAGGGCAAATAATGTATGTTTTATGTAATGATTTATATCTGCAAAGTAACTAGTAACTAAAGCGTTCAAATAATGGTAGTGGAGTAAAAGTACAATATTTTCCTCTGAGATGTAGTGGAGTAGAAGTAAAAGTAAAAATAGCAGATCGGCATGCTTATAGCGTGGGATTCGAACCCGGGTCGTAAAATCACGCGACATGAGTTTTAACCGCTACACTAACTAGACTATTTCATTGACAGAGGAAAGAGGTACAATGATACTATACAGAAATTGATGCGAGAAAAAAAAACATATAAGACGTCTGTCTGTCTGTCTGTCTCTCTCTCTCTCTCTCTCCACGGACTTTTGAGACAGACAGACAGACAGACAGACAGACAGACAGACAGACAGAAACCAATGTGTGTCTGAACATTTCTAAAATGACAGAGATGCGTTCCTGACTGCCCGACGCTGAACAGAAAACCCAATTTAAACGCTCTAAGCACACGTAATTATTGCTAGTTATTATTATTATTATTATTATTATTAATATAAGACATCTATCTGTCTGTCTGTCTGTCTGTCTGTCTGTCTGTCTGTCTGTCTGTCTGTCTGTATGTATGTCTGTACGTCTGTCTCTCTGTCACAAAAAAAGTGACTCCAAAGCGGCACCTTGTGGTAGTATTTGGAACTTAAATTTACTGCAAAGCGGGTGAGGCAAATGAGTGAAGTGATTCTCTTATGAAAAGCGACAAAGTCAATGGTCACCCACTGTACATCTCACTGATGAAACCATCAGGTCATGTGATCAAAGTGTTACTTCGGAGGTGGGTGTGTGTGTGTGTGTGTGTGTGTGTGTGTGTGTGTGTGTGTGTGTGTGTGTGTGTGTGTGTGTGTGTGTGTGTGTGTGTGTGTGTGTGTGTGTGTGTGTGTGTGCGTGCGTGCGCGCGCGCGCGTGCGTGTGTGCGTGCGTGCGTCGTTGAACTCACCATAGATCCTACTATAATTCTAGTAACCTCTGTCTGTAGTGGTGCGTGTGTGAAGCTACCCGGTTCTCCTCAGTGGCTGGACCAATTGCTCTGATTTTGCACACAGTCATTGACCATTACCATCTCAACTTAACTGTGAAGCCCGTTTTTCAATTTCATCAAATCTTAGCTTCTTATTAGCGTTTATGTGTGAAAGAATGTCGCCTCCCGGGTTGCCAGATCATGTGCGCATATCCCCCCACGGATGCGTCGACCGGGTATGGTCTAGTATATATAAAGGCTAGATGGCTCAAGGGGGCGGCGCAAGCGTAGCTCAAGCGCGGCCATCTTGCAACAGGCATTCATAACATTATGTCTATGGCCATGTACAATTGAAATAACCATAGCGTGCGCAATTTTTTGTGTTTTGTAAACACCAAAGATGTAGTTATGATACGGCATAATTATAATGATAATCATGTTTTTTTTTTTAAATAACTTTAAGTATGCAGTATCATAACTACGTCTTTGTTGTTTACAACACACCGTTTGAAAATCGGATGAAAATTGAGCAGGCTATGGTTATTTCAAAGTACATGCACCATAGACATAATGTTATGAATGACCGTCACAAGATGGCCGCCATGTGGCAACGTCGTACTCCATTGACCAGCAGCGCGGGTGAGTCATCTAGCCTTTATATATATCTATGGAACTCACCACTTAGGCTTCTGAATGGAAACTCAAACTTGAATTTCACTTCCTGATTCACCCAGCAGCCAATCAGAATTATTATTTTATTAAACATCACCAGTTACTAGAGAGACATGTTGATGTCAACAACCTGACAGACTGTACATTATTATGTATTTATTTATTGTTTGTTTGTTTTATTTGACTCTTGTTGGTAATGTCAACGTGTTGCTCATGTCAATATGGACACTTTAAATCTGCTGTAATTTAAAAGTTGAAACAGACAGACAGACATTTTAACCATTTATTTATGTCCAAAAAAGGGAAATTGCATACAAGGACACAAATACAGTATTACAGGTGCAGCAAGATTGCATCTACAAAATCAAGTCATATGTCCTCATGATACAACAAGCAAGTCACCCAGACCTCCATGGACACAAGCACCGGACTGTCACTTGTAACAGAGTACTTCTAGATTGTAGTATTGATACTTTTATTTAAGTAAAACATTTGAGTACTTTTCGCGCCACTGTCCACTCCAGCGTGGGCTGTCGGTATACTCCGTTGGTGAGCAGCGCCTTCTTGTATGCAAGCTTGATGATCGTGATGAAGCACACAAAGTTGTAAATGCAACTCAAATCTGCACCTAAACCTACTGAAACCCAGAGGTGACCAGGTTAAAAACCAGAGGTGACCAGGTTAAAAACCAGAGGTGACCAGGTTAAAAACCAGAGGTAACCAGGTTAAAAACCAGAGGTGACCAGGTTATAAACCAGAGGTGACCAAGTTAAAAACCAGAGGTGACCAGGTTAAAAAACAGAGGTGACCAGGTTAAAAACCAGAGGTGACCAGGTTAAAAACCAGAGGTGACCAGGCTAAAAACCAGAGGTGACCAGGCTAAAACCAGAGGTGACCAGGTTAAAAACCAGAGGTGACCAGGTTAAAAACCAGAGGTGACCAGGCCTTCAAGGCGGCCCCGCCCCCCCAGGCTCTGGAACAGTTATCTCGTACACATCAGAGCTGTTCAGTCCATTGTTTCTTTTAAATCTCTATTAAAGACTCATTTCTTCTCCCTGGCCTTCAGTATGTTTTCCCTGACTGGTGCTAAATTAATGTTTTGTTTGTGTTTATGTCTTTGCTAATGTCTGTTTATATTGCATTGTATTGTTTTAGTCTTTACAGCACTTTGGTTGACATGGTCATGTTAAATGTGCTATAAATACAGTTTGAGTTGAGTTGTTACATAATTATGAAGTTAAACAGTCATAGAGAGAGAGAGAGAGAGAGAGAGACTACACTGGTTGAGAACAGTGTGCTTCTCAATCTTTTTGCCCCTAAATGTCAACATGTATTATATTATATTATATTATACCTTAACTTACTATATTTAGTGGGTTGAGCTTTTCCCTAGCTGTGTAACGCCCCCTAATCACTCCTATTCAGGACAGCTGAGACACCTGGCTGCTGCCTGAATAAAAAGGAGTCTCACCTGGTCATGAGTAGTGTAGCTGACTGGTGTTTGTCTGGTGGTGTGTTGGGTCATAGGTGTGGGAGAAGGTCATTGATGCATCTGACGGTGGGGTAGGTTGTCCCCCCCCCACCTGTCGTACAGCCTCGTATGCAGTGGTGTAAAGTAACCAAGTACATTTACTCAAGTACTGTACTTAAGTACAGTTTTGAGATACTTTTACTTGACTGGAGTATTTCCAATTGTCTATACTTTTACTTCTACTCCTCTACATCTCAGAGGCAAATATTATACTTTTACTCCACTACAATTATTTGAAAACTTTAGTTATACTAGTTACTTTGCAGATATAAATTATCATATTATAAAACATACATTAAGCACTTTAGCCCTTTTTTATACATAGGCTATTTGAAAATAGACGATCTACAAGCTAGTTGTGAGCTTGTAGATCTGCTATTTTGAAATATTTTTGTGCTTTTACTTTTGGTACTTGAAGTACATTTGGATACCAATACTTTTGATACTTTTACTCGAGTACATTTTTCATTCCGGACTTTTAACTTGTAACAGAGTACTTCTTACATTGCAGTATTGATACTTTTAACTTAAGTAAAACATGTGAGTACTTTTTCCACCACTGCTTCTATGCCAGTCTGCATGCAGAGCTGCTGCTGTGTGTTCTCCTGATGACGCTTCAGTGGTGTGTTGTTGTTCATGGACCAGCCAGGGACCACTGATGACGCTTCAGTGGTGTGTTGTTGTTCATGGACCAGCCAGGGACCACTGATGACGGTTCAGTGGTGTGTTGTTGTTCATGGACCAGCCAGGGACCACTGATGACGGTTCAGTGGTGTGTTGTTGCTCATGGACCAGCCAGGGACCACTGATGACGTCATGGTCTCTCAGTTCCTATAGTGTGTCTCTCTTGATGTGAGGAGGAGCTCTGAGGCCCTGCTGTTTGTGTCCTTGTTGTTGTTTTGGTTATTTGCTTATTTCATTTAGGTTTATTTTGATCTATTGTGTTGTAGGGCTTTCACGACTAGAGATATTTACTGGTCGACTAATTTGACCCAGTGGTAGTCCACTAGTCCATGTTTACCTATTTTAATCTTTTAATGCCATTACTATTATTATTATTATCCTCCTGCCTTTATTTTTATGCCGTTTTAAGGGAAGCGCTTCTGGAACAGCAGCGCGGCCAAATACATATAGTTTTTGGGGGTCCGTAACAATTGTGAAAAAGTGTGAGAAACACTGATATAGCAACATATGTTTCTTTAGAAAACTGTTGGGATTTAGAAGACATTTGTAGAAAATGGCTTCGGGTCTTAATGTGTTCAACTGTAAACACACCTCTCTGCTCCTCTTCTTATTGGCCGGGTTTCCCAAACAGCTTCGTAGAGATGCTTCGTAGAGATGCTGCGCAGGTCCTACGACGGGTCTAACGTGTGTCGTCACAGGCGTTAGCAGGCACGTAGATTTCAGGTCATGCCCTCAGCAGCCACGTAGATTTCAGGTCATGCCCTCAGCAGCCACGTAGATTTCAGGTCATGCGCAGCCTACTCAGTTTGCGTAAGGGCCTCCTACACAGCAAACCTACGCTCCCTCATTAGTAGCAGGTGGTTGTAACCTGGCAACGTGCCATCTAAACTGGCTTCACGAGACACCATAGTCGTAGGTTCTCCAGTGCAGGGAGTTACGTGTGTGCTAAAACTACATTCTGCCATCAGCATGCACGCAGCCTACCTACTCCCCGCCTCCTGGGAGAGACGTAGCCTCAGTGCTGTTCAATGCAGCAGTTTTGTTTGTAATGTATGTATGTATATGAATATGTATACATACATACAGACAGACAGACAGACAGACACACATACAGTACATGTACAGTATATATATATACACACACACACACACACACACACACACACACACACACACACACACACACACACACACACACACACACACACACACACACATCCATACTCTCACGGATGATCTCTGATCTGATCATCGGGTCAGGTGCGTTCGGAAATTACGCACCGGAGCACACTCGCCTATTAGTTTGTATTGGCCAGTGCGCTCAGTGCTGTATTTTCGAACGCGCCCGGCCTGCCAGATAAAAATATTAAGCAAGCCAAGTTAACTAAAGGTATATAAATGATGCTGAGCTAAATATGTTTCCTTAATTTCGAAGTTTTATAGGTAAACGTTATGATGAAAGTGCAGTTCCTCTCACAAAGTGACAGCTGTGAATGGTTAAAAAATCTTTTGAAAATAGCAGATCTACAAGCTCACAACGCCTCATAAGCTTGTAGATGTAATTTAATGCATAAATATATTATTCAAACGTTGTATTTACAGTGGACTGCTTCACGACATCTGACAATTGGCTCTGTCACCGACAGCCTTTTTATCGGATCATGCTATAATTTATCAACGCCGGTTTTATGAATGTAGTGGAAGCAGTGAGTTAACATCGAACCCGAAGTTCCCACTCGCCAGCCCAACGCGTTACCAGTCATGCCAATAAGACTGAGCCCGATAGTTAGGTCTTTTGCACGCCACTTCTCGCTAATTTGACTGTGGGAGCAACACCCGCTCGCCCCAAAATAACATATCTGCAAGTTATATCAACACGGCATGTCGCAGTGTGTTTGTTGGATGTATGTCTGTTTTTTTGGGGAGGCGTCGCCCGTTACGCGCCGTTATATATATATCTATATATCTATATATATCTGTATCTATATATATAGATATATAGATATATATATTTCTAAACTTTACTAAAGTAAATTCCCCCCATTGGTGCTAAAAGCTGTCAATCATGCAGGGGGGCGCCCCCTCTATCCTCTGAAATTTTTTGAACGGCGAACAATGGCCGCCGTGTTCATTTAAAATCATTGAAATGTCACCTTAAAATGCATTTTAAAACATTACAGAATGTACCTAAACAAATGTAAGTGTCCAATACATATAACGGTCATTTAGATAAAGGTGCGACTTTATCTTTGTATATTTGCAAAATTCTGTATATATATATATATATATGTATGCAAAGGGTGTTTAAACTATAGTAGGACAGCACTACGTTGTTGACGTAGGCTTACGTCCAGGAGCTCTTTACGTGCATGCTGCCTCCGGAGTGTAGTTTTAGCACAGACGTTAACACCGTGCGCTTGAGAACCTGCGACGATGCTGTCTCCAGAAGCCAGTTTAGACGGCACGTTGGGTACACACAGCTGATACTAACGAAGATAGGGCGCTGCGGGGTTGCTACTGCGCAGCTGCACGCAGGTTCTAGGCTACGCATGAGCTTTAAATTCGTTTGGGAAACCCGGCCATTATCAACCTGTGGTCTGGTATATAATGTGTATTGTACATCATATGGTATTCTCTGTTCCTCTTCTTATTATCAACCTGTGGTCTGGTATATAATGTGTATTGTACATCATATGGTATTCTCTGTTCCTCTTCTTATTATCAACCTGTGGTCTGGTATATAATGTGTATTGTGCATCATATTCCATTCAACCTTTATTTATTTTCTCTGGGATACATTGAGGGCAGAGCCCTCATTTTCAATGATGCAGAGATTACAGAAGCATAATACAGCAGTGTACATACTAATGATGAATAAAAACAACAGGATAAACAAGTTATATGTGTGAAAACAGCAATAAAAAAACGGAATAAAACAGTAATAAAGACAGCTTAATTAAAACAGAGACAATTTAAAACAACAAGATGAGCTAGCAAGTGTTTAAATTGACCCAGTGAGAACATGGAATCCATTTTTAAATGCGTTGTAATTCGTTCCAAGTGAAGGGAGCTCTAAAACTGAAGGCTGTTTAGCCTAGCTCTGTGTTGGCCGTGGGGAGCAATAATGGGATGTATTCCTGAGAGCGTGTTTGATTGGTGGAAGTATTTGGTTTTAACAGTGATGAAATATATGTTGGTATTTATTTATCATTATTTTATTGATGGTATTCTCTGCTCCTCTTCTTATTGTCAACCTGTGGTCTGGTATATGATGTGTATTGTACATCATATGGTATTCTCTGCTCCTCTTCTTATTATCAACCTGTGGTCTGGTATATAATGTGTATTGTACATCATATGGTATTCTCTGGGTTAAACTCCAGGGTGGTGTATATAGTCTGCTATCCTGTTTCCGGGCCTCAGTGTCCAGGTTACGCAAGTAAAAGGCCTGTGTTCAAAATGTTACTTGAGAAAAAGTACAAAAGTATTGGCATCAAAATATACTTAAAGTACCAAAAGTAAAAGTACTAAAATGTTTGAAAATAGCAGATCTACAAGCGTTGCAAGCTTGTAGATTTTAGAAAGATCTTGAACATGTTGTGAACATATTTAAATATATATATATATTAAAGGGAACATTTGTAACTCAAATCTTTGCTTCTGGGGGGTCCCTGGAACAACATATTGTGAGATGGGGGTCCGCGGCCATATATATATCATTTTGGGGGTCCTGGACATGAAAAAGTTTGAGAACCACTGATATTATAGTAACATACGTTTTTCAGAAAACGTAGATTTAGAAGACATTTGTAGAATCCACCAGAAGCAAAGATTTAATCATTTTAGCTTTAAAAAAACAATATATAATTTCAAAGATTTGCAAAAAAAAATCTCAATTTACAAAAATAACAGATCTACAAGCTCATAGCGCGGCACACGGTGCCGCGCTATGAGCTTGTAGATCTGCTATTTTTGAATAGCCCGAGAAATGTAAAATGACTTGGATGCGTTCCCGGATTGAATGGGTTAAGGTAAGCAGCACAGAGATCTTTAAGTTTCTACTTTGGGTCATTCCGGGTAAAGTGACAGCAGAAGGCTTCCCATGCCCAGCTATGTGTTGTGTCCTCTGTTGGCAGCACTCAGCTGGGTGGAGCTGGAAAACACATGTCCCCCTCTGGATGAAATAGCTCTAAATCATTGCTTCTCAAAGTGGGGTCCGGGGACCCCCAGGGGTCCTTGGGGGGGGTACCAGGGGGTCCCCAGCAAAATGAGTTAATATAGCGTCACAATATGTTTAACCTCTTTAACCTTTTATACTTTGGCTATTCAAAAATAGCAGATCTACAAGCTCATAGCGCGGCACCGAGTGCCGCGCTATGAGCTTTTAGATCTGCTATTTATTTTTTTTAATTGTGAACATTTGTGCAAATCTTTGAATATACATTTCATAAAGCGAGCATTCGTAATTCAAATCTTTGCTTCTGGGGGTCCCTGGCACAACATCTTTTCAGGTGGGGGTCCGCGGCCACATACATATCAATGTGGGGGTCCTTGGCACGAAAAAGTTCTAGAACCACTGGTCTAAATTAACCCATTAAGACCAGGAACGCATCTGTGTCATTTTCAGATTTCTTTGGCTATTCAAAAAATAGCAGATATACAAGTTCATAGCGCGGCACCGAGTGCCACGCTATGAGCTTGTAGATCTGCATTTTTTTTTAAAACCATGAAAATTTGTGCAAATCTTGTTTTTAAGGCAAACATTTGTAACTCAAATTCTTTTTAGGGATTATTCTGGGGATTCTACAAATGTCTTCTAAATCCTAACAGTTTTTTTTTTCAACTTATGTTGCTATAATATCAGTGGTTCTTTTTTCATGTCAAGGACCCTAAAAATGATATGTATTTGGCCGCGGACCCCCATCTCAAAATACGTTGTTCCAGGGACCCCCCAGAAGCAAAGATTTGAGTTCAAAATGTTTGCTTTAAAAGATTTGCACACATTTTCACAATTCTTCTAAAATATCAGATCTACAAGCTCCCGCTATGAGCTTGTAAATCTGCTATTTTTGAGTAGCGGCAGTGGCTCAGGGGTAGAGTGGCCGGATGGGAACCGTGAGGTTCCCAGTTTGATCCCGGGCTCCCCCAGAGTTAGTGTCAAAGTGTCCTTGAGCAAGACACTGAACCCCTAATTGCTCCAGATGAGCAGGTTGGTGCCTTGCATGGTTTCCTCCTCCATCGGTGTATGAATGTGTGTGTGAATGGGTGAATGTAATGAACAATCTATGTGAAGAGCTTTGGATAAAATAGCTTTATAAATGCACCATTTACCATTATTTACCTTCTACCATTTAGCCAAAGAAATGTAAAAATGACATGGATGCGTCCCGGTCTTAATGGGTTAATTAAGAACAATGCAATGGTGAAGGTTCTACAGATGATATTCTACTGACCGGCTGATAGGAGGGGGGTCATGGGGTCGTTGCTATGGTCACAGCATGGTGTCAGTGATACTGGACACCAAGTGTCCACGAGGCACCGAGTGCTGCGCTATGAGCTTGATCTGATTTTTTTTTTTTTATCCTGAAAATCTTTCAATATATATATTTTAAACATTTGTAACTCAAATATTATTGCTTTTGGGGGATTCTACAAATGTCTTCTAAATCGTAACAGTTTTTATTTATTTTCTTTTACTTATGTTATTATATATCAGTGGTTCTTCAACTTTTTCAGGTCAAGGACCTCCCAAAATGAGAAGAAAAAAAACATCTGAAAATATTGTGTTCCAGGGACCCCCAGAAGCAAAGATTTGAGTTAAATGTATTACAAGATTTGCAAACATTTTCACAAATTTTCAAAAAAGAAAATAGCAGATCTACAAGCTATGAGCATATTTATTCAGTAACAGTGTTAAATAGCTCTATATTGTGATATTAATCATTACTATAGAGTATTTAAATTCAGTAACAGTGTTAAATAGCTCTATATTGTGATAGTAATCATTACTATAGAGTGTTTGTTCAGTAACAGTGTTAAATAGCTCTATATTGTGATAGTAATCATTACTATAGAGTGTTTATTCAGTAACAGTGTTAAATAGCTCTATATTGTGATAGTAATCATTACTATAGAGTGTTTGTTCAGTAACAGTGTTAAATAGCTCTATATAGGGCATCGCAGTTCCCGCCCACTTCCTGGTGCCGGAAGTAAATACTCAATGCATTTTTCCCATTGACTTTTCCAAAAATATTTATATCAATTAATTTAAGCCTAGAATCAAGCTATCCAGGATCCTGGAGAATCATGACCATAAAACGTTTGATTCTGTGAAAAAACTTTTTTTGAAAACGGCAAAACAAAGGGTATTTATTAAATATAGTATATCATATCATTAAATATAAAATAAAAAAAATCACAGAAAAAAAGGTTTTATGGTCATGATTCACCAGGATCCTGGATGGCTTGATTCTAGGCTTAAATTAATTGATATAAATATTTTTGGAAAAGTCAATGGGAAAAATGCATTGAGTATTTACTTCCGGCACCAGGAAGTGGCGGAACTGCGATGCCCTATTGTGAACGGGCACTCTCTCTTGATTGACTGAAATTGGCAACCCACCTGCAGTGAAATGTCAGAGAAAATGAGGCACAATGATGTTTTCTCATTCCTTTATTGATATTGTGACATTCCATTCAAACCAAGCAAATTAAAGCCAAAAATCTAACATCTGAACTTCAAACCATTCATGTTCAGGGGCCCAGATCCCAGGGGGGAAGAAACGGATAGAAACACAACAGTGGAGCTGAAAAACGGAAAGATAAATAATCACCTCAGACCACCCTAGAGGACCAGGTCCACCCATCACCTCAGACCACCCTAGAGGACCAGGTCCACCCATCACCTCAGACCACCCTAGAGGGTTTAGGTCCACCCATCACCTCAGACCACCCTAGAGGGTTTAGGTCCACCCATCACCTCAGACCACCCTAGAGGACCAGGTCCACCCATCACAAGGAAATAGTGATGTCATGATGATCTTAACACATTAATTATCACACATTACAAATGATTACATAATAAATGACTTATGGTCGATTATAAAATAATAAAACCTTTTTCACAAACATGGTTGACTGACTTCCATTCAGATGGATATTAATATTATATATGTTATGAAGAACTCTGATTGTGTGTGTGATCATTTATTTAATGTTTCAATATAGTTTAGAACTGAAATATTATGTTTGTGTTTTCTGAAGACAGAAACTATACAAAGTAATTTGATGAACCGCCCACACTAATTGGGACTCCCTCTTCCTTTGGTGTGTCGCCCAGGTGGCGCCTAAACCCTGACCTTTAACCTCACATAAACTATGTCTATGAACCTAACCTTAACCCTAAAGCCTGACCTTTAACCTCACATAAACTATGTCTATAAACCTAACCATAAAATCATCTCAAAACCACGTCAACCTTTGCGTAACACTGGGAAAAGACAGTAATTATCGTTAGCCTTCGCTAGCCATTTAGCATTTTGAATTGTTTAAAGGACACATTAGTGAAAAAGGTTGATGATGTCATCATTGTGCTGCTGCTATGAGTATTTAAAAGCTGAATGGACACACATGTATTTCCTCCTTTCTCCACTAGGAAGCAGCAATGACTCTCTGCTTCTCTGTAAACACACCCAGGTGTTCTGTGAAAAGACAAAAAAACAATAAGAATCAGAATGTATTAACTGTGTGAACATGTTAACAGAATAACCTTCCCTTATAATAGTACATAATCATTCCCGAATGATTATTAATGTGTCATTAATAACTTTTTAAATGTTTGTTAATGGTTAATGATTTAATTATTTAAAACTATGAAAGGATAATAGATCATGAACAAGTTATTAATAAACTACTTGAAAACCTAACCTCCCAGCACCCTCCCTGTAACTACAGTAACCATCAAAGTAGAAACAACTCAGTCAATTCAACATTTGACCAATACTTTGTCAATAGTGTATCTTAGTAGGAAGGGCAGCTCAGTTGGTAGAACACTCTCCTTTGGACCACAAGGTTCTGTCTTTGATCCTGCTAGTGATGGAATGATTAGTGTTTTAAGTGAACTGAATCATTAGGTACAGATCACTGAAATGTTTATTTCAACCAAGAGGACCCCCCCCCCCCCCCCCCCATCTGATCACATTGTCATCAGTGATACAACAAATCATTTGATTATTAAATGTGATTATTAGATTCATTATTATAATAAATTAAGCAGAAGACACATGATAATGTGAATTCACACGACCGGCATGGTTCACCAGGCTAGTTGTTTCACTTCTACACAAGCATGTTGTTTTGTGTATTTTTTTGTAGTTTTATACACTTTTATACATAAACAAAAATAATAAAAGTTCAGTAAAAAGAAAGAGGAAGTGAACCTGGGTGTGTGGGAGGAGTCTAAAGATCATCATTGGTTGTCGGCACCAGAATACGACCTGATAGAAGAAGAAGAGAGACAGTTAAAACACACAAACAAATGAATTTGATGTACTGTATTGTGGGTATTAATCCATAAAATGCATAAATGTACACACAACATTCAGTCATCAGAACTAATGTGAACATTTGACTCATATTTAGGACTAAATGTAACACTGATGTATTAAAGCTAAATGTGACAACATAGAACACACTTTGACATAGGTCGTCTAAACTGGTCTAAACCGGTTAAGGTTCAAAACCAATATAAACCAGTTTAGGTTGTGGCTTTACATGTTTGTTTGTTTGTTTGCATTTCTCTGAGGGTTCCATATGTCATGTGATCCTCTGTTGATCTGACCTCATTTCTTCCACTGGTAGTAGATTAATTAATGAAACATGTTAATTAAACATGTTAATTAAACATGCTAATCACCTCGTTTCTTCCACTGGAAGTAGATGAATCCAGACAGGAACAAGACCAGACCCAGAACCAGACCTGATGCTCCCATGGCCACCTTGTTCTTCACTGACTCTGGCATGGAGAAATCTGACAATACAAATATTATATCTCATATCATATCATATCATATCATATCATATCATATTATTACAGTATATTAAAACACCTTGTTCTTCACTGACTCAGACATGGAGTCATCTGACAATAAGCTACAACAACCAAACACAATAAACAATAAACAGACGACACAGTCATTGTGAGTCTGTTCAGTAATAATGAGTCCAACCCTATTGGTCCAGTCCTTGAGGAGTTTGTCACCTGATGTGACATGTCCTTCTTAGAGCTAAATACATCCAAAACAAAGGATATGATGATAGATTTTAGAAGACATGAATCAACCTTTTACTATGATGATTATAAACCAGGCTGTGGAATGTGCAGAAAGTATCAGGGGACAGAGTCATAGACTCAGAACTGTGAGGCTGCTTTTATCAAATCAATCTGGTCTTTTATCAGCTTTTATCAAATCAATCTGGTCTTTAATCTGCTTTTATCAAATCAATCAGGTCTTTAATCTGCTTTTATTAAATCAAGCTGGTCTTTTATCAGCTTTTATCAAATCAATCTGGTCTTTAATCTGCTTTTATCAAATCAATCTGGTCTTTTATCAGCTTTTATCAAATCAATCTGGTCTTTAATCTGCTTTTATCAAATCAATAAGCTCATGTGTGTGGGTGGGGGTGTGTGTGACTTAATATTAGCCTACCAATTAATGGGCCATTTTCAGCAAGAGAGTAACACTTGTTTTATTTTTAAAGAATATATGTATAGGTGTCTATTAGTTGTGTATTTCTCTGTATGTGTCAGTTAGGTGTGTACCTGGGTGTGTACTCCAGGTAGGAGTTTTACTAGTACCAGTAGAGGTGTCTATTAGGTGTGTATTTCTATGTATAGGTGTCTGTTAGGTGTGTACCTGGGTGTGTACTCCAGGTAGGAGTGGTACTGGTAGTACCAGTCTCCATCAGACAGCTCAGCGGTAGAGGAGAGACCAGAGGTCAAAGGTTCTTGACCTATCCACCAGGTCACAAGGATCACTTTAGGATAGAAGTCGTAGCTGCTGCACCTCAGCATGTGAGTGTGTTCACCACGACGAGGGGGAGTCTCTGACTTCAGTCTCACTTTGGGCTCCACTGGATAAATAAGATGATTATTATTATTATTAGTATTAGTATCAGTATTAGTATTATTAGTATTATTACACTTATTAATATATACCAGTCATTTGAACATGTCATTATCAATAATTGTATATTATCCAAATGAGATCCAACTGATCTAGAAAGCTTCAACAGGCTTACAACCCCTCCCGCTCACTCAGATCAGCTAACACAGGGAAGCTAACAAGCTAACGGCTAATAACAGAACTAGCTAATGCTGGTTGCTGGTTTCTCTCCTGACCTGGCAACCTGGGGCTGCCATGCAGAGAGATAAGCAGCCCCAGCGTTAGCTCGTTTGTTATTAGCCGTTAGCTTGTCGGGAGTTTTAGCGCCTGTTACATTATCATGGGACTCAACAATGAGTACTAGAAGCAAAAAAACAGACTTTGCATTGGTTAAAATAGGCGAATTTGGGCTATCCTATATCCTCCTATAATGACAACGGTGGGGGTCGATAGGGGGCTCTGTGGAGTTACGCGATTTTCATTCCTACGTTGGTAAGTGATTTGACACACATCAAACATAACACTTAAAATGACCGGAATTCTCCTTTAAGTGTTTAAACCATTAAGACCTGAGGCCGATTTTACTAATGTCTTCTAAATCCAGTTTTCTGAAAAACTATTGTTGCTTTATCAGTAGCTCTCAAACTTTTTCATGTAAAGGACCACCCAAAATGCCATCTCAAAATACTTTGTTCCAGGGACCCCCAGAAGCAAAGATTTGAGTTAAAAATGTTAGCTTGAAAATAATATAAATATATGAATTTACACACATTTTCTTGATTTAAAAAAAAATAGCAGATCTACAAGCTCATAGCGCGGCACTCGGTGCCGCGCTATGAGCTTGTAGATCTGCTATTTTTCAATAGCCAAAGTGTAAAATAATGCTTTTTAGCTCAAATCAAAATGTGACACAGATGCTTCTTCAGATCTTAATGGGTTAAGAGGATCTGAAATGTTTGTCAGCAGATTAAGTCATGTTTTATAACCATTATCAGATCAATATTAACACCATTAATCATCTCTGAATAGAATCATGTGATTTCATGTTATAGTTTATGAGGTGATGAGTGTTGAGTGCTGCTCTAAGATCAGCTCACCTCTCTTGTTCAGAACAGAGGAGTAGTCGATCTCAATGTTGTGTTTGCAGAATGCCTCTCGTAGTGATCTCCTATAAGCCAGTGCTCCAGGATCTTTATTGAGGCGCTCTGCGTTCTTCACACCAAACTCAGTGTATCCAACATACTGATCTACTCTACTGTCCCACCTGAGGATCTCATCACCATCGAAATTAGATGACTGTATGTACTGTATGTCCTTCAGCTCACTGGAGTTAAACACACAGTGGACAGCCACATAGAACACATATCCATCTGGAAATAGACAATTAAAAATGTCATTAATGTTCAGTTTTATTATCATCTGTATAATATCAACACTAGGCTAACTGCCCCCTATCGGCCAAATATGTCACTACATAAAGTCTAAAATAGGTTCAGGATGTGAAATCTGGCATTAAAATGTTTGAATGTATATTGAATATCTTAAATACAATGAGATTGAGTTACCAGTTAAGTTTTGTTTCTCTATGTGTCTGTCTGTCTGTCTGTCTGTCTGTCTGTCTGTCTGTCTGTCTGTCTGTCTGTCTGTCAGACCCGATCATGTATTTCCAGGATAACCCCTTTTTTATAACTACTATATATAGGCTATTTGAAAATAGAAGATCTACAAGCTCATAGCGCGGCACCGAGTGCCGCGCTACGAGCTTGTAGATCTGCTATTTTCAAACATTTTAGTACTTTTGGTACTTTAAGTAAATTTTGATGCAAATACTTTTGTACTTTTACTCAAGTCATTCTTGAATTCAGGACTTTTACTTGTAACAGAGTACTTCTAGATTGCAGCATTGATTATTTTACTTAAGTAAAACATTTGAGTACTTTTCCCATCAGTGACTCTAGTCAGCAAACAAGGTAAATAGTCACATATAGAGAGTAGAGAGAACAATGAAGAGCCTCAAAGAAACTATAGGATACCAGGTCAATCAATATTACAATTTTGGGGGGTCTCCAGTTCAAATAGTATTATTTTGGGGGTCCCATCCAGTTGAAATTGGATTATCCCCCCCAGCCCACCCAGTGTTTGGCCACACCCACAGATTCAAACCAACCCCCCAAGGTGATAGGCCACGCCCACCCTACACTCTACAAGCTCATGAGCTTTTTTTGTATTGATCACTAAATGAAACAGCCATAAAGTAACACACTCTACCATCCTTCAGTGGTGGAAAAAGTACTCAAATGTTTTACTTAAAAGTATCAAAAATTGCAATATAGAGAAATACTCTGTTACAATTAAACGTCCGGAATTCAAAATGTACTTGAGTAAAAGTACAAAAGTATTTGCATCAAAATGTACTTAAAGTACAAAAAGTTAAAATACTCATTATACAAAATGTCCCATTTCAAGTCTTGAAATGTATACAAATCTTTTGAAAATAGCAGATCTACAAGCTCACAATGCATCAAATGGTGATTAGTGACGCATTGTGAGCTTGTAGATCGGCTATTTTCAAATGGCCTATAGGGCTGAAGTGGTTACTGTATGTTTTGTAATAATAATCAAAATCTACAAAGTAACTAGTAACTAAAGTTTTCAAATAATTGTGTGGAGTAAAAGTACAATACTAAAAGTACAATACAAGTACATACTAATGCATAGATTTGTTAAATAAAATAGAAATAAAGCACCTTGAGCACATATTCATGTTTACTAGAAATACATATTATTTAGAAAACATTTCACCATAAATGCTTAATATACATGTTTAAACATTTTCATTCATGTTAAATATATTCAACCGTTTTAGTTCATAACTATTGTGTTCATAGTATTCATGTACCTTTCACTGGTGGTTTCTTCAAGGCAGTGCGAGTGTTGTCCAGGTTGAGTTTGCCTGCTGATTCAAAGCATTTTCATAAAACCCTGTGAAGGTCATATGATCTACAAACGGAGGCTGAGGCTCCACCACCTTCCCTTTGTTGTAGTCTGCGTACGCCAACACTTCACCATCCAGTGCAAACATGAACTCTTTATATGAGTCTTTAACTGTGTCTGAACAGCCAACGACTTTAATGTTCTCATGGAACACTGGAAATAAAACAAAGATGAAATTAAATTCAACAACAAAGTTGTTGAATTAAAGTACCAAAAGTAAAAGTACTAAAATGTTTGAAAATAGCAGATCTACAAGCTCACAACGCGTAGAAATGCGACGCGTTGTGAGCTTGTAGATCGGCTATTTTCAAATAGCTTAGGTATAACACAGGGCTAAAGTGTTTAATGTATTTATTATAATAATGTTATAATTTATATCTGTAAATTAGCTAAGTAAAATTAATTAAGTAACTAGTAACTAAAGTTTTCAAATAATTGTAAAAGTACAATATTTGCTCGTGAGATGTAGTGGAGTATAAGTAAAAGTACTGGAAATTGAAAATACTCCACTGAAGATAAAGTAAAAGCACCTCAAAATTGTACTTGAATAAAGTACTTCATTAAATGTAATTAGTTACTTTACAGCACTGCATGTTTGGTTCTTATATGAAGTGAAAGGTTGGATATTAAAAGTAACTTCCTGTCAAACGTTTTATTCACTGAAACAGATTCAAATGTTTTTTTTGTTTTGTATTTTTATTATGAAAGTAATTCATACAGAATGATTTATGTCATGATGTCACAACAACAGTTCCTAACATCTGTTTTAATGTTTATGTGTTTGGACCAACATTCAAGATCCAATACTGTATATACAGGTAGTAAAAGGAGTATGTGTGTGTGTGTGTGTGTGTGTGTGTGTGTGTGTGTGTGTGTGTGTGTGTGTGTGTGTGTGTGTGTGTGTGTGTGTGTGTGTGTGTGTGTGTGTGTGTGTGTGTGTGTGTGTGTGTGTGTGTGTGTGTGTGTGTGTGTGTGTGTGTGTGTGTCATTTGTTTGTATTGTGCATTGTTCATATTTAATATTATATATAATAAAAATACAAATAAATGTATATATTATATAATAACATAAATATAATTTACTTACTTCCTGGGATCGCTTTGACATGAAGTACAGAGGAGAGGATGAGGAGGGTGGCTGTAATCTTCATCATCACTGATCAAAACTGAACTGAATTTAAAAGATGAGAATAAACAGATCAGAATAAACAGATCAGAATAAACAGATGAGAATAAACAGATGTTTACTGAAAGAGAAGTTCTGGAGTCTGAAAGAGAATGAAGGAGGATCTGTACTTTAGTTTAGAAGAATCAGCCAATCAGATTAAAGATATGATGTTACATCATCTGTTTCCAAGAAGAGGACAGTCTGGATTATTGCACATATCAACAGTATATAAGTGCTGCTTATGCACCTTATGTCTCCTCATGTACATGCTGTACCTTATGCACCTTATGTCTCCTCATGTACATGCTGTACCTTATGCACCTTATGTCTCCTCATGTACATACTGTACCTTGTGTCTAACCTCATGTACATACTGTATGTAAATATCTTTGTTTAATTCATCTTTTATTCTCTCCTTGCCCCCCCAGTCTTCTTTTTCTTCTCTTTCTGAAAATAACTAAAACGATGGAGCTGCACTAACTAATTTGACAATAAAGATGATTCTGATTATGTTGAAGAGAAAGAAAGAAAGAAAACAAGAAAAAAAGAAAAGGGACGGCTTGAATCAAAAAGTGAAATATCTGGTCACTTCAGAAGAGAAAACCCAAATAAAATGCTGGAGCACTCCACTGGTCTACTCTGCACATAATTATTATGCAGGGTGACAAGGGGGTGTGGTCTCTGAAGACCATATACACACGGCGGCCATTTTGCTATTAAGTTAATGAAATGTCACCCCGTTTCTTCAATGCAAAATTCAAAAATGGCTGCCATGTGAATATGGTCTATTATTTCCAATTCCATAGTGTAAAATAATACCAGTCAGAGTTCCATAGCTTTTGTCTCCCCACCCCCCCTCCGACAAAATCCTTCCCCCCTACTGACAGAGGCTAAAATCGATTGTCTGCGTGCGTGCGTGTGTGCGTGCGTGCGTGCGTGCGTGCGTGCGTGCGTGCGTGCATGTGTGTGTGCGTGTGTGTTTGTGTGTTCAGCGTTGTATCGTATCGTGAGATACCCATATCGTCCAACCCCTATTTATAACAGTAGATATACATGTATATATTATACAATAACATAAATATAATGTACTTACTTTGTGGGATCGCTTTGACATGAAGTACAGAGGAGAGGATGAGGAGGGTGGCTGTAATCTTTATCATCACTGATTAAAACTGAACTGAATTTAATTGATGAGAATAAACAGATGAGAATAAACAGATCAGAATAAACAGATGAGAATAAACAGATGAGAATAAACAGATCAGAATAAACAGATCAGAATAAACAGATGAGAATAAACAGATGAGAATAAACAGATCAGAATAAACAGAACAGAATTAACAGATGAGAATAAACAGATGTTTACTGAAAGAGAAGTTCTGGAGTCTGAAAGAGAATGAAGGAGGTCTCGTTCTTTAGTTCAGAAGAATCAGCCAATCAGATTAAAGATATGATGTTACATCATCTGTTTCTGGAAAGAGGACAGTCTGGATTATTGCACATATAATGAACAGTATAGCTGCTGCTGATGCACCTTATGTCTCCTCATGTACATACTGTACCTTATGCACCTTATGTGTAACCTCATACTGTATGTAAATATCTTTGTTGTCTCCGCCAGGCCGAAAGGCATGGCGAGAGAGTATGTTTTACCCCCTGTCCGTCCGTCCGTGTATCCGTGTGTGTGTCCGTCCATCCGTCCGTCCGTGTGTCATTCTGTCATTTTGTGTACAGCTAATCTCCGGCACCGTTGGCTTGATCGCAGCCAAACTGTGCACACACACTCCCTGGATGCCAGAGCAGAACATCTGCCCCACATTTTTCACATAGACCTGTTATAGCGCCACCAGGAGGCCGCTTTGTGCAAAACATTTGTTTTGACAGTACTCTTACAGATTTTGCCCAAAAATCATGCAAATCGGTACACAGTATCTCTATAGTCATTAAACGAAACAAGTCTTTCAGATTTTTCATATTCCATCTTGATTGGCTAAAAATGTCTTCCAAAGTTTGTAGGAGTGCTCCATTTTGAACAAAATGCCTCAAATCATAAACACAGCATGCAATTTCCATGACATTTTGCACGCACATTACCATTAGGCCGAGGAAGAAATACCACTTGAAGATCTTCAAATCAGCCTCATGGTGGCGCTATAACAGGCCCATTTGTGTTTTTACCTATAACTGCACCGATCTGCGTAAAACTCTGTATGCGCACTCCCTAGAGGTCAAGGAAAAACCTTTGCCCTGCATTTTTCCCTTCTGCCTTTTATAGCGCCACCAGGAGGCCGACTTATGTAAAACATATTTCTTTATATTACTCCTTCCGATTTTATCCAAATTTCACGCAAATCGGTACACATGATCTCTATAATCATGTGATCAAGCCGGATCTGTTTCATTTTTCATATTCCATCCTGATTGGCTAAGATTCACATCTAAAGTTTGCAGTAGTGGCTTGTTTTGAACAAAATGCCGCAAATCATGAACGCAGCGTCCGATTGCGGTCAAACTTTGCACGCACATTCACACTATGTTGAGGAACAAATGCTACCCTTTTAACATTGGCCTGTTATAGTGCCACCAGCAGGTCTAATTTGGCAAAACAAATGTTTTGAACAAAATGCCTCAAACCCTGAATGCAGTGTCCTATTGCCATGCAAGGCCTAAAAAGAAATGCCACCCTTTTCACATTGGCCTATTATAGCGCCACCAGGAGGCCACAATAACCTACCTGACCAGGCGGAGACCTGTGCTTCGAGGAGCACTTTTTCTAGTTTAATTCATCTTTTATTCTCTGCTTGCCCCTCCCCCGTCTTCTTTTCTTTCTCTTTCTGAAAATAACTAAAATGATGGAGCTGTTCACCCACTTCTTTACACCTTTAACCTGTGATGTGACAATAAAGATGTTTCTGATTCTGTTGAAGAGAAACACTATAATTTATAAGCTAAGGTGTTCTACATTCTCACACAAAGGAGTCACATTTGACCTCCTAACTCAACCACATCTTTCTTGGTCAAAGGTCAAGGGTGACATCTTGGAGCATCAGAGTGGTTAAAGGTAGCCTGGGATCAAATACCATTTTCAGGTTTCTGGTCCGGTCTGGAGTGGAAATAACTTTACGTCATCAGACGGCCGGAACCCACGACCGGAACCTCCAGCGCCGTGCGCCTCCAAAATGATTCCCCTGGTTTAAAACGTGTTTAGTTTGGTATAATCGTTTTGTTTCTTTTGGTTTAATAATGGTTTGGTATGTTCATCTTTTATTCTAACTCGTAGCGTGACTAGTGAGACTAAACTAACTGATTCACATTATGTGGGGAACAAAATCAATGCGACACCAACCGGAACCAATTGTTGTTGTTTTTTTGTTTTTTCTAAAGCGGATCACAGGGCTCAGTTTTGTAATGAATACCAGGCTCTCCTCCAACCTGCTCATCAGAAGCAGTTAGGGGTTCAGTGCTTTGCTCAAGGACACTTCAACAAGAAGCCAGGAGGAGTCAGGAATCAAACCGGGAACCTCTGTAAACTGAACTCACAGACGCTCCTCTAATCCAAGCCTCATTACATCTCACTGATGAAACCATCACGTCATGTGATCGGAGGTGTGTGTGTGTGTGTGTGTGTGTGTGTGTGTGTGTGTGTGTGTGTGTGTGTGTGTGTGTGTGTGTGTGTGTGTGTGTGTGTGTGTGCGCGCGCACACGTGTATGTGTGTGTGTGTGTGTGTGTGTGTGTGTGTGTGTGTGTGTGTGTGTGTGGGTGGTTGAACTCACCACTGAAGCTTCTGACTGGAAACTCAAACTTGAATTTCACTTCCTGATTCACCCAGCAGCCAATCAGAATTGTTTTTTTATTAAACATCACCAGTTACTAGAGAGACATGTTGATGTCAACAACCTGACAGACTGTACATAATTATGTATTCATTTATTATTTGTTTGTTTTATTTGACTCTTGTTGGTAATGTCAACGTGTTGCTCATGTAAATATGGACACTTTAAATCTGCTGTAATTTAAAAGTTGAAACAGACAGACAGACATTTTAACAATTTATTTATGTCCAAAAAAGGAAAATTGCATACAAGAACACAAATACAGTATTACAAGTGCAGCAAGATTACATCCACAAAATCAAGTCATATGTCCTCATGATACAACAAGCATGTCATTCAGACCTCCATGGACACTTTCACTTGTAACAGAGTACTTCTAGATTGCAGTATTGATACTTTTATTTAAGTAAAACATTTGAGTACTTTTCCCACCACTGTCCACTCCAGCGTGATGTCGGTATACTCCGTCGGTGAGCAGCGCCTTCTTGTATGCAAGCTTGATGATCGTGATGAAGCACACAAAGTTGTAAATGCAACTCAAATCTACACCTAAACCTACTGAAACCCAGAGTTGACCAGGTTAAAAAACCAGAGGTGACCAGGTTAAAAACCAGAGGTGACCAGGTTAAAAACCAGAGATGACCAGGCTAAAAACCAGAGGTGACCAGGTTAAAAACCAGAGGTGACCAGGTTAAAAACCAGAGATGACCAGGTTAAAAACCAGAGATGACCAGGCTAAAAACCAGAGGTGACCAGGTTAAAAACCAGAGGTGACCAGGTTAAAAACCAGAGGTGACCAGGTTAAAAACCAGAGATGACCAGGTTAAAAACCAGAGGTGACCAGGTTAAAAACCAGAGGTGACCAGGTTAAAAACCAGAGGTGACCAGGTTAAAAACCAGAGATGACCAGGTTAAAAACCAGAGGTGACCAGGTTAAAAACCAGAGATGACCAGGTTAAAAACCAGAGATGACCAGGTTAAAAACCAGAGATGACCAGGCTAAAAACCAGAGGTGACCAGGTTAAAAACCAGAGGTGACCAGGTTAAAAACCAGAGGTGACCAGGTTAAAAACCAGAGATGACCAGGTTAAAACCAGAGGTGACCAGGTTAAAAACCAGAGATGACCAGGTTAAAAACCAGAGATGACCAGGCCTTCAAGGCGGCCCGCCCCCCCACAAAGGGCTCTGGAACAGTTATCCCGTACACATCAGAGCTGTTCAGTCCATTGTTACTTTTAAATCTCTATTAAAGACTCATTTCTTCTCCCTGGCCTTCAGTATGTTTTCCCTGACTGGTGCTAAATTAATGTTTTCTTTGTGTTTATTTCATTGTATGTTAATGTCTGTTGCATTGTATTGTTTTTGTCTTTACAGCACTTTGGTTGACATGGTCATGTTAAATGTGCTATGAATACAGTTTTAGTTGAGTTGAGTTGTCACATAATTATGAAGTAAAACAGTCATCAGTATTATTGAGCTTTTTGTCTTGCAGTGGAAACACATTTACTGTGAATTAGTTTTGTTGAAATCAGCAAATGGTGTGTGTGTGTGTGTGTGTGTGTGTGTGTGTGTGTGTGTGTGTGTGTGTGTGTGTGTGTGTGCGTGCGTGCGTGCGTGCGTGCGTGCGTGCGTGCGTGTGTGGTTGAAGCCTCTCACGGGAAACCCCCCAAACGTTAATTTCACTTCCTGATTCACTCAGCACACACACACACACACACACACACACACACACACACACACTGGTTGAGAACAGTGTGCTTCTCAATCTTTTGGCCCCTAAATGTCAACATGTATTATATTATATTATACTTTAAAGACGCACTGAAGTGACATTTTCGGTCATTTTATTTTGAAGGTTCAGCCCGAAACGTCGGCTCAACGACTCTAAACCAATCAGAAGGTCCCATCCCTTCAGGCTATGGGACGTTGGATCTCAATCACTTCAGCCGTGCTGGCACACGGCTAGTGTTTGTTTACAAGTGAGAGAGAGACGGCCAGTGAAGCACGTTTGCTACTACCTGGCTTATTTCTAACCTATAATGTTTTCAGATACATATTTTAGTGTGCAGATGAAGTTTAAAATGAGTAATACACTCATCTTCAATGAGATTCAAAACGGAGTATCTCTGTAATTAAAATCAGCTGTGTTTGAAGAACGTGCAGCTATGGGAATCAAACAGGTGCATGTAATCAAGATTCATTTATATTCGTGAAGGCTGTATTATGTCATCACGCAGCACGTTTTCGTTTACAGGAAGTAACTAAGATTGGCTTTTTAGGGACTTTAGATGTAAAAATACACAAAAATGTTTTTTTTTCATTTTTTTTGGCATCTATTGTAAGGTATGCCCATATGATGACCACGGATATGCTCTAAAAGTGTGAAAAACATATTTTTCATTTCACTACACCTTTAACCTACTATATGTAGTGGGTTGAGCTTTTCCCTAGCTGTGTAACGCCCCCTAATCACTCCTATTCAGGACAGCTGAGACACCTGGCTGCTGGCTGAATAAAAAGGAGTCTCACCTGGTCATGAGTAGTGTAGCTGACTGGTGTTTGTCTGGTGGTGTGTTGGGTCATAGGTGTGGGAGAAGGTCATTGATGCATCTGACGGTGGGGTAGGTTGTCCCCCCCCACCTGTCGTACAGCCTCGTATGCAGTGGTGTAAAGTAACCAAGTACGTTTACTCAAGTACTGTACTTAAGTACAGTTTTGAGGTACTTTTTACTTGACTGGAGTATTTCCAATTGTCTATACTTTAACTTCTACTCCACTACATCTCAGAGGCAAATATTATACTTTTACTCCACTACAATTATTTGAAAACTTTAGTTATATTAGTTACTTTGCATATATAAATTAACATATTATAAAACATACATTAAGCACTTTAGCCCTACTTTATACCTAGGCTATTTGAAAATAGCCGATCTACAAGCTCACAACGCGTCGCATCGCGACGCGTTGTGAGCTTATAGATCTGCTATTTTGAAATATTTTTGTGCTTTTACTTTTGGTACTTGAAGTACATTTGGATACCAATACTTTTGATACTTTTACTCGAGTACATTTTTCATTCCGGACTTTTAACTTGTAACAGAGTACTTCTTACATTGCAGTATTGATACTTTAACTTAAGTAAAACATGTGAGTACTTTTTCCACCACTGCTCGTATGCCAGTCTGCATGCAGAGCTGCTGCCGTGTGTTCTCCTGATGACGCTTCAGTGGTGTGTTGTTGTTCATGGACCAGCCAGGGACCACTGATGACGCTTCAGTGGTGTGTTGTTGTTCATGGACCAGCCAGGGACCACTGATGACGGTTCAGTGGTGTGTTGTTGCTCATGGACCAGCCAGGGACCACTGATGACGTCATGGTCTCTCAGTTCCTATAGTGTGTCTCTCTTGATGTGAGGAGGAGCTCTGAGGCCCTGCTGTTTGTGTCCTTGTTGTTGTTCTGGTTATTTGGTTATTTCATTTAGGTTTATTTTGATCTATTGTGTTGTAGGGCTTTCACCACTAGAGATTTTTTACTGGTCGACTAATTTGACCCAGTGGTAGTCCACTAGTCCATGTTAACCTATTTTTGCCATTGTTTTAATGCCATTATTATTATTATCCTCTTGCCTTTATTTTGATGCCGTTTTAAGGGAAGCTCTTCTGGCACAGCAGCACAGCAGCGTCTCCAAGGATCCTCAAAAGGTTGTTATTGTCCAATAATAGGCTATTATTGGGCATACTTTTGACCCCCTTTTGATACAAATAAAGGCAGAAGGATAATAACAAGACCAGGAGACCTGGTTGTGCCAGACCTAAGCCGGTGTTGTGTGAAGTCGTGTGAAGTCTAATTCTGAAATCTTTGTGTCTTACGTTATATACCAACCGTATTTATACTTGTGACATAATAGTGATGTCACGACTAGTCTGTGCCTATTTATTCATGCATAAGAAACTTAACCACAACCAGACATACCATGTATGGACAAATTGGTGACAAAGGCTCCTGTAGGCCATACCTTTCAGGTCTGGCAACAATAATAGTAAAATGGCATTAAAACTATACAAAATCAACTATTGGACTATAGTACCAACAAGGTCTACTAGTGGTTATACTGGTCGACTAGTTGGTGAAAGCCCTATTGTGTTGTGCAAACCAGCTGTTCTCACTAATAATAGTAATAGTAATAATAGTGAGTAAAAAGAAGGTATATCTGAGGTATGTTTGGCTCCGGGCCGTGCCAGTAGTAGGGGTGTCCATCGTTGTAGTCCTGACAGGTGGTTGGTCACGGGGTGATTAAGGATGTATGGGGGTTTGTTTTAGCTTCATAGTGCATGATATCCTGCTTGCATGCTCATTATTGTGAAGAACCCAGTGTTGTGTGTGTTTTAACATTATGTGTTGTGTCTTGCAGTGAATGATTGACTTGTGTGAGCTCTTGGTGGCGGTGAAACCTCTCTCCTCACTCCCTGCCTCCCTCCTGTCTGCAAGGACACCTGTGTTACTGGTATATTAAATGACCGTAATGTATAATGTAAAAGGACACCTGTGTTACTGGTATATTAAATGACCGTAATGTATAATGTAATAGGACACCTGTGTTACTGATATATTAAATGACCGTAATGTAATGTAAAAGGACACCTGTGATGCTACTGGTATAGAGGAACCCACAGAACGGCGTTCATAACTGTGGTGTGAAGCGGCTGCCGCTCTGCACAGCGACACAGCGGCTATGGCAGAGCAGTGCCAGCACTCTGGTGGATTTGTCTATATTAGGATATTGCCCTTTTAACCCTTTTGGTTCTGTTTGTGTAGTACATTTTAATTAGTCTTTGAAAGTGATAAATTTGATTTGATCTGATTTGATCTTTATTTATCTTGAACAATTTCAAAGTACAGAAAACTCCATACATCATCATCACAATTTCAAAACATTTGTTCAAGAAGGGACAGAAAGAAGCAAATGCTTATCTAGTCCGGCCTCCTTCTTACCCTGACAAATAACCTATTGTAAAAACAATATGTTTTAATACAAATTGATATACCATAAAATGAGTACACAATTTACATATAATACATATAAATCGATCCTACTAAAAGTAATAAAAGATCATATGAAGTAAAGAAAATAGTAAATTTAAAAACAATTCATATACAGCAAATAATCATAGTAACTTATTAAATTAGTCAATCAGTATAAAATGATCTGACCATAATGTAGTATAAATGACTGCTTATAGCATCGCTTGAACTGTTTAACATTTCTGCAGTTTTTGATACTTATATCAAGATTATTCCAAAGATTAATACCTGATATTGAAATGCACATTTGTTTCAGTGTTGAATGAATAATTATCATCTGTTTAAAATTATGTTTGTTTCTTAAATCATATTTTCCATCACTCTCCTTAAAAAGCTTCTGGATGTTTCCAGGTAAACTCTTATTCCAGGCTTTAAACATGATTTGTGCCGTTTTAAATTTTACTAGATCTGGAAACTTTAGAATATGAGATTGTAAAAACAGATTATTAGTATGATCAAGGTATCCTGCTCCATTAATTATATAAATAAACATATTTCTAACCTAATGACCTTGACCTTCTGTTCTAGTTTGAAGTCTCATTGATAGTTGCTTTTACTCTGCCTTTAGTTATAAATAAAAACAAAAAATATTCTTAAGGTAAGCAGCACAGAGATCTTTAAGTTTCTACTTTGGGTCATTCCGGGTAAAGTGACAGCAGAAGGCTTCCCATACCCAGCTATGTGTTGTGTCCTCTGTTGGCAGCACTCAGCTGGGTGGAGCTGGAAAACACATGTCCCCCTCTGGATGAAATAGCTCTAAATCATTGCTTCTCAAAGTGGGGTCCGGGGACCCCCAGGGGTCCTTGGGGGGGTACCAGGGGGTCCCCAGCAAAATGACTTAATATAGCGTCACAATATCTTTAACCTCTTTAACCTTTTATACTTTGGCTATTCAAAAATATCAGATCTACAAGCTCATAGTGCGGCACCGAGTGCTATGAGCTTTTAGATCTGCTATTTAAAAAAAAAATCGTGAACATTTGTGCAAATCTTTGAATATACATATTTTAAAGCTAACATTCGTAATTCAAATCTTTGCTTTTGGGGGTCCCTGGCACAACATCTTTTCAGGTGGGGGTCCGCGGCCACATACATATCAATTTGGGGGTCCTTGGCACGAAAAAGTTTGAGAACCACTGGTCTAAATAACCCATTAAGACCGGGAATGCATCTATGTCATTTTCAGATTTCTTTGGCTATTCAACAAATAGCAGATCTATTAGTTCATAGCGCGGCACCGAGTGCCGTGCTATGAAATTGTAGATCTGCTATTTATATTTTTTAAACCATGAAAATGTGTGCAAATCTTGTTTTTAAGGCAAACATTTGTAACTCAAATCTTTTTTAGGGATTATTCTGGGGATTTTACAAATGTCTTCTAAATCCTAACAGTTCTTTTGAAAAAACTTATGTTGTTATTATATCAGTGGTTCTTCTTTCATGTCAAGGACCCCAAAAATTATATCTGTTTGGCCGCGGACCCTCATCTCAAAATACATTGTTCCAGGGACCCTCCAGAAGAAAAGATTTGAGTTAAAAATGTTTGCTTTTGAAGATTTGCACACATTTTCAGAATTCTTCTAAAATAGCAGATCTACAAGCTCCCACTATGAGCTTGTAGATCTGCTATTTTTGAGTAGCGGCAGTGGCTCAGCGGTAGAGTGGCCGGATGTGAACCGTGAGGTTCCCAGTTTGATCCCGGGCTCCCCCAGAGTTAGTGTCAAAGTGTCCTTGAGCAAGACACTGAACCCCTAAATGCTCCAGATGAGCAGGTTGGTGCCTTGCATGGTTTCCTCCTCCATCGGTGTATGAATGTGTGTGTGAATGGGTGAATGTAATGAACAATCTATGTAAAGAGCTTTGGATAAAAGAGCTTTATAAATGCACCATTTTACCATTATTTACCTTTTACCATTTAGCCAAAGAAATGTAAACATGACATGGATGCGTCCCGGTCTTAATGGGTTAATTAAGAACAATGTAATGGTGAAGGTTCTACAGAGGATATTCTGCTGACCGGTTGATAGGAGGGGGGTCATGGGGTCGTTGCTATGGTCACAGCATGGTGTCAGTGATACTGAACACCAAGTGTCCACGAGGCACCGAGTGCTGCGCTATGAGCTTGATCTGATTTTTTTCAATATATATTTTTTAAACATTTGTAACTCAAATATTATTGCTTTTGGGGGATTCTACAAATGTCTTCTAAATCGTAACAGTTTTTCTTTATTTTCTTTTACTTATGTTATTATATATCAGTGGTTCTTCAACTTTTTCAGGTCAAGGACCTCCCAAAATGAGAAGAAAAAAACCATCTGAAAATATGTTGTTCCAGGGACCCCCAGAAGCAAAGATTTGAGTTAAAATGTATTACAAGATTTGCAAACATTTTCACAAATTTTCAAAAAAGAAAATAGCAGATCTACAAGCTATGAGCATATTTATTCAGTAATAGTGTTAAATAGCTCTATATTGTGATAGTAATCATTACTATAGAGTATTTATTCAGTAACAGTGTGAAATAGCTCTATATTGTGATAATCATTACTATAGAGTGTTTGTTCAGTAACAGTGTTAACTGGCTCTATATAGGGCATCGCAGTTCCCGCCCACTTCCTGGTGCCGGAAGTAAATACTCAATGCATTTTTCCCATTGACTTTTCCAAAAATATTTATATCAATTAATTAAAGCCTAGAATCAAGCTATCCAGGATCCTGGTGAATCATGACCATAAAACGTTTGATTCTGTGAGAAAACTTTTTTGAAAACGGCAAAACAAAGGGTATTTATTAAATATAGTATATCATATCATTAAATATAAAATAAAAAAAATCACAGAAAAAAAGGTTTTATGGTCATGATTCACCAGGATCCTGGATGGCTTGATTCTAGGCTTAAATTAATTGATATAAATATTTTTGGAAAAGTCAATGGGAAAAATGCATTGAGTATTTACTTCCGGCACCAGGAACTGCGATGCCCTATTATGAATGGGCACTGTCTCTTGATTGGCTGAAATTGGCAACCCACCTGCAGTGAAATGTAAGAGAACATGAGGCACAATGATGTTTTGTCATTCCTTTATTGATATTGTGACATTCCATTCAAACCAAAAAAATTAAAGCCAAAAATCTAACATCTGAACTTCAAACCATTCATGTTCAGGGGCCCAGATCCCAGGGGGGAAGGAACGGATAGAAACACAACAGTGGAGCTGAAAAACGGAAAGATAAATAATCACCTCAGACCACCCTAGAGGACCAGGTCCACCCATCACCTCAGACCACCCTAGAGGACCAGGTCCACCCATCACATGGAAATAGTGATGTCATGATGATCGTAACACATTAATTATCACACATTATAAATGATTACATAATAATAAATGACTTATGATCAATTATAAAATAATAAAACCTTTTTCACAAACATGGTTGACTGACTTCAATCAGATGGATATTAATATTAATGTTATGAAGAACTCTGATTGTGTGTGTGATCATTAATTTAATGTTTTAATATAGTGTAGAACTGAAATATTATGTTTGTGTTTTCTGACGACAGAAACTATACAAAGTAATTTGATGAACCGCCCACACTAATTGGGACTCCCTCTTCCTTTGGTGTGTCGCCCAGGTGGCGCCTAAACCCTGACCTTTAACCTCACATAAACTATGTCTATGAACCTAACCTTAACCCTAAACCCTGACCTTTAACCTCACATGAACTATGTCTATAAACCTAACCATAAAATCACCTCAAAACAACGTCAACCTTTGCGAAACACTGGGAAAAGACAGTAATTATCGTTAGCCTTCGCTAGCCATTTAGCATTTTGAATTGTTTAAAGGACACATTAGTGAAAAAGGTTGATGATGTCATCATTGTGCTGCTGCTATGAGTATTTAAAAGCTGAATGGACACACATGTATGTCCTCTTTTCTCCACTAGGGAGCAGCAATGACTCTCTGCTTCTCTGAAAACACACCCAGGTGTTCTGTGAAAAGACAAAAAAAAACAATAAGAATCAGAATGTATTAACTGTGTGAACATGTTAACAGAATAACCTTCTCTTATAATAGTAAATGAATCATTGCCAAATGATTATTAATGTGTCATTAATAACTTGTTAAATGTTTGTTAATGGTTTAATTATTTAAAACTATAAATGGATAATAGATCATGAACAATTAATAAACTACTTGAAAACCTAACCTCCCAGCACCCCCCCTGCAACTACAGTAACCATCAAAGTAGAAACAACTCAGTCCATTCAACATTTGACCAATACTTTGTCAATAGTGTATCTTAGTAGGAAGGACAGCTCAGTTGGTAGAACACTCTCCTTTGGACCACAAGGTTCTGTCTTTGATCCTGCTAGTGATGGAATGATCAGTGTTTTAACTGTACTAAATCATTGGGTACAGATCATTGAAATGTTTATTTCAACCAAGAGGACCCCCCCCCCCCCCCCCCCATCTGATCACATTGTCATCAGTGATACAACAAATCATTTGATTATTAAATGTGATTATTAGATTCATTATTATAATAAATTAAGCAGAAGACACATGATAATGTGAATTCACACGACCGGCATGGTTCACCAGGCTAGTTGTTTCACTTCTACACAAGCATGTTGTTTTGTGTATTTTTTTGTAGTTTTATACACTTTTATACATAAACAAAAATAATAAAAGTTCAGTAAAAAGAAAGAGGAAGTGAACCTGGGTGTGTGGGAGGAGTCTAAAGATCATCATTGGTTGTCGGCACCAGAATACGACCTGATAGAAGAAGAAGAGAGACAGTTAAAACACACAAACAAATGCATTTGATGTACTGTATTGTGGGTATTAATCCATAAAATGCATAAATGTACACACAACATTCAGTCATCAGAACTAATGTGAATATTTGACTCATATTTAGGACTAAATGTAACACTGATGTATTAAAGCTAAATGTGACAACATAGAACACACTTTGACATCTAACTAGGTCGTCTAAACTGGTCTAAACCGGTTAAGGTTCAAAACCAATATAAACCAGTTTAGGTTGTGGCTTTACATGTTTGTTTGTTTGTTTGCATTTCTCTGAGGGTTCCATATGTCATGTGATCCTTTGTTGATCTGACCTCATTTCTTCCACTGGTAGTAGATTAATTAATGAAACATGTTAATTAAACATGTTAATTAAACATGCTAATCACCTCTTTTCTTCCACTGGAAGTAGATGAATCCAGACAGGAACAAGACCAGACCCAGAACCAGACCTGATGCTCCCATGGCCACCTTGTTCTTCACTGACTCTGGCATGGAGAAATCTGACAATACAAATATTATATCTCATATCATATCATATCATATCATATTATTACAGTATATTAAAACACCTTGTTCTTCACAGACTCAGACATGTAGTCATCTGACAATAAGCTACAACAACCAAACACAATAAACAATAAACAGACGACACAGTCATTGTGAGTCTGTTCAGTAATAATGAGTCCAATATTGGTCCAGTCCTTGAGGAGTTTGTCACCTGATGTGACAAGTCCTTCTTAGAGCTAAATACATCCAAAACAAAGGATATGATGATAGATTTTAGAAGACATGAATCAACCTTTTACTATGATGATTATAAACCAGGCTGTGGAATGTGCAGAAAGTATCTTGGGACAGAGTCATAGACTCAGAACTGTGATGCTGCTTTTATCAAATCAATCTGGTCTTTAATCTGCTTTTATCAAATCAATCTGGTCTTTAATCTGCTTTTATTAAATCAAGCTGGTCTTTTATCAGCTTTTATCAAATCAATCTGGTCTTTAATCTGCTTTTATCAAATCAATCTGGTCTTTTATCAGCTTTTATCAAATCAATCTGGTCTTTAATCTGCTTTTATCAAATCAATAAGCTCATGGCGCGACACCGAGTGCCGCGCTATGAGCTTGTAGATCTGCTATTTTTGAAAAATCTTGAACATTTGTTTAAATGTTTGAATATAATTTATATATTTTATTTTTTAAACAACATTTTTAACTCAAACATTTTCTTCTGGAACAACATATTTTGATGGGGATCAGCGGCCAAAAACATATCAATTTGGGGGTCCTTGACAAGAAAAAGTTTGAGCACCACTGATATATTTTTTCAGAAAAATTAAGACATATGTTGAGAGACATTTTACAGTTACAAATGTTTGCTTTAAAAATACATATATTCAAAGATTTGCACAAATGTTCACGGTTTTTCAAAAATAGCAGATCTACAAGCTCATAGTGCGGCACTCGGTGCCGCGCTATGAGCTTTTATATCTGCTATTTTGACAGTAGATTACACTAGATTACAGTAACTGACCCCAGTCCATCTTGATAGGCGCGGTCAGGCTGGGATGTTCCACCATGCATGTGATCTTCTCTCCTGATCTGTAATACACACACACACACACACACACACACACACACACACACACACACACACACACACACACACACACACACACACACACACACACACACACACACACACACACACACACACACACACACACACACACACAGTACTAGTACCCAATCTACACACTGAAACGACATATTGATCCGTTGACCTTTGTTAATATTTTGTTTGACTATGTTTGTGTAGGAGCATGAATGCCCCGCTGGGCTCTCCTCCGCTCTAGTGTTTATTGTGTATTCCACTATTCCCTCCCCATTGCAGAAACAATAGCAAGGCAAGAGGCAGAAGAAACTTAATAACGAGATAAGCACGTTATAGCGTATTCCTGTGTGTGTATTCATGTGAGTATAGCACGCTCTTGCGCGGGTCTCTTTCTGCGTTCGTCATGTGTGCACGACGACGAGCTTGCTGCGTGGTTTTGTCTGGAGTGGACTGGTGATAAACATGGTCAGGAGGAATCGTGTGTGTGTGTGTGTGTGTGTGTGTGTGTGTGTGTGTGTGTGTGTGTGTGTGTGTGTGTGTGTGTGTGTGTGTGTGTGTGTGTGTGTGTGTGTGTGTGTGTGTGTGTGACTTAATATTAGCCTACCAATTAATGGGCCATTTTCAGCAAGAGAGTAACACTTGTTTTATTTTTAAAGAATATATGTATAGGTGTCTATTAGGTGTGTATTTCTCTGTATAGGTGTCTGTTAGGTGTGTACCTGGGTGTGTACTCCAGGTAGGAGTGGTACTGGTAGTACCAGTCTCCATCAGACAGCTCAGCGGTAGAGGAGAGACCAGAGGTCAAAGGTTCTTGACCTATCCACCAGGTCACAAGGATCACTTTAGGATAGAAGTCGTAGCTGCTGCACCTCAGCATGTGAGTGTGTTCACCACGACGAGGGGGAGTCTCTGACTTCAGTCTCACTTTGGGCTCCACTGGATAAATAAGATGATTATTATTATTATTAGTATTAGTATCAGTATTAGTATTATTAGTATTATTACACTTATTAATATATACCAGTCATTTGAACATGTCATTATCAATAATTGTATATTATCCAAATGAGATCCAACTGATCTAGAAAGCTTCAACAGGCTTACAACCCCTCCCGCTCACTCAGATCAGCTAACACAGGGAAGCTGTCAGAATCTTCTCTAAAACACCCTGGACAACGCTCCACACGTCCTAGACTCTTCTCTCTTCTCTAAAACACCCTGGACAACGCTCCACACGTCCTAGACTCTTCTCCCTTCTGGCTCCCAAACGGTGGAACAAACTCCCCATTGCAGTTAGAGCTGCAGACTCACTCCCAATCTTCCACCATAATCTGCAGACTGTAGCAAGAGACCTAGCCTTGAACTAGAACTAGATTTTTTTAGTTTTTGTCGCATTCCTAAGCCAATAATTTGATGACCGGCGGTCTCTCCAATAGGAGACTCAAAGAGTCTCCTTTGAGTCTCCTACCAGAGACATTAGCATCTTTCCAAATTAATCAATCAAATTATTGTCTCAGGAATGCGACAAAAACAAAAAAATCTCCATGAATTCAAGGCTTCATGGGGTGAACTATCCCTTTAAGTGTTTAAACCATTAAGACCTGAGGCCGATTTTACTAATTTCTTCTAAATCCAGTTTTCTGAAAAACTATTGTTGCTTTATCAGTAGTTCTCAAACTTTTTCATGTAAAGGACCACCCAAAATGCGGACGCCCATCTCAAAATACTTTGTTCCAGGGACCCCCAGAAGCAAAGTTTTGAGTTAAAAATGTTTGCTTGAAAATAATAATTTACACACATTTTCTTGATTTAAAAAAAAATAGCAGATCTACAAGCTCATAGCGCGGCACTCGGTGCCGCGCTATGAGCTTGTAGATCTGCTATATTTCAATAGCCAAAGTGTAAAATAATGCTTTTTAGCTCAAATCAAAATGTGACACAGATGCTTCTTCAGATCTTAATGGGTTAAGAGGATCTGAAATGTTTGTCAGCAGATTAAGTAATGTTTTATAACCATTATCAGATCAATATTAACACCATTAATCATCTCTGAATAGAATCATGTGATATCATGTTATAGTTTATGAGGTGATGAGTGTTGAGTGCTGCTCTGAGATCAGCTCACCTCTCTTGTTCAGAACAGAGGAGTAGACGATCTCAATGTTGTGTTTGCAGAATGCCTCTCGGTATGCTCTCCTATAAGCCAGTGCTCCAGGATCTTTATTGAGGCGCTCTGCGTTCATCACACCAAACTCAGTGTATCCAACATACTGATCTACTCTACTGTCCCACCTGACGATCTCATCACCATCGAAATTAGATGACTCTATGTACTGTATGTCCTTCAGCTCACTGGAGTTAAACACACAGCGTTGAGCCTGATAGAGCATATATCCATCTGGAAACAGACAATTAAAAATGTCATTAATGTTCAGTTTTATTATCATCTGTATAATATCAACACTAGGCTAACTGCCCCCCATCGGCCAAATATGTCACTACATAAAGTCTAAAATAGGTTCAGGATGTGAAATATAGCATTAAAATGTTTTGAATGTCAATTGAATATCTTAAATACATGAGATTGAGCTACCAGTTAAGTTTAGTTTCTCTATGTGTCCAGTTGTCTGTCTGTCTGTCTGTCTGTCTGTCTGTCTGTCTGTCTGTCTGTCTGTCTGTCTGTCTGTCTGTCTGTCTGTCTGTCAGACCCCATCATGTATTTCCAGGATAACCCCTTTTTTATACCTAATATATATAGGCTATTTGAAAATAGAAGATACAGACGCTCATAGCACGGCACCGAGTGCCGCGCTATGAGCTTGTAGATCAGCTATTTTCAAACATTTTAGTACTTTTGGTACTTTAAGTACATTTTGATGCAAATACTTTTGTACTTTTACTCAAGTCATTCTTGAATTCAGGACTTTTACTTGTAACAGAGTACTTCTAGATTGCAGCATTGATTATTTTACTTAAGTAAAACATTTGAGTACTTTTACCATCAGTGACTCTAGTCAGCAAACAAGGTAAATAGTCACATATAGAGAGTAGAGAGAACAATGAAGAGCCTCAAAGAAACTATAGGATAACAATCAATATTACAATTTTGGGGGGTCTCCAGTTCAAATAGGATTATTTTGGGGGGTCCCATCCAGTTGAAATATGATTATTATTTTAACCCCCCGCCCCAAGTGTTTGGCCACACCCACAGATTCAAACCAACCCCCCAAGGTGATAGGCCACGCCCACCCCCAGCCGACAGCAGATCTACAAGCTCATGAGCTTTTTTTGTATTGATCAATAAATGAAACAACCATAAAGTAACACACTCTACCATCCTTCAGTGGTGGAAAAAGTACTCAAATGTTTTACTTAAAATATAAAAAATTGCAATATAGAGAAATACTCTGTTACAATTAAACGTCCGGAATTCAAAATGTACTTGAGTAAAAGTACAAAAGTATTTGCATCAAAATGTACTTAAAGTACAAAAAGTAAAAATACTCATTATACAAAATGTCCCATTTCAAGTCTTGAAATGTATACAAATCTTTTGAAAATAGCAGATCTACAAGCTCACAATGCATCAAATCGTGATTAGTGACGCATTGTGAGCTTGTAGATCGGCTATTTTCAAATGGCCTATAGGGCTGAAGTGGTTACTGTATGTTTTGTAATAATAATCAAAATCTACAAAGTAACTAGTAGCTACAGTTTTCAAATAATTGTGTGGAGTAAAAGTACAATACTAAAAGTACAATACAAGTACATACTAATGCATAGATTTGTTAAATAAAATAAAGATAAAGCACCTTGAGCACATATTCATGTTTACTAGAAATACATATTATTTAGAAAACATTTCACCATAAATGCTTAATATACATGTTTAAACATTTTCATTAATGTTAAATATATTCAACAGTTTTAGTTCATAACTATTGTGTTCATAGTATTCATGTACCTTTCACTGGTGGTTTCTTCAAGGCAGTGAGAATGGTGTCCAGGTTGAGTTTGCAGATCGCCTGCTGATTCAAAGCTGCTTCATAAGCTGCTGCTCTGTAGGACACATGATCTACAAACGGAGGCTGAGGCTCCACCACCTTCCCTTTGTTGAAGTCTGCGTACACCAACACTTCACCATCCAGTCCCCCCATGAACTCTTTATATGGGTCTTTAACTGTGTCTGAACAGCCAGTGAGTTGAATGTCCTCATGGAACACTGGAAATAAAACAAAGATGACATTAAATTCAACAACAAACTTCTTCACAGTGACAATAACACATAATCATCATGTTAAACAACAGTGGTAGAAAAAATACTCAAATATTTGACTTAAGTAAGAGTATCAATACTGCAATTTAGAAGTACTCTATTACAAGTAAAGGTCTGAAATTCAAAATTGACTTGAGTAAAAGTACAAAAGTATTGCTATAATAAAATATTTAAAGAACCAAAAGTAGAAGTAGTAAAATGTTTGAAAATAGCAGATCTACAAGCTCACAACGCGTCGCAATGCGACGCGTTGTGAGCTTGTAGATCGGCTATTTTCAAATAGCCTACGTATAACACAGGGCTAAAGTGTTTAATGTATTTTTTATAATGTTATAAATTATATCTGTAAATTAACTAAGTAAAATTAATTAAGTAACTAGTAACTAAAGTTTTCAAATAATTGTAAAAGTACAATATTTGCTCGTGAGATGTAGTGGAGTAGAAGTAAAAGTACTGGAAATTGGAAATACTCCAGTAAAGATAAAGTATAAGCACCTCAAAATTGTACTTGAGTACAGTACTTGAGTAAATGTAATTAGTTACTTTACACCACTGCATGTTTGGTTCTTATATGAAGTGAAAGGTTGGATATTAAAAGTAACTTCCTGTCAAACGTTTTATTCACTGAAACAGATTCAAATGTTTTTTGTTTTTTTTTGTATTTTATTATGAAAATAATTCATACAGAATGATTTATTTCATGATGTCACAACAACAGTTCCTAACATCTGTTTTAATGTTTATGTATTTGGACCAACATTCAAGATCCAATACTGTATATACAGGTAGTAAGAGGTGTGTGTGTGTGTGTGTGTGTGTGTGTGTGTGTGTGTGTGTGTGTGTGTGTGTGTGTGTGTGTGTGTGTGTGTGTGTGTGTGTGTGTGTGTGTGTGTGTGTGTGTGTGTGTGTGTGTGTGTGTGTGTGTCATTTGTTTATATTGTTCATATTCGGTTTTGTATAATAACATTAGATATAAATGTATATATTATATAATAACATAAATATAATGTACTTACTTCCTGGGATCGCTTTGACCTGAAGTACAGAGGAGAGGATGAGGAGGGTGGCTGTAATCTTCATCATCACTGATCAAAACTGAACTGAATTTAATAGATGAGAATAAACAGATCAGAATAAACAGATGAGAATAAACAGATGAGAATAAACAGATGAGAATAAACAGATGAGAATAAACAGATCAGAATAAACAGAAGAGAATAAACAGATCAGAATAAACAGATGAGAATAAACAGATCAGAATAAACAGATGAGAATAAACAGATCAGAATAAACACATGAGAATAAACAGATCAGAATAAACAGATGAGAATAAACAGATGAGAATAAACAGATGAGAATAAACAGATCAGAATAAACAGATCAGAATAAACAGATCAGAATAAACAGATGTTTACTGAAGTTTCTGGAGTCTGAAAGAGAATGAAGGAGGACTCGTTCACTAGTTCAGAAGAATCAGCCAATCAGATTAATGATATGATGTTACATCATCTGTATCCAAGAAGACGACAGTCTGGATTATTGCACATATCATGAACAGTAGCTGCTGCTGATGCACCTTATGTCTCCTCATGTACATACTGTATGTAAATATATTTGTTTAATCACCTTTTATTCTCTCCTTGCCCCTCCCCCGTCTTCTTTTCTTTCTCTTTCTGAAAATAACTAAAACGATGGAGCTGCACTAAAAATAATTTCACCCACTTCTTTACACCTTTAACCTGTGATGTGACAATAAAGATGATTCTGATTCTGTTGAAGAGAAACACAAGAAAGAAAGAAAGAAAGAAGGATAGAAAGAAAGAAAGATAGAAAGAAAGAAAGCAAGAAAGAAAGAAAGAAAGAAAGCAAGAAAGCAAGAAAGCAAGAAAGAAAGAAAGAAAGAAAGATAGAAAGAAAGAAAGAAAGAAAGCAAGAAAGCAAGAAAGCAAGAAACACAAGAAAGAAAGAAAGAAAGAAAGAAAGAAAGAAAGGGGGAAAACTTGAATCAGAAAGTAAAATATCTGGTCACTTCAGAAGAGAAAACCCAAATAAAATGCTGGAGCACTCCACTGGTCTACTTTGCACATATGTATTATTATGCAGGGTGAGGGGGTGTGGTCTCTGAAGACCATATTCACACGGCGGCCATTTTGCTATTAAGTTAATGAAATGCCACCCCGTTTCAATGCAAAAATGCTAAAATGGCCGCCATGTGAATATGTGTATTATTTCCAATTCCATAGTGTAAAATAATACCAGTCAGAGTTCCATAGCTTTTGTCCCCCCTCCCCACCCCGACAAAATTTTGCCCCCCCCCCCCCCCCCCCCTACTGACAGAGGCTAAAATCGCTTGTCTGTGTGTGAGTGCGTGCGTGTGTGTTTATGTGTGTGTGTCATTTATTTGTATTTTGCATCGTTCTTATTTGGTTTTATATAATAACATAAATATAATACTTACTTCGTGGGATCGCTTTGACATGAAGTACAGAGGAGAGGATGAGGAGGGTGGCTGTAATCTTTATCATCACTGATTAAAACTGAACTGAATTCAATAGATGGGAATAAACAGATGAGAATAAACAGATCAGAATAAACAGATCAGAATAAACAGATGTTTACTGAAAGAGAAGTTCTGGAGTCTGAAAGAGAATGAAGGAGGACTCGTTCTTTAGTTCAGAAGAATCAGCCAATCAGATTAAAGATATGATGTTACATCATCTGTTTCTGGAAAGAGGACAGTCTGGATTATTGCACATATCATGAACAGTATAGCTGCTGCTGATGCACCTTATGTCTCCTCATGTATAGACGGTACCTTATGCACCTTACGTCTAACCTCATGTACATACTGTATGTAAATATCTTTGTTTAATTAATCTTTTATTCCCTCCTTGCCCCTCCCCCGTCTTCTTCTTTCTCTTTCTGAAAATAACTAAAATGATGGAGCTGCACTAAAAATAATTTCACCCACTTCTTTACACCTTTAACCTGTGATGTGACAATAAAGATGATTCTGATTCTGTTGACAAGAAACAAAAGAAAGAAAGAAAGAAAGAAAGAAAGCAGGACAACTTGAATCAGAAAGTAAAATATCTGGTCACTTCAGAAGAGAAAACCCAAATAAAATGCTGAAGCACTCCACTGGTCTACTCTGCACATATGTATTATTATGCAGGGTGACAAGGGGGTGTGGTCTCTGAAGACCATATTCACACGGCGGCCATTTTGCTATTAAAGGGATATTTCACTTTCAAAAAAACTTTGGGTCATTTTATCGTCTACTTAGGTTTTGTCAGCCCCCCAGACCGTTTTTAAGTTGCTTGATTCAGTATTGACACGCCCCCTTCCTATACAAACCCATTATAACTTCAAACTCCATTTTTAAAATGTTAGATCCATCAAAAACACCCGTCCTTGGTCCTGCCCTCCTAATACGTGAGGGGGCCGTGTTTTTTCGATACGTTTTTTTCATTTATTTTAAATATGTTTTCTAGAAAAAGAAAAAAATTAAATACAATAAAAATATT
>NC_139941.1:52244838-52312338 GCF_963454915.1 Gymnoscopelus microlampas | reverse complement strand
TACTTTAGGTACATTTGGATACCAATGCTTTTGGTACTTTTACTCAAGTACATTTTTCATTCCGGACTTTTAACTTGTAACGGAGTACTTCTTACATTGCAGTATTGATACTTTTAACTTAAGTAAAACACGTGAGTACTTTTGCCACCACTGCTCGTATGCCAGTCTGCATGAGGAGCTGCTGCTGTGTGTTCTCCTGATGACGCTTCAGTGGTGTGTTGTTGTTCATGGACCAGCCAGGGACCACTGATGACGCTTCAGTGGTGTGTTGTTGTTCATGGACCAGCCAGGGACCACTGATGACGTCATGGTCTCTCAGTTCCTATAGTGTGTCTCTCTTGATGTGAGGAGGAGCTCTGAGGCCCTGCTGTTTGTGTCCTTGTTGTTGTTTTGGTTATTTGGTTATTTCATTTAGGTTTATTTTGATCTATTGTGTTGTAGGGCTTTCACGACTAGAGACTTTTACTGGTCGACTCATTTGACCCAGTGGTAGTCCATTAGTCCATGTTAACCTATTTTTGCCATTGTTTTAATGCCATTATTATTATTATCCTCTTGCCTTTATTTTGATGCCGTTTTAAGGGAAGCTCTTCTGGCACAGCAGCACAGCAGCGTCTCCAAGGATCCTCAAAAGGTTGTTATTGTCCAATAATAGGCTATTATTGGGCATACTTTTGACCCCCTTTTGATAAAAATAAAGGCAGAAGGATAATAACAAGACCAGGAGACCTGGTTGTGCCAGACCTAAGCCGGTGTTGTGTGAAGTCGTGTGAAGTCTAATTCTGAAATCTTTGTGTCTTACGTTATATACCAACCGTATTTATACTTGTGACATAATAGTGATGTCACGACTAGTCTGTGCCTATTTATTCATGCATAAGAAACTTAACCACAACCAGACATACCATGTATATACAAATTGGTGACAAAGGCTCCTGTAGGCCATACCTTTCAGGTCTGGCAACAATAATAGTAATGGCATTAAAACTATACAAAATCAACTATTGGACTATAGTACCAACAAGGTCTACTAGTGGTTATACTGGTCGACTAGTTGGTGAAAGCCCTATTGTGTTGTGCAAACCAGCTGTTCTCACTAATAATAGTAATAGTAATAATAGTGAGTTAAAAGAAGGTATATCTGAGGTATGTTTGGCTCCGGGCCGTGCCATGTAGTAGGGGTGTCTATCGTTGTAGTCCTGACAGGTGATTGGTCACGGGGTGATTAAGGCTGTATGGGGGTTTGTTTTAGCTTCATAGCATGATATCCTGCTTGCATGCTCATTATTGTGAAGAACCCAGTGTTGTGTGTGTTTTAACATTATGTGTTGTGTCTGGCAGTGAATGATTGACTTGTGTGAGCTCTTGGTGGCGGTGAAACCTCTCTCCTCTCTCCTCACTCCCTGCCTCCCTCCTGTCTGCAAGGACACCTGTGTTACTGGTATATTAAATGACCGTAATGTAATGTAAAAGGACACCTGTGATGCTACTGGAATAGAGGAACCCACAGAACGGCGTTCATAACTGTGGTGTGAAGCGGCTGCCGCTCTGCACAGCGACACAGCGGCGATGGCACCGAGTGCCGCGCTATGAGCTTGTAGATCTGCTATTTTTGAAAAATAGTGAAAATGTGTGTGAATTGTAAATATAATATTCTTTTAAAGCGATCGTTTTTGACTCAAATCTTTGCTTCTGGGGGTCCCTGGAACCAAATATTTTGAGATGGGGGGGCGGGGTGGGTCCGCAGCCAAATACATATAATTTTGGGGGTCCTTAACAATTGTGAAAAAGTGTGAGAACCACTGATATAGCAACATGTGTTTTTTTAGAAAACTGTTGGGATTTAGAAGACATTTGTAGAATGGGCTTCAGGTCTTAATGTGTTCAACTGTAAACACACCTCTCTGCTCCTCTTGTTATTATCAACCTGTGGTCTGGTATATAATGTGTGTTGTACATCATATGGTATTCTCTGTTCCTCTTGTTATTATCAACCTGTGGTCTGGTATATAATGTGTATTGTACATCATATGGTATTCTCTGCTCCTCTTCTTATTATCAACCTGTGGTCTGGTATATAATGTGTATTGTACATCATATGGTATTCTCTGCTCCTCTTCTTATTATCAACCTGTGGTCTGGTATATAATGTGTATTGTACATCATATGGTATTCTCTGCTCCTCTTCTTATTATCAACCTGTGGTCTGGTATATAATGTGTATTGTTCATCATATGGTATTCTCTGCTCCTCTTGTTATTATCAACCTGTGGTCTGGTATATAATGTGTATTGTGCATCATATTCCATTCAACCTTTATTTATTTTCTCTGGGATACATTGAGAGATTGATGCAGAGATTACAGAAGCATAATACAGCAGTGTACATACTAATGATGAATAAAAACAACAGGATAAACAAGTTATATGTGTGAAAACAGCAATAAAAAAACGGAATAAAACAGTAATAAAGACGGCTTAATTAAAACAGAGACAATTTAAAACAACAAGATTAGCTAGCAAGTGTTTAAATTGACCCTGTGAGAACATGGAATCCATTTTTAAATGCGTTGTAATTCGTTCCAAGTGAAGGGAGCTCTAAAACTGAAGGCTGTTTAGCCTAGCTCTGTGTTGGCCGTGGGGAGCAATAATGGGATGTATTCCTGAGAGCGTGTTTGATTGGTGGAAGTATTTGGTTTTAACAGTGATGAAATATATGTTGGTGATTTATTTATCATTATTTTATTGATGGAATTCTCTGCTCCTCTTCTTATTATCAACCTGTGGTCTGGTATATAATGTGTATTGTACATCATATAGTATTCTCTGTTCCTCTTCTTATTATCAACCTGTGGTCTGGTATATAATGTGTATTGTACATCATATAGTATTCTCTGCTCCTCTTCTTATTATCAACCTGTGGTCTGGTATATAATGTGTATTGTACATCATATAGTATTCTCTGCTCCTCTTGTTATTATCAACCTGTGGTCTGGTATATAATGTGTATTGTACATCATATGGTATTCTCTGCTCCTCTTCTTATTATCAACCTGTGGTCTGGTATATAATGTGTATTGTACATCATATGGTATTCTCTGCTCCTCTTCTTCTTATCAACCTGTGGTCTGGTATATAATGTGTATTGTACATCATATGGTATTCTCTGCTCCTCTTCTTATTATCAACCTGTGGTCTGGTATATAATGTGTATTGTACATCATATGGTATTCTCTGGGTTAAACTCCAGGGTGGTGTATATAGTCTGCTATCCTGTTTCCGGGCCTCAGTGTCCAGGTTACACAAGTAAAAGGCCTGTGTTCAAAATGTTACTTGAGTAAAAGTACAAAAGTAATGGCATCAAAATATACTTAAAGTACCAAAAGTAAAAGTACTAAAATGTTTGAAAATAGCAGATCTACAAGCGTTGCAAGCTTGTAGATTTTAGAAAGATCTTGAACATGTTGTGAACATATTTAAGTATATATATATTTTAAAGGGAACATTTGTAACTCAAATCTTTGCTTCTGGGGGGTCCCTGGAACAACATATTGTGAGATGGGGGTCCGCGGCCATATACATATCATTTTGGAGGTCCTGGACATGAAAAAGTTTGAGAACCACTGTAACATACGTTTTTCAAAAAACTTAGACATTTTGTAGAATCCCCCAGAAGCAAATATTAGAGTTAAAAATATTCGCTTTAAAAAACAACATACATATTCAAAGATCTGCAAAATAAATCTAAATTTTACAAAAAATAGCAGATCTACAAGCTCATAGCGCGGCACTCGGTGCCGCGCTATGAGCTTGTAGAGCTGCTATTTTTGAATAGCCCAAGAAATGTAAAATGACTTGGATGTGTTCCCGGATTGAATGGGTTAAGGTAAGCAGCACAGAGATCTTTAAGTTTCTACTTTGGGTCATTCCGGGTAAAGTGACAGCAGAAGGCTTCCCATACCCAGCTATGTGTTGTGTCCTCTGTTGGCAGCACTCAGCTGGGTGGAGCTGGAAAACACATGTCCCCCTCTGCATGAAATAGCTCTAGATCATTGCTTCTCCAGGGGTCCTTGGGGGGGGGTTTCAGATATGCTATTTTTTTTTAAAATCGTGAATATTTGTGCAAATCTTTGAACATACATTTCATAAAGCGAACATTCGTAATTCAAATCTTTGCTTCTGGGGGTCCCTGGCACAACATCTTTTCAGGTGGGGGTCCGCGGCCACATATATATCAATGTGGGGGCACGAAAAAGTTTGTGAACCACTGGTCTAAATTAACCCATTAAGACCAGGAACGCATCTGTGTCATTTTCAGATTTCTTTGGCTATTCAAAAAGTAGCAGATCTACAAGCTCATAGCGCGGGCTATGCTCACTAGTGGGGCCGTGAGGCCCACAGGTTGAGAATCACTGTGTTAGAGATCACTGGTTCCCAAACAGTGGGTCGGGACCCGTGTTTGGGTCCAATTTCTAAGAGTAAAATATCCCCTTTTTTCCTTTCCTATAAAGGGGATTAAACAATATTTGTTATTATTTCAAAAGATCTAAAAATAAATAAATAAAAAAAGTCACAACTTTTCATCAAACAATTACAACATTTTTCAAAAGTATTTCATAAATAAAATAAAAAATATATAATAATATCCATATATGAATTAAAAAAAAATGTTTAAGGAGTAGTGAAAAAAGCCGATCCACAAGCTCTCAACGCAGTGCGAAGCTACTAGTTGGTGAGCTTGTAGATCTGCTATTTTCACTATGTTTGGGTCCCGGACTCCCGGGAAAACGTCTACATTTCTCTCCTTTGGGTCTTGAGCTAAAAAGGTTTGGTAACCGCTGTGTTAGATCATTGATGGTCATTTAAACTCTTTTTATACACTTTATATCAGTTGAAGGTCTTTGTGCTCCAGAGGTCAACAGCTCTTCAGTTTAAAGATTTACGTATGAACACTATGGAGCTTCTGCTTCAAAGAGAAATGACCCTCAAACTCTTCCTTTGATGTTCTGAAGCAAAGGACCAGCCTCTGTGTGTGTGTGTGTGTGTGTGTGTGTGTGTGTGTGTGTGTGTGTGTGTGTGTGTGTGTGTGTGTGTGTGTGTGTGTGTGTGTGTGTGTGTGTGTGTGTGTGTGTGTGTGTGTGTGTGTGTGTGTGTGCGCGCGCGTGCATGTGGTTGTGTGATGGAGGGTGAGGAGGTCAAACCATCAATAGTTAAAGCCATGTTTGAGGAAGTCATCATTCGGTGAAGAAGAACTTTCTGGATTTTCCAAAGTCATACTGTAGCTGTTTTCAACTTGGTGTCCCTATTTATGGCATGTTACTATAGGCTAAAATGTCCCAAAAAAATGTCCAAAAACGTTTCACAAATTATCGGAAAAGAAACACTACTTCACAATTTTTTAAAAAAAGTACCAAAAATAGCTATACAGTACAAGCTCACAATAGTGTCACATCGCAACAGCCAAACTGAGGGACTTTATGTAAAAAAGCTAGCCATGGTTCACATGACGCTTGTCTGTCACGAGCGTCATGGAGGAATTTCTGGTTTTGGCACTTTCTCCATTTACAACCCGTACATGTATAGAGTGTTTGTTCAGTAACAGTGTTAAATAGCCCTATATTGTGATAATAATCATTACTATAGAATGTTTGTTCAGTAACAGTGTTAAACAGCTCTATATTGTGATAGTAATCATTGTAATAGAGTATTTATTCAGTAACAGTGTTAAATAGCTCTATATTGTGATAGTAATCATTACTATAGAGTGTTTGTTCAGTAACAGTGTTAAATAGCTCTATATTGTGATAGTAATCATTACTATAGAGTATTTATTCAGTAAGAGTGTTAAATAGCTCTATATTGTGATAGTAATCATTACTATAGAGTATTTGTTCAGTAACAGTGTTAAATAGCTCTATATTGTGAATGGGCACTCTCTCTTGATTGGCTGAAATTGGCAACCCACCTGCAGTGAAATGTATGAGAACATGAGGCACAATTATATTTTCTCATTCCTTTATTGATATTAAGACATTCCATTCAAACCAAGCAAATTAAAGCCAAAATCTAACATCTGAACTTCAAATCATTCATGATCAGGGGCCCAGATCCCAGGGGGGAAGGAACGGATAGAAACACAACAGTGGAGCTGAAAAACGGAAAGATAAATAATCACCTCAGACCACCCTAGAGGACCAGGTCCACCCATCACCTCAGACCACCCTAGAGGGTTTAGGTCCACTCATCACCTCAGACCACCCTAGAGGGTTTAGGTCCACTCATCACCTCAGACCACCCTAGAGGACCAGGTCCACCCATCACAGGGAAATAGTGATGTCATGATGATCGTAACACATTAATTATCACACATTATAAATGATTACATAATAATGAATGACTTATGGTCAATTATAAAATAATAAAACCTTTTTCAAAAACATGGTTGACTGACTTCCATTCAGATGGATATTAATATTAATGTTTCAATATAGTGTAGAACTGAAATATTATGTTTGTGTTTTCTGACGACAGAAACTATACAAAGTAATTTGATGAACCGCCCACACTAATTGGGACTCCCTCTTCCTTTGGTGTGTCGCCCAGGTGGCGCCTAAACCCTGACCTTTAACCTCACATAAACTATGTCTATAAACCTAACCTTAACCCTAAACCCTGACCTTTAACCTCACATAAACTATGTCTATGAACCTAACCTTAACCCTAAACCCTGACCTTTAACCTCACATAAACTATGTCTATAAACCTAACCATAAAATCACCTCAAAACAACGTCAACCTTTGCGTAACACTGGGAAAAGACAGTAATTATCGTTAGCCTTCGCTAGCCATTTAGCATTTTGAATTGTTTAAAGGACACATTAGTGAAAAAGGTTGATGATGTCATCATTGTGCTGCTGCTATGAGTATTTAAAAGCTGAATGGACACACATGTATTTCCTCCTTTCTCCACTAGGGAGCAGCAATGACTCTCTGCTTCTCTGAAAACACACCCAGGTGTTCTGTGAAAAGACAAAAAAAACAATAAGAATCAGAATGTATTAACTGTGTGAACATGTTAACAGAATAACCTTCTCTTATAATAGTACATAATCATTCCCAAATGATTATTAATGTGTCATTAATAACTTGTTAAATGTTTGTTAATGGTTAATGATTTAATTATTTAAAACTATGAAAGGATAATAGATCATGAACAAGTTATTAATAAACTACTTGAAAACCTAACCTCCCAGCACCCTCCCTGCAACTACAGTAACCATCAAAGTAGAAACAACTCAGTCAATTCAACATTTGACCAATACTTTGTCAATAGTGTATCTTAGTAGGAAGGACAGCTCAGTTGGTAGAACACTCTCCTTTGGACCACAAGGTTCTGTCTTTGATCCTGTTAGTGATGGAATGATTAGTGTTTTAAATTAACTGAATCATTGGGTACAGATCATTGAAATGTTTATTTCAACCAAGAAGACCCCCCCCCCCCCCCCCCCCATCTGATCACATTGTCATCAGTGATACAACAAATCATTTGATTATTAAATGTGATTATTAGATTCATTATTATAATAAATTAAGCAGAAGACCCATGATAATGTGAATTCACACGACCGGCATGGTTCACCAGGCTAGTTGTTTCACTTCTACACAAGCATGTTGTTTGGTGTATTTTTTTTGTAGTTTTATACACTTTTATACATAAACAAAAATAATAAAAGTTCAGTAAAAAGAAAGAGGAAGTGAACCTGGGTGTGTGGGAGGAGTCTAAAGATCATCATTGGTTGTCGGCACCAGAATACGACCTGATAGAAGAAGAAGAGAGACAGTTAAAACACACAAACAAATGAATTTGATGTACTGTATTGTGTGTATATCTCCATAAAATGCATAAATGTACACACAACATTCAGTCATCAGAACTAATGTGAACATTTGACTCATATTTAGGACTAAATGTAACACTGATGTATTAAAGCTAAATTTGACAACATAGAACACACTTTGACCTCTAACTAGGTCGTCTAAACTGGTCTAAACCGGTTAAGGTTCAAAACCAATAATATAGCTGCAAGCAGCGATAATACGGGGCCAGTGAGAGAGAGACAGACAGACATGGAAACTGGAGAGAGAGAGAGAGAGAGAGAGAGAGAGAGAGAGAGCCATGGAAACGGAATAGATTGAAGAGAGACATGGAAACGGAATAGATTGATGAGAGAGAGAGAGATGGAAACAGAATGGATAGATTGGACATCTCAACCTATTGCCATTAACAGGAATCGAACTCTGAACCTTCGGACTAGGATAAGGATAATTCCTTTTAACAGGTCGTTCATGAAAGTCCTTGTGGTCTTGTTTCCAATGAGAACCTGTGAGCAATTAGGGGTTAAGAGTCTTGCTCAGGGACAAATTTCATTTCATCGACGCATATGCTGGGATGGCCTGGAATCGAACCTGGGGCAACCAGGGCCTCTGGTTCCCTAGGCGTGCTCACTAACCACCCAGCTATGGCCGCCCCATGATAGGCTAATAGGCTGCAACACTACCTATAGTGCTATAGCTTTGTCCAGGCTGATATTGTCAGTTGAAGATCATAAACTCTTGCCTTCTGTCATGAACCAAGCCAACACTAAGATCACTCGTTCACAAACCATTTACCAATAGAGAAATTGTATGTCTCCTCGCTACCGAAAACAGTGAAAGCAGCCGATCTACAAGCTCAGAAACACGTTGCTATCTGAAAAGTTTTGAGATTGTAGATCGGCTATTTTCAGAATGAAGTATGTCATACATTGAGAAATCGTACTCTCAAATAAGCATTTCAGGTTATCTTTACCATTTGCACATGCATTCATTGATACAGTCATGTTGTCTGCAATTCAACTTAAATTAAGTCTGCATCAAGTGAGGCTTGAACTGGCGACCTTGAGATTGTGAGGCACTCATTTAAGGGAGACGCCATTGGACCAACAGACAAGGAACTATGAAAAAGGAGATTACACAGATGATACAGTTTCACGCAAATAGCTGGAAAATCCTGGGTTTAAGTGTTTTTCAAACTGCTCAAAATTGCGGACAATCTACGGGCGGAGCTTACTGGTCAAAGCGATAGATGTTATGAGCCAATGGCTGTTTTTCATATAATTCAAAATGGTGGGCGATCTAAAGGTCAGAGGTCAAAAGTCAGACCACGAAAGTTGTCGGGCATGAAGAGACGCATGTGTGTATCGAAGTTTCATGGTTGTAGGTCAAACAGGGCATGAGTTGTACCTGTTCAAAGTTGGCACTTTCAATTGAGTGCTATAGCGCCACCCTTTGACGAATGAGTGTGAGAATTATTTCTTGGTAGTTTTTCATGAGCATCTACCATATGGCCGGGTTTCGTAAAAAGCGTATGCACGGTTAAGCCAGAACTGGCAAAAACAAGTATTTTTCAAACTGCTCAAAATTGCTGAAAATCTAAGGGCGGAGCTCAATGGTCAAATCGATACGTGTGTTCCTCATGAGTCAAGGCACATGTGTAAGCAAGTTTCACGACTTTCGGCCAAACGAGGCATGACTTATGCCTGTTTAAAGTCTGCCTTTTCAAAAAATTGCTATAGCGCCCCCTTTTGGCCAATTGGAGTAAGATTGGTTTCAGTGATATTTGGAATGACCCTGTACATTTCTGCAAAGTTTCAAAGAAATGTGAGTCTGCATGTATGTTTTAGGCACAGATGAATAATTTTCATAAAACTGTAATAGTTAAAATCTATCTCCTCCTGGGATTTTTGAGCAATCTGCACGAAACGTTTCACACTTTGGACCTCTGCCTACAAAAATTTCCAACGGATTTTCCATAAGTGAAAAAATGCAGAAGTTAGGTGCCAATGACTGTTTTTCATATAATTCAAAATGGTGGGAGATCTAAAGGTCAGAGGTCAAAAGTCAGAGGGTGAAAGTTGTTCAGCATGAGGAGACGCATATGTGTATCCAAGTTTAATGGCTGTAGGTCAAACAGGGCATGAGTTGTACCTGTTCGAAGTTGGCATTTTCAATTGAGTGCTATAGCGCCACCTTTTGACGAAAGATTGTGAGAATTATTTTTTGATCGTTTTTCATGACCATCTACCATATGGCCGAGTTTCGTAAAAAGCGACTGCACGGTTCAGCCAGAACTGCGAAAAGTGGCAGAAGAAGAAGAAGAAGAAGTGACAGAATACTGCCAATAACAATACGGTTCCAGAGCAGAGCTCTGGCCCCGTAATAAACCAGTTTAGGTTGTGGCTTTACTTGTATGTTTGTTTGTTTGTTTGCATTTCTCTGAGGGTTCCATATGTCATGTGATCTTCTGTTGATCTGACCTCATTTCTTCCACTGGTAGTAGATTAATTAATGAAACATGTTAATTAAACATGTTAATTAAACATGCTAATCACCTCGTTTCTTCCACTGGAAGTAGATGAATCCAGACAGGAACAAGACCAGACCCAGAACCAGACCTGATGCTCCCATGGCCATCTTGTTCTTCACTGACTCTGGCATGGAGAAATCTGACAATACAAATATTATATCTCATATCATATCATATCATATCATATCATATCATATCATATCATATCATATCATATCATATCATATTATTACAGTAGATTAAAACAACTTGTTCTTCACTGACTCAGACATGGAGTCATATGACAATAAGCTACAACAACCAAACACAATAAACAATATACAGACGACACAGTCATTGTGAGTCTGTTCAGTAATAATGAGTCCAACCCTATTGGTCCAGTCCTTGAGGAGTTTTTCACCTGATGTGACATGTCCTTCTTAGAGCTAAATACATCCAAAACAAAGGATATGATGATAGATTTTAGAAGACATGAATCAACCTTTTACTATGATGATTATAAACCAGGCTGTGGAATGTGCAGAAAGTATCTTGGGACAGAGTCATAGACTCAGAACTTTGAGGCAGTTTGTAAAAAAGAACATCAGCGCTTGTTCTGTCTTATAAAACGGTCTTGTTTTCACATTGATGAAACCATGATGACTCTTTGATCTGCTTTTATCAAATCTAGCTGGTCTTTAATCTGCTTTTATCAAATCAATAAGCTCATAGCGCGACACTTGAATATTTGTGCAAATATTTGAATATATTTTATATATATATATTTTTTTGGGGGGGGTCCTTGACAAGAAAAAGTTTGAACACGACTGATATAGCAACAAATAGTTTTTTTTTCAGATAAATTAAGACATATGTTGAGACATTTGACAGTTACAAATGTTCGCTTTAAAAATATATATATTCAAAGATTTGCACAAATGTACACGATTTAAAAAAAATAGCAGATCTACAAGCTCATAGTGCGGCACTCGGTGCCACGCTATGAGCTTGTTTATCTGCTATTTAGACAGTTTATTACACTAGTTTAGAGTAACTGACCCCAGTCCATCTTGATAGGCGCGGTCAGGCTGGGATGTTCCACCATGCATGTGATCTTCTCTCCTGATCTGTAACACACACACACACACGCACAGACACACACAGACACACACACACACACACACACACACACACACACACACACACACACACACACACACACACACACACACACACACACACACAGTAGTAGTAGTAGTCGATCTACACGCTGAAACTTGCCGGGATTCGACACATTGATCCGTTGACCTTTGTTACCCTTGTTATTCTGTATGTGTGTGTGTGTGTGTGTGTGTGTGTGTGTGTGTGTGTGTGTGTGTGTGTGTGTGTGTGTGTGTGTGTGTGTGTGTGTGTGTGTGTGTGCGTGCGTGCGTGCGTGCGTGCGTGCGTGCGCATGCGACTTAATATTAGCCTACCAATTAATGGGCCATTTTTTTTATTCTTAAAGAATGTATGTACTGTATACGTGTCTATTAGGTGTGTATTTCTATGTATAGGTGTCTGTTAGGTGTGTACCTGGGTGTGTACTCCAGGTAGGAGTGGTACTGGTAGTACCAGTCTCCATCAGACAGCGCAGCGGTAGAGGAGAGACCAGAGGTCAAAGGTTCTTGACCTATCCACCAGGTCACCAGGATCACTTTAGGATAGAAGTCGTAGCTGCTGCACCTCAGCATGTGAGTGTGTTCACCACGACGAGGGGGAGTCTCTGACTTCAGTCTCACTTTGGGCTCCACTGGATAAATAAGATTATTATTATTATTATTATTATTATTATTATTATTAGTATCATTATTATTACACTTATTAATATATACCAGTCATTTGAACATGTCATTATCATTAATAATTTTATATTATCCAAATGAGATCCAAATGATCTAGAAACCTTCAACAGGCTTACAACCCCTCCGCTCACTCAGATCAGCTAACACAGGGAAGCTGTCAGAATCTTCTCTAAAACACCCTGGACAACGCTCCTCACGTCCTAGACTCTTCTCCCTTCTGGCTCCCAAACGGTGTAACAAACTCCCCATTGCAGTTAGAGCTGCAGACTCACTCCCAATCTACCACCATAATCTGAAGACTGTAGCACTAGACCTGGCCTTGAACTAGAACTATATTTTTTTAGTTTTTGTCGCATTCCTAAGCCAATAATTTGATGACCGGCGGTCTCTCCAATAGGAGACTCAAAGAGTCTCCTTTGAGTCTCCTACCAGAGACATTAGCATCTTTCCAAATTAATCAATCAAAATATTGTCTCAGGAATGCGACAAAAACTAAAAAATCTCCATGAATTCAAGGCTTCATGGGGTGTAGAAAATAAGTCATTTTTGGGGTGAACTATCCCTTTAAGTGTTTAAACCATTAAGACCTGAGGCCGATTTTACAAATGTCTTCTAAATCCAGTTTTCTGAAAAACTATTGTTGCTTTATCAGTAGCTCTCAAACCTTTTCATGTAAAGGACCACCCAAAATGCTGACGCCCATCTCAAAATACTTTGTTCCAGGGACCCCCAGAAGCAAAGATTTGAGTTAAAAATGTTAGCTTGAAAATAATATAAATATATGAATTTACACACATTTTCTTGATTAAAAAAAAATAGCAGATCTACAAGCTCATAGCGTGGCCCTCGGTGCCGCGCTATGAGCTTGTAGATCTGCTATTTTTCAATAGCCAAAGTGTAAAAAATTATGCTTTTTAGCTCAAATCAAAATGTGACACAGATGCTTCTTCAGATCTTAATGGGTTAAGAGGATCTGAAATGTTTGTCAGCAGATTAAGTCATGTTTTATAATCATTATCAGATCAATATTAACACCATTAATCATCTCTGAATAGAAGCATGTGATTTCATGTTATAGTTTATGAGGTGATGAGTGTTGAGTGCTGCTCTGAGATCAGCTCACCTCTCTTGTTCAGAACAGAGGAGTAGTCATTCTCAATGTTGGGTTTGCAGCGTGCCTCTGGTTGTGCTCTCCTATAAGCCAGTTCTCCAGGATCTTTATTCATGCGCTCTGCGTTCTTCACACCAATCTCAGTGTATCCAACCCACTGATCTACTCTACTGTCCCACCTGAGGAACTCATCACCATCGAAATTCATTGACTGTATGTACTGTATGTCCTTCAGCTCACTGGAGTTAAACACACAGCGGTGAGCCATATAGAACACATATCCATCTGGAAATAGACAATGAAAAATGTCATTAATGTTCAGTGTTATTATCATCTGTATAATATCAACACTAGGCTAACTGCCCCCCATCGGCCAAATATGTCACTACATAAAGTCTAAAATAGGTTCAGGATGTGAAATATAGCATTAAAATGTTTTGAATGTATATTGAATATCTTAAATACAATGAGATTGAGCTACCAGTTAAGTTTTGTTTCTCTATGTGTCCAGTTGTCTGTCTGTCTGTCTGTCTGTCTGTCTGTCTGTCTGTCTGTCTGTCTGTCTGTCTGTCAGACCCCATCATGTATTTCCAGGATAACCCCTTTTTAACTACTATATATAGGCTATTTGAAAATAGCAGATCTACAAGCTCGTAGCGCGGCACCGAGTGCCGCGCTACGAGCTTGTAGATCTGCTATTTTCAAACATTTTAGTACTTTTGGTAGTTTAAGTAAATGTTGATGCAAATGCTTTTGTACTTTTACTCAAGTCATTCTTGAATTCAGGACTTTTTTTTTTACTCAAATGTAAAGCATTTGAGTACTTTTCCCATCAGTGACTCTAGTCAGCAAACAAGGTAAATAGTCACATATAGAGAGTAGAGAGAACAATGAAGAGCCTCAAAGAAACTATAGGATACCAGGTCAATCAATATTACAATTGTGGGGGGTCTCCAGTTCAAATAGGATTATTTTGGGGGGTCCCATCCAGTTGAAATAGGATTATTATTTGAACCCCCCCCCCCCCCCCCCCCCCCACAAGCTCACAATGCATCAAATCATGATTAGTGACGCATTGTGAGCTTGTAGATCGGCTATTTTCAAATGGCCTATAGGGCTGAAGTGGTTACTGTATGTTTTGTAATAATAATCTAAATCTACAAAGTAACTAGTAACTAAAGTTTTCAAATAATTGTAGTGGAGTAAAAGTACAATATTTGCCTCTGAGATGTAGTGGAGTAGAAGTAAAAGTATTGAAAATTGGAAATACTCGAGTAAAGTAAAAATGCCTCAAAATTGTACTTAAGTACAGTACTTGAGTACACCTCACCTCTGTCATTTAATTCATGAATCACAGGACCATTTTGATGGTAAATGTTGTATAATCGTATTATCTTGGATTTGACATAAAATAGTCACCAAATCAACACTGGATACACTTCCTCTGACGCTTTTTGGATGTTATACGCTTTAAAAAATAAATCTTTACAGTATACTACATATATAGTGTAACACTGTAGAACACACTGCATCTACATAGTTGTACCATCTACACCTCACCTACAGCTCAGGCTGTACAGAGCAGATACTAATACATAGATTTGTAAAAAATAAATAAATAATAAAACACCTTGAGCACATATTCATGTTTACTAGAAATACATATTATTTAGAAAATATTTCACCATAAATGCTTAATATACATGTTTAAACATTTTCATTAATGTTAAATATATTCAACCGTTTTAGTTCATAACTATTGTGTTCATAGTATTCATGTACCTTTCACTGGTGGTTTCTTCAAGGCAGTGCGAATGGTGTCCAGGTTGGCTTTGCAGAGAGCCTGCTCATTCAAAGCTGCTTCATAAGCTCCTGTGAAGGACATATGATCTACAAACAGAGGCTGAGCATCCACCACCTTCCCTTTGTTGTAGTCTGCGTACACCATCACTTCACCATCCAGTGCATACATCCACTCTTTATATGGGTCTTTAACTGTGTCTGAACAGCCAACGATATACATGTCCTCATGGAACACTGGAAATAAAACAAAGATGACATTAAACTCAACAACAAACTTCTTCACAGTGACAATAACACATAATCATCATGTTAAACAATCATGTTTGCAGTGGTGGAAAAAGTACTCAAATATATCACTTAAGTAAAAGTATCAATACTGCAATTTAGAAGTAGTCTGTTACAAGTCCAGAATTCAAAATGTACTTGAGTAAAAGTAAAAAGTATTGTTATAAAAAAAAATATTTAAAGAACCAAAAGTAAAAGTACTAAAATGTTTGAAAATAGCCGATCTACAAGCTCACAACGCGTCGCATCGAGCTTGTAGATCGGCTATTTTCAAACAGCCTAGGTATAAAATAGGGCTAAAGTGGGTAATGCATTTTTTATAATTTTATAATTTATATCTGCAAAGTAACTAGTAACTAAAGTTTTCAAATAATTGCAGTGGAGTAAAAGTACAATATTTGCCTGTGAGATGTAGTGGAGTAGAAGCAAAAGTACTGGAAATTGGAAATACTCCAGTAAAGATAAAGTATAAGTACCTCAAAATTGTACTTGAGTACAGTACTTGAGTAAATGTAATTAGTTACTTTACACCACTGCATGTTTGGTTCTTATATGAAGTGAAAGGTTGGATATTAAAAGTAACTTCCTGTCAAACGTTTTATTCACTGAAACAGATTCAAATGTTTTTTTTTGTTTTGTATTTTATTATGAAAGTAATTCATACAGAATGATTTATTTCATGATGTCACAACAACAGTTCCTAACATCTGTTTTAATGTTTATGTATTTGGACCAATATTCAAGATTCAATATTGTATATACAGGTAGTAAAAGGTGTGTGGGTTTGTGTGTGTGTGTGTGTGTGTGTGTGTGTGTGTGTGTGTGTGTGTGTGTGTGTGTGTGTGTGTGTGTGTGTGTGTGTGTGTGTGTGTGTGTGTGTGTGTGTGTGTGTGTGTGTGTGTGTGTGTGTGTGTCATTTGTTTATATTGTGCATTGTTCTTATTTGTTTTTAAATAATAACAGTAGATATAAATGTATATATTATATAATAACATAAAAATAATGTACTTACTTCCTGGGATCGCTTTGACATGAAGTACAGAGGAGAGGATGAGGAGGGTGGCTGTAATCTTCATCATCACTGATCAAAACTGAACTGAATTTCATAGATGAGAATAAACAGATGAGAATAAACAGATCAGAGTAAACAGATCAGAATAAACAGATGAGAATAAACAGATGAGAATAAACAGATGAGAATAAACAGATCAGAATAAACAGATCAGAATAAACAGATGTTTACTGAAAGAGAAGTTCTGGAGTCTGAAAGAGAATGAAGGAGGATCTGTTCTGTAGTTTAGAAGAATCAGCCAATCAGATTATAGATATGATGTTACATCATCTGTTTCCAAGAAGACGACAGTCTGGATTATTGCACATATGAACAGTATATAGCTGCTGCTTATGTCTCCTCATGTACATGATGTACCTTATGCACCTTATGTCTAACCTCATGTACATAGAGTATACACATATCTTTGTTTAATTCATCTTTTATTCTCTCCTTGCCCCCCCCCCGACAAAATCTTGCCCCCCCCCCTATTGACAGAGGCTAAAATCGCTTGTCTCTGTGTGTGTGTGTGTGTGTGTGTGTGTGTGTGTGTGTGTGTGTGTGTGTGTGTGTGTGTGTGTGTGTGTGTGTGTGTGTGTGTGTGTGTGTCATTTTTGTTTGTTGTGCATCGTTCATATTTGGTTTTATATAATAACAGTAGATATACATGTATGTATTATATAATAACATAAATATAATTTACTTACTTCCTGGGATTCTTTGACATGAAGTACAGAGGAGAGGATGAGGAGGGTGGCTGTAATCTTTATCATCACTGATCAAAACTGAACTGAATTTAATAGATAGAATAAACAGATGAGAATAAACAGATGAGAATAAACAGATCAGAATAAACAGATGTTTACTGAAAGAGAAGTTCTGGAGTCTGAAAGAGAATGAAGGAGGACTCGTTCTTTAGTTCAGAAGAATCAGCCAATCAGATTAAAGATATGATGTTACATCATCTGTTTCTGGAAAGAGGACAGTCTGGATTATTGCACATATCATGAACAGTATAGCTGTTGCTGATGCACTTTATGTATCCTCTTGTACATACTTTACCTTATGCACCTTATGTCTAACCTCATGTACATACTCTATGTAAATATCTTTGTTTAATTCATCTTTTATTCTCTCCTTGCCCCTCCCCCGTCTTCTTTTCTTTCTCTTTCTGAAAATTACTAAAACGATGGAGCTGCACTAAAAATAATTTCACCCACTTCTTTACACCTTTAACCATTTTTAACATGTTAGTTTCATCAAAAACACCCGTCCTTGGTTCTGGTGACTCATCCTGCCCTCCTAATACGTGAGGGGGCCGTGTTTTTTCGATACGTTTTTTTCATTTATTTTAAATATTTTTTCTAGAAAATGAAAAAAATTAAATACAATAAAAAATATCAAATAAAATAAATGAAAAAAGTAATCGAAAAAACACGGCCCCCTCGCGTATTAGGAGGGCAGGGTGAGTCGCCAGAACCAAGGACGGGTGTTTTTGATGAATTTAACATGTAAAATTTGTGTTTGAAGTTATAATGGGTTTGTAGAGGAAGGGGGTGTGTCTGATAAAATTAATATCAAATAGTGAATCAAGCAACTTAAAAACGGTCTGGGGGGCTGACAAAAGCCTGAGTAGATGATAAAATGACCCAAAGTTTTTTTGAAAGTCAAATATCCCTTTAAGTTAATGAAATGCCACGCCGTTTCTTCAATGCAAAATATGAAAATGTCAGCCATGTGAATATGGTCTATTATTTCCAATTCCATAGTGTAAAATAATACCAGTCAGAGTTCCATAGCTTTTTTCTCCCCCCTCCCCACCCTCCTCCGACAAAATCTTGCCCCCCCCCCTACTGACAGAGGCTAAATTTGCTTGTGTGTGTGTGTGTGTGTGTGTGTGTGTGTGTGTGTGTGTGTGTGTGTGTGTGTGTGTGTGTGTGTGTTTGTGTGTGTGTGTGTGTGTGGGGGTAATTTTTGTTTGTATTGTGCATCGTTCATATTTGGTTTTATATAATAACAGTAGATATACATGTATGTATTATATGATAACATAAATATATTGTACTTACTTCCTGGGATTCTTTCCTGGGAAAGAAAGAAAGAAAGAAAGACAGAAAGAAAGAAAGAAAGAAAGAAAGAAAGAAAGAAAGAAAGGGGGACAACTTGAATCAGAAAGTAAAATATCTGGTCACTTCAGAAGAGAAAACCCAAATAAAATGTTGGAGCACTCCACTGGTCTACTGTTTTTTCGATACGTTTTTTTCATTTATTTTAAATATTTTTTCTAGAAAATGAAAAAAAATTAAATACAATACAAATATTAAATAAAATAAATGAAAAAAGTAATCGAAAAAACACGGCCCCCTCGCGTATTAGGAGGGCAGGGTGAGTCGCCAGAACCAAGGACGGGTGTTTTTGATGAATTTAACATGTTAATTCTTTTGTTTGAAGTTATAATGGGTTTGTATAGGAAGGGTGTGTGTCTGATAAAATATCAAATAGTGAATCAAGCAACTTAAAAACGGTCTGGAGGGCTGACAAAAGCCTGAATAGATGATAAAATGACCCAAAGTTTTTTTGAAAGTCAAATATCCCTTTAAGTTTATGAAATGCCACCCCATTTCTTCAATGCAAAATATAAAAATGTCCGCCATGTGAATATGGTTTATTATTTCCAATTCCATAGTGTAAAATAATACCAGTCAGAGTTCCATTTTGTCTCCTCCCTCCCCACCCCCCTCCGACAAAATCTTGCCCCCCCCCTACTGTAGCCTACTGACAGAGGCTAAATTTGCTGTGTGTGTGTGTGTGTGTGTGTGTGTGTCTGTGTGTGTGTGTGTGTGTGTGTGTGTGTGTGTGTGTGTGTGTGTGTGTGTGTGTGTGTGTGTGTGTGTGTGTGTGTGTGTGTGTGTGTGTGTGTGTGTGTGTGTGTGTGTGCACGCGCGCGTGCGTGTGTGTTCAGCTTCACTGGTAAAATGCTGATCATGTTCAATAAGCCTCAGTCCAAGCCTCATTACATCTCACTGCTGAAACCATCAAATGTGTTTAAAACACACTGGTCATGTGATCAATGTGTGTGTGTGTGTGTGTGTGTGTGTGTGTGTGTGTGTGTGTGTGTGTGTGTGTGTGTGTGTGTGTGTGTGTGTGTGTGTGCGTGCGTGCGTGCGTGCGTGCGTGCGTGCGTGCGTGCGTGCGTGCGTGCGTGCGTGCGTGTGGGGGGTCATTTTTGTTTGTATTGTGCATCGTTCATATTTGGTTTTATATAATAACAGTAGATATACATGTATGTATTATATAATAACATAAATATAATGTACTTACTTCCTGGGATTCTTTGACATGAAGTACAGAGGAGAGGATGAGGAGGGTGGCTGTAATCTTTATCATCACTGATCAAAACTGAACTGAATTTAATAGATGGGAATAAACAGATCAGAATAAACAGATCAGAATAAACAGATGAGAATAAACAGATGTTTACTGAAAGAGAAGTTCTGGAGTCTGAAAGAGGATGAAGGAGGACTCGTTCTTTAGTTCAGAAGAATCAGCCAATCAGATTAAAGATATGATGTTACATCATCTGTTTCTGGAAAGAGGACAGTCTGGATTATTGCACATATCATGAACAGTATAGCTGCTGCTGATGCACCTTATGTCTCCTCATGTACATACTGTACCTTATGCACCTTATATCTAACCTCATGTACATACTGTATGTAAATATCTTTGTTTAATTAATCTTTTATTCTCTCGTTTCCCCTCCCCCGTCTTCTTTTCTTTCTCTTTCTGAAAATAACTAAAACGATGGAGCTGCACTAAAAATAATTCACCCACTTCTTTACACCTTTAACCTGTGATGTGACAATAAAGATGATTCTGATTCTGTTGAAGAGAAACACAAGAAAGAAAGAAAGCAAGAAAGAAAGAAAGAAAGAAAGAAAGAAAGAAAGGGGGACAACTTGAATCAGAAAGTAAAATATCTGGTCACTTCAGAAGAGAAAACCCAAATAAAATGCTGGAGCACTCCACTGGTCTACTCTGCACATATGTATTATTATGCAGGGTGACAAGGGGGTGTGGTCTCTGAAGACCATATACACACGGTGGCCATTTTGCTATTAAGTTAATGAAATGCCACCCGTGTCTTAAAAAATGGGCACCATGTGAATATGGTTTATTATTTCCAATTCCATAGTGTCAAATAATACCAGTCAGAGTTCCATAGCTTTTGCCCGTCCCCCCCCCCTCCGCCAAATCTTGCCCCGCCCCCCGACTGACAGAGGCTGTGTGTGTGTGTGTGTGTGTGTGTGTGTGTGTGTGTGTGTGTGTGTGTGTGTGTGTGTGTGTGTGTGTGTGTGTGTGTGTGTGTGTGTGTGTGAGAGAGAGAGAGAGAGAGAGAGAGAGTGCGTGCGTGGGTGGTTGAACTCATAGATAAATATAAAGGCTAGATGGCTCAAAGGGCCGGCGCAAGCGTAGCTCAACCGCGGCCATCTTGCGACGGTCACTCATAACATTATGTCTATGGTGCATATACTTTGAAATAACCATAGCGTGCTCAATTTTCATCCGATTTTCAAACGGTTTGGTGTTTTGTAAACACCAAAGATGTAGTTATGATACTGCATACTTATAATTATAATCAGGTTTTTTTTTTTAATACAATAATATCATAACTACATCATTGGTGTTTACAAAACACCAAACCGTTTGAAAATCGGATGAAAATTGAGCACGCTATGGTTATTTCAAAGTATATGCACCATAGACATAATGTTATGAATGACCGTCCCAAGATGGCCGCCATGTGGCGACGTCGTACTCCATTGGCCAGCAGCGCGGGTGAGTCATCTAGCCTTTATATATATCTATGGTTGAACTCACCATTGAGGCTTCTGACTGGAAACTCAAACTTGAATTTCACTTCCTGATTCACCCAGCAGCCAATCAGAATTATTCTTTTATTAAACATCACCAGTTACTAGAGAGACATGTTGATGTCAACAACCTGACAGACTGTACATTATTATGTATTCATGTATTGTTTGTTTGTTTTATTTGACTGTTGTTGGTAATGTCAACGTGTTGCTCATGTCAATATGGACACTTTAAATCTGATGTAATTAAAACCCAAATAAAATCCTGGAGCTATTCTGCACATATGTATTATTATGCAGGGTGACAAGGGTTTGGTCTCTGAAGACCATATTCACACGGCGGCCATTTTGCTATTAAGTTAATGAAATGCCACCCGTGTCTTCAAAAATGGTCACTATGTGAATATGGTCTATTATTTCCAATTCCATAGTGTCAAATAATACCAGTCAGAGTTCCATAGCTTTTGCCCTGGACACTTTAAATCTGATGTAATTTAAAAGTTGAAACAGACAGACAGACATTTTAACAATATATTTATGTCCAAAAAAGGGAAATTGCATACAAGGACACAAATACAGTATTATAGGTGCAGCAAGATTACATCCACAAAATGAAGTCATATGTTGCAATGTCGCAAGTCCCCCGTCCAGCCCCTTGGAATAAATGACTTCCAGCGCGCCTGGTAGACGCACGCGCACACACACACATACACACACACACACACACACAGACAGACAGACAGACAGACAGACAGACAGACAGACAGACAGACAGACAGACAGACAGACAGACAGACAGACAGACAGACAGACAGACAGACAGACAGACAGACAGACACACATACCATATAGTCTTATATAAGTGTTGTTGGCCACTGAGCAGCTCCACAGGAGCAGTTGGGGAGTTCAGTGCTTACTCCTACCCTCCTATGAGCACTCATCCTATGAGCACTCATCCTGGGCATAGCAGTGGAGCTGTGGAATAACGTCCTTAACTAATGATATTGTCTCTGTCGGGTGAAAACCTCGTCAAAACCTCATATGTCCAAAAAATTTCACTTTTCAGGATTAAAAAAAAATAATAATAACAACGGTAGCAGATCTACAAGCTCGAAACACTGCTACTTTTGATGCTTTTGTGTGACGCTGTGGTATGATCAAGTATAGGGCGTTAATATACAGGGAAAAAAACGAAACGTTAAAATATGGATATAAGAGGTTTCTGTTGGACAGTGGCGATATATTGGTTTTATCCCACTCACACTGTTATCTAGTGTGAAGTGAGAGTAAAGTGCAGTGTTAGTTAATCAGTGATCCATTACAAAACGTTAACTTCTGTGCCTTCTCGCTCATCATTGTGATCTCTCTCCTCAGAGATGGGCCAGCTAACGCTCATAGCGTTCGCTACACTCCTGTGTTGTTCCACGCCGCTCGTGGACGGCGGGAAAGTCCTGGTGTACTCTGGCGAGGGAAGCCTTTGGATCAACATGAAAGTCATCGTTGAAGAGCTGCACTCCAGAGGCCACGAGGTCACGGTGATAAGGCCCTCAAACAGCTGGTACATCAAGCCGGACTCCCCTCACTACGACACCGTCACGGTCGACTTCCACGGCGCCGGCGACGAGGAGTTCTTCGGAACGATCGTGGCGAGGATGGTGAAACTGAGGCGGGACGGTTCCTCGGTTTGGGCTCGCATGGTAAGCGAATGGGAATTAGTGAACAACTTCTATGAGATGTTGAAAGCCTCAGTTCAGACGATGGAGATTGTTTTTGAGGACGGTGAAATGATGAAGCGTCTCCAGGACGCTAAGTATGACATGGTTTTGACGGATCCGTTGGGGCCGGGGCCGATGTTGGCCCGCCGTCTCGGTCTTCCTCTGGTCCTCAGCGCCAGGTGGACCGTCCAAGGGGAGGCGCACGATCTCATCGCCCCCTGTCCCCTCTCCTATGTCCCAGTCCCCGATTCCATGCTGACGGACAAGATGACATTTCCCCAACGAATCAAAAACGCACTTTTCTACCTTTTAACGCGCATTCAATATGCATATATGTCAGACAGCCTGTACACGGCGTTCGTTCACCGTTACTTCGGCCCCGACGTCAATTATATCGAGCTCTTCCAGGCGGCGGATATCTGGCTGATGAGAAGCGACTTTACCTTTGAATACCCTCGCCCCACAATGCCTAACGTCGTCTACTTTGAGGTGTTTGTACTTTACTTGAATATTTCCAATTTCCAATACTTTTACTTTTACTCCACTATATAGGCAAATATTGTACTTTTACTCCACTACAATTATTTGAAAACTTTAGTTACTTTGCAGATATAAATTATTACATTATAAAACATACATTAACCACTTTAGCCCTACCTAGGCTATTTGAAAATAGCCGATCTACAAGCTCATGCGATGCGTTGTGAGCTTGTAGATCTGCTATTTTCAAACATTTTAGAACTTTACTTTTGGTACTTTAAGTATATTTTGATGCCAATACTTTTGCACTTTTACTCAAGTAACATTTTGTCACCTTGCTAAACTAATGGTCTAAGTCATTTTTTGAGGAAATGTTATTTTTGCCTAAGTCAGCTGCTCATGACACTGGCCACCTCTGGTAAAATCGCCTATCTCCTAATTGAAAAGGATCATGCTGTTCCCTCCCCTTTTAGTATAATGGCCTAACTCCCTAGTGTGACTTAGGATAAAATAGGCCCAAGTCACTTGATTTTGGCCTAAGTCACATGATTTTGTGACTTAAGCCAACTTATTTACTGATTTAGGCCATTTTGTAATTTGTTTTGCTTTTTTTTTTGGCCTAAGTCAGATTTAATCCTATTTAAACCCATTTAAATATCTTATGTTACATAACTGACAGACAGTGTTATTTCTATTTAAATAGTCATAATTTGTTATAAACATTTTGGGTGAAATGATTAAGAAATATCATTGTTTTGGATCAGTTTTTCTTTTTCCTGAAAAACCTAAAAAAATGATTAAGGCCATTAGTTTAGCAAGGCGACAATTTTGAACACAGGCCTTTTACTTGTTGCAGAGTACTTCTCCATTGAGGTATTGATACTTTTACCTAAGTAATAAATGTGAGTACTTTTTCCACCACAGGTTGGCAGTGCAAGCCCTCCGAGCCTCTCCCTCCACATCTGGAGGACTTTGTCCAGAGTTCCGGAGAACACGGTGTCGTCGTGATGACTCTGGGCTCCTTCATCGAAAAGGTCCCCGAGGACGTTACGGAGGCCATCGCGGCGGCCTTTGCCCGATTGCCGCAGAAGGTGATCTGGAGGCACACCGGCGGGAGACCATCAACGCTGGGAAACAACACCTTGGTTGTCGACTGGTTGCCCCAGCAGGACCAGAGTGTTTGTGGCACCAACGGAATCCAGGAGGCCATTTACCATGGCGTTCCTTTGGTCGGTCTGCCTATCCTGGGCGACCAGGAAGACAACATGAACAGGATGGAAGCAAAGGGCGTAGCCAAGGTAGTCGATATCGGCACAATAAACAAAGACAACTTCGTGGAAGCGTTGAAGGAGGTCCTTCATGAGCCCTCCTACAAGGAGAACATGCAGAGGCTGTCGAGGTTGCACAGGGACCGTGTTCTGGATCAAGTTCGTCATAATTGCTGTGCTGTGCTGTGCTGTGCTGTGCTGTGCTGTGCTGTGTTTGTGTTTGTGCTGGAACGTCTGCCTTGCATTTCCCCTGTAAGAAAACTACAAGAGACAAACCCGCCCAGTGGAGAGAACACAGGACGTATCTGTCCTATTGGTTGGTGCCTATCACTTCCACGTCCACGGTTTTCTAAATCCTAACAGTATGTTGCTATATCAGTGGTGCTCCAACTTTTACATGTCAACGACCACCCAAAATGATATGTATTTGGCCGCGGACCCCCATCTCAATATATGTTGTTCCAGGGACCCCCAGAAGCACAGATCGGCGTTAATACATATTTATATTCAAAGATTTGCACAAATCTTCCGCAATTAAAAACAAAACAAAAAAGCAGATCTACAAGCTCATAGCGCGGCACTCTGTGCCGCGCTATGAGCTTGTAGATCTACTATTTTTGAACAGCCCAAGAAATCTTAAAAGGACACGGATGTGTTCCCGGTCTTGATGGATTAAGACACTCAGGAGGTCAGTGTCCAGATGGACCCTCACAGGTCTATAGAGAGAGTAAAGGATTTGATTACTATCTGCTCTGTCTGGATTACACATGTCTCCTGACTGTTGCGGTCCGCTCCTCTGGCCGTGGACTGTGCCCTTATTATTTGGACCTTGAATGCCCTTATATGGTGTTGGACTCCTAAGGGCTGTTCTTTAGGCCTGTTTAGGCCGTTGTTCATTACTTGCGCCTGTGAAGCAGCGCAAGTACTGTATTCAGGGTCGTCATGTCGAAAGGAGTACACAACATATACACAACGTATATTAGTTATATAGTAGTATATTAGTTATATAGTAGTATATTAGTTATATAGTAGTATATTAGTTATATAGTAGTATATTAGTTATATAGTAGTATATTAGTTATATAGTAGTAGTAAGTATATTAGTTATATAGTAGTATATTATTTATATAGTAATATATTAGTTATATAGTAGTATATTAGTTATATAGTAGTGTATTAGTTATATAGTAGTGTATTAGTTATATAGTAGTATATTAGTTATATAGTAGTATATTAGTTATATACTAGTATATTAGTTATATAGTAGTGTATTAGTTATATAGTAGTATATTAGTTATATAGTAGTATATTAGTTATATAGTAGTATATTAGTTATATAGTAGTATATATATAGTAGTATATTAGTTATATAGTAGTAGTGTATTAGTTATATAGTAGTATATTAGTTATATAGTAGTATATTAGTTATATAGTAGTATATTAGTTATATACTAGTATATTAGTTATATAGTAGTATATTAGTTATATAGTAGTATATTAGTTATATAGTAGTATAAGTATATTAGTTATATAGTAGTATATTAGTTATATAATAGTAGTGTATTAGTTATATAGTAGTATATTAGTTATATAGTAGTATATTAGTTATATAGTAGTGTATTAGTTATATATTAGTATATTAGTTATATAGTAGTATATTAGTTATATAGTAGTATATTAGTTATATAGTAGTATATTAGTTATATAGTAGTGTATTAGTTATATAGTAGTATATTAGTTATATAGTAGTGTATTAGTTATATAGTAGTATATTAGTTATATAGTAGTATATTAGTTATATATTAGTATATTAGTTATATATTAGTATATTAGTTATATACTAGTATATTAGTTATATAGTAGTATATTAGTTATATAGTAGTATATTAGTTATATAGTAGTATATTAGTTATATGTATATATATATATACAAAGATATAATTATTATATATATATATAGTCTCATCCGCCGTCGTCCTAGTATTTTATAGGCACTATGCACATATGTCACGTGAAGTCCAACCAATCAAATTAAGCTTCGGCACTGGCATGAACAAATAGGCATAGGATTGATGACATCACTATTATGTCATGAATACAAAGAAAGATGATATATATACATTGTAAAATATATTAATTCACATTGATGACCAACGTTTAATGCAGATAAGGTCAGATGCTCACAATGGACATCTGGGCACACGAGTTTCTAGACATCAGGGCACACCGGATAAGTGGGCATACGAACATGTGGGCACACGAGATGAATCGGCACATGGACATATGTCACACAAGATGACTGGGCACACGGCCAAGAGTTCACAAGAGTTCACAATACCACAGGCCAGGAGACCACCAGACTTGAAACTTCAGATGTCCTGCCATCGCCAAGACAATACATTTTCAGGGGATTCCCAGGCAATAAGAGGGACAAAGAAGGGCATTTAAAATGCTGAATTATTTTGATGATCACTGCTTTTATGATGCTAATTAATCTGAGTAACTGGTCAAGGACCTCTTCAAATCACCTTTCGCCTCATAATGAGTGTGTAGTGACAACAACTTCTTTTCAGGGGCAAAACAGTGCATTTTTAAGGGCAGAACAGGGAGGAAAAAATGCCTTTTCAGGGCACTTTCAGGGAAACAACAGTTCAGTAACTACTACAGTTCAGTAACTACTACAGATGGTCACACTGGACATCTGGGCACACGAGTTTCTAGACATCAGAGCACACCGGATAAGTGGGCATACGAACATGTGGGCACACGAGATGAATCGACACATGGACATATGTCACACAAGATGAATGGGCACACGGCCAAGAGTTCACAAGAGTTCACAATACCACAGGCCAGGAGACCACCAGACTTGATGTAGTCCTCCGATGAGTAAAGGTATTTACTTGCGCCTGTGTGTCTATTTGTGTCAGACCACCGTCCACATCCCACAGTAGAATCATACCCAAGTACTCAACATGCCCTCAACAACATGCCCTCAAAGCACTCAACATGCCATGGTCCTTGGCATGTCCATGTCCTTGGCATGTCCATGTCAAATTCACATGTCCTGCCATCGCCAAGACAGTACATTTTCAGGGGATTCCCAGGCAATAAGAGGGACAAAGAAGGGCTGTTTTTTTATTTTTATTTCAATATTTTTTTTTTGTACTAGCACTGCATTTTTTTATTTATTTAAGTTTTGACTATATTTTAAAAATAACATTTGTTTGTTTACTATCTTTATTTCCGTTTTTTTTCTCAAGGCGCAAGTTAGCAATTGACAGATTGCAGTCTTGTTATGTACTGCATTTGTCTTGTATTGTAACTCTGTTGCCTTTTGTCTTGGTTTTCCGTACTCTTGTTTTGTAGTAGTGTTTCCTGTCTGCCTTGTTTACTGTTTCCTGTCTTGTCTCACCTCCCTGGAATTATTGTAAACCTAGTCACCTGTGCTCGTTGCCTGTTAGCCTATCCTGTGTTGATTGTCTGTTGTGTTCACCTGCGTCCTGTTAATCCCTGTCTATCTAAGTCCTGTGTTTGCTTCAGTTCCCTGTTGGTTCGTTGTATATGGTCGTGTGAGTTCTTGTTTGTTTATGCCTCATTGTTGCCTTGTATTTAGTTCACTTAGCTTTCCCAGTTTAGTTCTCCCCCTACTCCCTCCTTATTTCTGACTGCCTACCTGTGTATTGACCTTGCTTGTACCTGGACATTGATTACTTCCTACTCCTCTTGGTTGGTGTTAATAAACACTTTAATTTGAGCTACGCTGCCTCTTCCTCTCATCTTGCTCTTGGGTCCTACACCTCCCTGCCTCTCACCGTGACACTGAGAGCTGATGAGTGGAGGAGGCTGCCTGTTGCCAGGCTGTATATTCACTGATAAGTGGTGGAAAAAGTACTCACATTTTTTACTCAAGTAAAAGTATCAATGCTGCAATGTAGAAACACTCTGTTACAGGTAACAGTCTGGTAATCAAAATGCTTTTATATACAAAAGTAAATGTACTCATTATGCAGAATGTCCCATTTCACAAGCTTTCAATACACATTGTATAAAAAATCTTTTGAAAATAGCAGATCTACAAGCTCACAATGCGTTGCACCATGACACCTGAGCTTGTAAATCGGCTATTTTCAAATAGCCTATGTATATGGCTGAAGAGGTTAATGTATGTTTATCATACTATAATTCTAGTAACCTCTGTCTGTCTGTTTGTAGTGGTGAGTGTCTGTAGTGGTAGGTGAAGCTACCCGGTTCTCCTCAGTAGCTGGACCAATTGCTCTGATTTTGCACACAGCCATTGACCATTACCATCTGAACTTAACTGTGAAGCCCGTTTTTCGATTTCATGAAATCTCAGCTTCTTATTAGCGTTTTTGTGTAAAACACTGTTGCCATGGTTACGGGCCTGCCCAGCTATGGGACGAACTGCCTCCCGGGTTGCCAGATCATGTGCGCATATCCCCCCACGGATGCGTCGACCGGGTATGGTCTAGTATGAATAATTTTGTTTATGTGGAGTAAAAGTAAAAGTATTAAAAAACAGAAATACTCCAGTAAAGTAAAAATACCTCGAAAGGGTGCTTAAGTACAGTAATTGAGTACATGTAATTGTTTACTTTCCACCAATGTCACTGATTACTGGTTCAGCAGAGCAGAGCATGATTCTGATGCCCTCTGCTGGCAGTCCCAGGTAAGGTCAACATGGAGGCTCATAATCACACTAGACATATCAGTGACTTTTCTGTCAGACTAATAATTATTCCACAGACTCAGACCCATAAACTATATTATTTACCTCACTGTTAAAAACAGAAGTCCTGATCTTTATCTTTGTAATGAATGTGTTCCAAGCTGTGTCTTGGATTAAGTGGGGCTGTCCCAATCTTAATTAAATTATAACCCATGTCTAAAATAATTGTTAATTGGTTTCTTTCTGGTCTGTTTCTGGCCTTGTGAGGAACACACACTTTGTCCTCGTCATCAGGTCACATTGATTTGATCCATTCATGATTTATTAGTCAGAAATAGGGATGCACCGATATATCGGCCACATATCGGTATTGGACGATATTTGCCACTATCGGTCAACATCGGTATCGGCAAAAAAAAAAGTTAAAGTTGCAGGCGTTAGGAGGCAATTATGTTGTGTTTCTACTGAGTATTATTAACAGTTATTTCTAAATAATGAAGATTTAGGGTATTTGTGTCCCTGGAACAAAAGTGTGAAATAATAACGGAGGATGCATTCATCTCCCCTTGTGGTCTCCTCCTCCTGATAGATGTTTTTTTTCAGGACACTTTTTGAAAGAAGCCTGTGATTCACATCCTTAATCTAATGCAGGGGTCTTCAACAGGGGGTCCGGGACCCCTAGGGGGTCCTTAGAGCTACTACATGGGGGTCCGCAAAATCTTTGTGTGATATGATTTTTTTTATTGTACATTAACCACTTGAACCCTAGCATCCCTTTCCTGAGGAGGACTTTAGCCAAAAATAGCTGATCTACAAGCTCACAACGCCTCGCGCTGCGAGGATTTGTGAGCTTGTAGATCTGCTATTTTTGGCAAAGAGATATAGGTGTAGAGGGAAAACGGAGCAGACCAAGTAAAAAGAAAACGTTTATCTGAAGCACAATTTTATACAATATAGAGTATAGGGGTGCCTGCTTTATCTCTCTCTCAGCTTAGGGGGTCCTTGGCCTGAAAACGTTGAAGACCCCTGGTTTAATGGATGATGTCAGGTTATTCCACATTGTGGAGGCAGAGTAGTAGAATGACAAATGTCTCATATTTGTTCTAAATGTGGTACTTTACCTACATTTTGACTCAAGTACTTTTACTCTAGTTCATTTTGAATTCCAGACTTCTACTTGTAACAGTAACATTAAGTAAACATGGGATTTGAGTGTCTGACAAAAGTGCCATTTTAAGAGTTTTAAGCATATTTAGATTATCGCTATAATATCGTTAAGCACAATTATGTTGGCCTAAGAAAAGGTGACATGAAACTGTGTCACTATAGACACCTGTAACCATTTGATTGGTGTTTTGGGGTCATGTAGTGTACATTTAGTTAGGATACTACTGTCAGGTAAAATAAAAACACACTGTGTGTTGTCTCTGCTGTTGTTTCCTACTGACACAACTGAGCCAGTTAGGAGCCCCCTCCGGGAGGACGTAGGGCCTCCGTCCTACTCCCGGAATTACATTTGTCATAATGGTTCTGGTTCTCTCTCTCTCTCTCTCTCTCTCTCTCTCTCTCTCTCTCTCTCTCTCTCTCTCTCTCTCTCTCTCTCTCTCTCTCTCTCTCTCTTAGTGACTGTGATGTGGTGTAAATGTCACTTTGAATAATAATAATAATAATAAGTGAATATTGTAAATGTTGATGCAACACAAATTGTCCGAGCTGTAACATACAGTAATCACAACGTGGTCCTTTGTCAAAGACAGGAAATGCTCCTGGAAATGTTGGAAATGTCCTTGAAATGTTCAAGATTATTGAATTATAGAGAGAGCTGCACTCAGTGGAACGCAAATATCAGCCTGTCTGACACAGACTAACTGCTATTCTGTCTGTCTGTCTCTCTCTCTCTCTCCCGCGATCATTGTTGTGTTGTCCTCCTGCGCGGTGTGGGGAAAACAAAAGCTCATCACAATCCAGCTCTTGCCGCCGGCGCGCGAGTGCTTCACGGTGTGCCCACTTGCCTCACCGCCCCTCAACTTCTCCGCGTGTCCCAAATAATCGCCCGCCTCTCATTGAAAATGAAATACGTAGGCGCGTTGGCCGCTTGCCGTGTGAAAGGACCCTTACTCTGAAATCACCATGGCGTGGAACAGGTTGTTCTTCCGTCTCCACGAGTAACATGCAGTTTTTATGCATTTTTAAAATAGACGCTTGAACGCTTCTGTGTGTAACTTGTTCAAAGGGTCCCTGAGAGCCAGGGACCTCCTATCTGGAAGTACACCGCTCCAGCACGGGCTGGACGGTTAACAATTCAATAAAAAAATAAAAAATATCCATTAATGAATTTAAAAAATAACATATAAGAAGTGGTGAAAAAAGCAGATCCACATGCTCGCAATGCGGCGTGAAGCTACGCGTTGGTGAGCTTGTAGATCTGCTATTTTCACTGTTTGGATCCCGGACTCCCGGGAAAACGTCTACATTTCTCTCCTTTGGGTCTTGAGCTAAAAAGGTTTGGTAACCGCTGTGTTAGATCATTGATGGTCATTTAAACTCTTTTTATACACTTTATATCAGTTGAAGGTCTTTGTGCTCCAGAGGTCAACAGCTCTTCAGTTTAAAGATTTACGTATGAACACTATGGAGCTTACGAAATTTAACTGATTGTTACATAATGTGTGAAGAAAACAAAAAGAAGAATTGTTGTATATATTATATTAATTTACCGTACCGGACAATTTCATTATGAAGTTGAAGTTAAGAAGTTACAGAGTCGCTCCATCTCAGCTGACTGGAAAATAAATCAGTCCATGTGCAGAGCCAAATCATGTCCAGTTGACTATGTCTAGAAGGTTTAAGCGGTTCGTTTTTAAGCTGTAGTGACTGTTACCTCATTTAGAAACGGTAGGAAATGAAATGTTTATTTGTTCTATTTTTATGTGTTTTAGAAGTCACATACGTCAGTCAGCCAGACGGATTTCCACTGACACAGCTTGATCTGTGGTGTACAGACGGCGTAAGTATAATTTGTTTGTATATCATATGAATACAACATTTCTGTGCAAGAGCACAGGTTCGTCCGAGCCTCTTAAATGAAAATGATTAAAAGCTAAGATGACAGGGTTGCCATTTTCCGGCCTGCAAACGGTGCTCTCTGTTTTTATGCACAGGTCAGTCCTAGGACACCACCCCGCAAGTCTGTAGCAGCCACTCCAGCCCCTGTTAGGAGTGTCTCTACACCAGTGGTTGTGATTGATTGATTGATTGAATATTTTATTAGGCAAAAAATGTAAAACAACACATTTACATTTAAAATACTTTGTCTAACAGGTCCGTTCATAAAAGTCCTTGCGGACTTGTTTCCAATGAGGGCCTTGGTATTCAATTCCTAGACATATATAGTGGCATCACAGTTCGAATATCATTACACAATGAAAATTAAAAAAACAGCAAGAATATATATATATCTATATATATATCTATACACACATATATATATATATATATATATATATATACATACATATATACATACATATATACATACATATAATACTATGTACAACAACTCGTGAGTTGCAAGTACCGCTGATTGCCGAGGTAAGGAGTCACTGCTTTGTGACGAGACTCTGTTATCATATTAGTTTACTTGATCCTATAGTTTACTGAGACACTACACTGTCTCTCTGCATTCTATGAATGTTTTGACCTCGTTTGCTGTAAGTCACTCTGGATAAAGGGCTAATGCCTACATTGTACATTTGTAATTAGGGGGATCTTGACATGTTTAGAGAACCACTGATATACGTACAAGTGTTGGTTGGTTTGTTTGTTACCCTCTCATTCAGAGTTACAGACCTGTTAGGGGTAAATTTGGTTCCATTAGTAAAGTATTGATATTGCTGATGTATTAAAAACACTTCTCGATTATTTGATTCATTGAAAAAGGAATCAAACTTAATCAATATTTAACCCAGTACTTTCATGTTTGCTTTTGTGTATATAAATGTATATATCCTTTTACCCCTTGCTAGCTTCAACCCCTGTGGACTACGCTACCTGCAGACCGCTGCAGAGTAGTTCCTGGTGAAGTATCACACAACTACATAGAGGATCCCACAGATGTCCCTGGCCAGCACCTGCCCCGTAAGCAGTGGACAACCCTCAACCGCCTGATGACAGGCGTGGGGACGCTTCGGTGAAGCAATGCAACGGTGGGGCCTCTCGGACAGTGCCCACTGTGAATGTGGAGACCCCCTACAGACTGTGGAACACATCATGACCAGCTGCCCGAAACACCGCCCGCCACATGGCGACCAAGGCCGTATGAACCTGGATGACGAAACGCTGGATTGGCTTGCTGCAACGGAGCTGAGGATCTGATGACATACGCAAGAAGAAGAAGTATCACACACACATACAAACTCACTCGATCACTCAATCGCTCGCTCGCTCGCTCGCTCGCTCGCTCGATCACTCAATCACTCGTTCGTTCGCTCGCTCGTTCGCTCGTTCAATCACTCACTCGGGCACTCACTCACACTCTCTCTCTTTGATTGTTCTATATTGTTTTGGGTAGCTGTTTGTTGCTGTCCTAGTAACACTTGTAAGTAAAGTAAGTGTGTGTGTGTGTGTGTGTGTGTGTGTGTGTGTGTGTGTGTGTGTGTGTGTGTGTGTGTGTGTGTGCGTGCGTGCGTGCGTGCGTGCGTGCGTGCGTGTTAGTGTATGTGGTTGTGTGATGGAAGGTGAGGAGGTCAAACCATCAATAGTTAAAGCCATGTTTGAGGAAGTCATCAGTGGGTGAAGAAGAACTTTCTGGATTTTTACGTCATACTGTAGCTGTTTTCAACTTGGTGTCCCTATTTATGACATGTTACTATAGGCTAAAATGTAAAAAAAAAAATAGCTGTACAGTACATGCTCACAATAGTGTCACATCGCAACAGCCAAACTGAGGGACTTTATGTAAAAAAGCTAGCCATGGTTCACATGATGCTTGTCTGTCACGAGCGTCATGGAGGAATTTCTGGTTTTGGCACTTTCTCCATTTACAACCCGTACATGTATAGAGTGTTTGTTCAGTAACCGTGTTAAATAGCTCTATATTGTGATAGTAATCATTGTTATAGAGTGTTTGTTCAGTAACAGTGTTAAATAGCTCTATATTGTGAATGGGCACTCTCTCTTGATTGGCTGAAATTGGCATCCCACCTGCAGTGAAATGTAAGAGAACATGATGGCACAATTATGTTTTCTCATTCCTTTATTGATATTGTGACATTCCATTCAAACCAAGCAAATTAAAGCCAAAAATCTAACATCTGAACTTCAAACCATTCATGATCAGGGGCCCAGATCCCAGGGGGGAAGGAACGGATAGAAACACAACAGTGGAGCTGAAAAACGGAAAGATAAATAATCACCTCAGACCACCCTAGAGGACCAGGTCCACCGATCACCTCAGACCACCCTAGAGGACCAGGTCCACCCATCACCTCAGACCACCCTAGAGGATCAGGTCCACCCATCACAAGGAAATAGTGATGTCATGATTATCGTAACACATTAATTATCACACATTATAAATGATTACATAATAATAAATGACTTATGGTCAATTATAAAACAATAAAACCTTTTTCACAAACATAGTTGACTGACTTCCATTCAGATGGATATTAATATTATATATGTTATGAAGAACTCTGATTGTGTGTGTGTGATAATTTATTTAATGTTTCAATATAGTGTAGAACTGAAATATTATGTTTGTGTTTTCTGACGACAGAAACTATACAAAGTAATTTGATGAACCGCCCACACTAATTGGGACTCCCTCTTCCTTTGGTGTGTCGCCCAGGTGGCGCCTAAACCCTGACCTTTAACCTCACATAAACTATGTCTATGAACCTAACCTTAACCCTAAACCCTGACCTTTAACCTCACATAAACTATGTCTATAAACCTAACCATAAAATCACCTCAAAACCACGTCAACCTTTGCGTAACACTGGGAAAAGACAGTAATTATCGTTAGCCTTCGCTAGCCATTTAGCATTTTGAATTGTTTAAAGGACACATTAGTGAAAAAGGTTGATGATGTCATCATTGTGCTGCTGCTATGAGTATTTAAAAGCTGAATGGACACACATGTATTTCCTCCTTTCTCCACTAGGGAGCAGCGATGACTCTCTGCTTCTCTGAAAACACACCCAAGTGTTCTGTGAAAAGACAAAAAAAACAATAAGAATCAGAATGTATTAACTGTGTGAACATGTTAACAGAATAACCTTCCCTTATAATAGTACATAATCATTCCATGGTTAATGATTTAATTATTTAAAACTATGAAAGGATAATAGATCATGAACAAGTTATTAATAAACTACTTGAAAACCTAACCTCCCAGCACCCTCCCTGCAACTACAGTAACCATCAAAGTAGAAACAACTCAGTCCATTCAACATTTGACCAATACTTTGTCAATAGTGTATCTTAGTAGGAAAGGCAGCTCAGTTGGTAGAACACTCTCCTTTGGACCACAAGGTTCTGTCTTTGATCCTGCTAGTGATGGAATGATCAGTGTTTTAACTGAACTGAATCATTGGGTACAGATCATTGAAATGTTTATTTCAACCAAGAGGACCCCCCCCCCCCATCTGATCACATTGTCATCAGTGATACAACAAATCATTTGATTATTAAATGTGATTATTAGATTCATTATTATAATAAATTAAGCAGAAGACACATGATAATGTGAATTCACACGACCGGCATGGTTCACCAGGCTAGTTGTTTCACTTATACACAAGCATGTTGTTTTGTGTATTTCTTTGTAGTTTTATACACTTTTATACATAAACAAAAATAATAAAAGTTCAGTAAAAAGAAAGAGGAAGTGAACCTGGGTGTGTGGGAGGAGTCTAAAGATCATCATTGGTTGTCGGCACCAGAATACGACCTGATAGAAGAAGAAGAGAGACAGTTAAAACACACAAACAAATGCATTTGATGTACTGTATTGTGTGTATTTCTCCATAAAATGCATAAATGTACACACAACATTCAGTCATCAGAACTAATGTGAACATTTGACTCATATTTAGGACTAAATGTAACACTGATGTATTAAAGCTAAATGTGACAACATAGAACACACTTTGACCTCTAACTAGGTCGTCTAAACTGGTCTAAACCGGTTAAGGTTCAATACCAATATAAACCAGTTTAGGTTGTGGCTTTACATGTTTGTTTGTTTGCATTTCTCTGAGGGTTCCATATGTCATGTGATCCTCTGTTGATCTGACCTCATTTCTTCCACTGGTAGTAGATTAATTAATGAAACATGTTAATTAAACATGTTAATTAAACATGCTAATCACCTCGTTTCTTCCACTGGAAGTAGATGAATCCAGACAGGAACAAGACCAGACCCAGAACCAGACCTGATGCTCCCATGGCCACCTTGTTCTTCACTGACTCTGGCATGGAGAAATCTGACAATACAAATATTATATCTCATATCATATCATATCATATCATATCATATTATTACAGTAGATTAAAACAACTTGTTCTTCACAGACGCTGACATGGAGTCATCTGACAATAAGCTACAACAACCAAACACAATAAACAATAAACAGACGACACAGTCATTGTGAGTCTGTTCAGTAATAATGAGTCCAACCCTATTGGTCCAGTCCTTGAGGAGTTTGTCACCTGATGTGACATGTCCTTCTTAGAGCTAAATACATCCAAAACAAAGGATATGATGATAGATTTTAGAAGACATGAATCAACCTTTTACTATGATGATTATAAACCAGGCTGTGGAATGTGCAGAAAGTACCTTGGGACAGAGTCATAGACTCAGAACTGTGAGGCAGTTTGTAAAAAAGAACATCAGCGCTTGTTCTGTCTTATAAAACGGTCTTGTTTTCACATTGATGAAACCATGATGACTCTTTGATCTGCTTTTATCAAATCTAGCTGGTCTTTAATCTGCTTTTATCAAATCAATAAGCTCATAGCGCGACACTTGAATATTTGTGCAAATATTTGAATATATTTTATTTGACAAGAAAAAGTTTGAACACGACTGATATAGCAACAAATAGTTTTTTTTTCAGATAAATTAAGACATATGTTGAGACATTTGACAGTTACAAATGTTCGCTTTAAAAATATATATATTCAAAGATTTGCACAAATGTACACGATTTAAAAAAAGTAGCAGATCTACAAGCTCATAGTGCGGCACTCGGTGCCACGCTATGAGCTTGTTTATCTGCTATTTAGACAGTAGATTACACTAGTTTAGAGTAACTGACCCCAGTCCATCTTGATAGGCGCGGTCAGGCTGGGATGTTCCACCATGCATGTGATCTTCTCTCCTGATCTGTAACACACACACACACACACACACACGCACAGACACACACAGACACACACACACACACACACACACACACACACACACACACACACACACACACACACACACACACACACACACACACACACACACACACACACACACACACACAGTAGTAGCAGTAGTCGATCTACACGCTGAAACGTGCCGGGATTTGACACATTGATCCGTTGACCTTTGTTACCCTTGTTATTCTGTGTGTGTGTGTGTGTGTGTGTGTGTGTGTGTGTGTGTGTGTGTGTGTGTGTGTGTGTGTGTGTGTGTGTGTGTGTGTGTGTGTGTGTGTGTGTGTGTGTGTGTGTGCGTGCGTGCGTGCGTGCGTGCGTGCGTGCGTGCGACTTAATATTAGCCTACCAATTAATGGGCCATTTTTTTTATTCTTAAAGAATGTATGTACTGTATACGTGTCTATTAGGTGTGTATTTCTATGTATAGGTGTCTGTTAGGTGTGTACCTGGGTGTGTACTCCAGGTAGGAGTGGTACTGGTAGTACCAGTCTCCATCAGACAGCTCATCGGTAGAGGAGAGACCAGAGGTCAAAGGTTCTTGACCTATCCACCAGGTCACCAGGATCACTTTAGGATAGAAGTCGTAGCTGCTGCACCTCAGCATGTGAGTGTGTTCACCACGACGAGGGGGAGTCTCTGACTTCAGTCTCACTTTGGGCTCCACTCCTAAAAAAGATGATGATGATGATTATTATCATCATCTCTCCGATGTGCAGGGCCGGACTTACCGTTGGGTTAGGGTGGACTGCAGCCCGCGGGCCTCCAACTGGGGGGGGCTCTGATTTTTTGGTGAAAAAAAAAGTTTTTTTTTTGTACGATCAAATTGACCCTAAAACCGAAATAAAGAAACCAAGAACAGAAAAAAAAACCTAACCCAATCCGCCCAAATCCGCGATCATTTTTCGCGAGCGCATGTGTCCCGCGAATGGGGGCCTCAAAAATGATTCTAGCCCATGGGCCTCAACTCCTATAAATCCGGCACTGCCGATAGGACACTCAAAGAGTCTCCTTTGAGTCTCCTACCAGAGACATTAGCATCTTTCCAAATTGAATGTATCAGCTATTTTTTAATAGCCAAAGTGTAAAGTAATGCTTTTTAGCTCAAATCAGAATGTGACACAGATGCTTCTTCAGATCTTAATGGGTTAAGAGGATCTGAAATGTTTGTCAGCAGATTAAGTAATGCTTTATAATCATTATCAGATCAATATTAACACCATTAATCATCTCTGAATAGAATCATGTGATTTCATGTTATAGTTTATGAGGTGATGAGTGTTGAGTGCTGCTCTGAGATCAGCTCACCTCTCTTGTTCAGAACAGAGGAGTACCAGATCTCAGTGTTGTGTTTGCAAAATGCCTCTCGTTGTGCTCTCCAGTGAGCCAGTTGTCCAGGATCTTTATTGCTGCGCTCTGCGTTCTTCACACCAAGCTCAGTGTATCCAACAAACTGATCTACTCTACTGTCCCACTTGAGGAACTCATCACCATCGAAATTCAATGACATTATGTACTGTATGTCCTTCAGCTCACTGGAGTTAAACACACAGCGGAGAGCCTGATAGAACACATATCCATCTGGAAATAGACAATGAAAAATGTCATTAATGTTCACTTTTATTATCATCTGTATAATATCAACACTAGGCTAACTGCCCCCCATCGGCCCAATATGTCACTACATAAAGTCTAAAATAGGTTCAGGATGTGAAATCTGACATTATGTTTTGAATGTATATTAAATATCTTAAATACAATGAGATTGAGTTACCAGTTAAGTTTTGTTTCTCTATGTGTCCAGTTGTCTGTCTGTCTGTCTGTCTGTCTGTCTGTCTGTCTGTCTGTCTGTCTGTCTGTCTGTCTGTCTGTCTGTCTGTCTGTCAGACCCCATCATGTATTTCCAGGATAACCCTTTTTTTATTCCTAGGCTTTTTGAAAAAAGCAGATCTACAAGTTCATAGCGCAGCACCGAGTGCCGCGCTATGAGCTTGTAGATCTGCTATTTTCAAACATTTTAGTAGTTTTTACTTTTGGTACTTTAAGTAAATTTTTATGCCAATACTTTTGTACTTTTACTCAAGTCAATTTTGAATTCCGGACTTTTACTTGTAACAGAGTACTTCTAGATTGCAGCATTGATACTTTTACTTAAGTAAAACATTTGAGTACTTTTCCCATCAGTGACTCTAGTCAGCAAACAAGGTAAATAGTCACATATAGAGAGTAGAGAGAACAATGAAGAGCCTCAAAGAAACTATAGGATACCAGGTCAATCAATATTACAATTTTGGGGGGTCTCCAGTTCAAATAGGATTATTTTGGGGGGTCCCATCCAGTTGAAATAGGATTATTATTGTATTACACAAAATGTACTTAAAGTACAAAAAGTAAAAGTACTCATTATACAAAATGTCCCATTTCAAGTCTTGAAATGTATACAAATCTTTTGAAAATAGTAGATCTACAAGCTCACAATGCATCAAATCGTGATTAGTGACGCATTGTGAGCTTGTAGATCGGCTATTTTCAAATGGCCTATAGGGCTGAAGTGGTTACTGCATGTTTTGTAATAATAATCAAAATCTACAAAGTAACTAGTAACTAAAGTTTTCAAATAATTGTGTGGAGTAAAAGTACAATACTAAAAGTACAATACAAGTACATACTAATGCATAGATATGTTAAATAAAATAAAAATAAAGCACCTTGAGCACATATTCATGTTTACTAGAAATACATATTATTTAGAAGATATTTCACCATAAATGCTTAATATACATGTTTAAACATTTTCATTAATGTTAAATATATTCAACCGTTTTAGTTAATAACTATTGTGTTCATAGTATTCATGTACCTTTCACTGGTGGTTTCTTCAAGGCAGTGCGAATGGTGTCCAGGTTGTGTTTGCAGAGCGCCTGATTATTCAAAGCATATTCATAAAACCCTGTGAAGGTCATATGATCTACAAACGGAGGCTGAGGCTCCACCACCTTCCCTTTGTTGAAGTCTGCGTACACCATCACTTCACCATCCAGTGCATACATGTACTCTTTATATGGGTCTTTAACTGTGTCTGAACAGCCAATGACAGTAATCTGCTCATGGAACACTGGAAAAAACATAGATGTCATTAAATTCAACAACAAACTTCTTCACAGTGACAATAACACATAATCATCATGTTAAACAATCATGTTTGCAGTGGTGGAAAAAGTACTCAAATATTTTACTTAAGCAAAAGTATCAATACTGCAATTTAGATTTACTCTGTTCCAAGTCCGGAATTCAAAATTTACTTGAGCAAAAGTACAAAGGTATTGCTAATAATTATTTAAAGAACCAAAAGTAAAAGTACTAAAATGTTTGAAAATAGCAGATCTACAAGCTCACAACGCGTCGCATCGCGAAGCGTAGTGAGCTTGTAGATCGGCTATTTTCAAATAGCCTAGGTATAAAATAGGGCTAAAGGGTTAATGTCTTTTTTATAATGCTATAATTTATATCTGCAAAGTAACTAGTGACTAAAGTTTTCAAATAACTGTAGTGGAGTAAAAGTACAATATTTGCCTCGGAAATGTAGTGGAGAAGAAGTAAAAGTACTGGACATTGGAAATACTCCAGTAAAGATAAAGTATAAGTACCTCAAAATTGTACTTGAGTACAGTACTTGAGTAAATGTAATCAGTTACTTTACACCACTGCATGTTTGGTTCTTATATGAAGTGAAAGGTTGGATATTAAAAGTAACTTCCTGTCAAACGTTTTATTCACTGAAACATATTCAAATGTTTTTTTTGTTTTGTATTTTATTATGAAAGTAATTCATACAGAATGATTTATTTCATGATGTCACAACAACAGTTCCTAACATCTGTTTATATTTTTATGTATTTGGACCAACAATCAAGATCCAATACTATATATACAGTTAGTAAAAGGAGTGTGTGTGTGTGTGTGTGTGTGTGTGTGTGTGTGTGTGTGTGTGTGTGTGTGTGTGTGTGTGTGTGTGTGTGTGTGTGTGTGTGTGTGTGTGTCATTTGTTTGTATTGTGCATTGTTCATATTTGTTTTTATATAATAACAGTAGATATAAATGTATATATTATATAATAACATAAATATAATGTACTTACTTCCTGGGATCGCTTTGACATGAAGTACAGAGGAGAGGATGAGGAGGGTGGCTGTAATCTTCATCATCACTGATCAAAACTGAACTGAATTTAATAGATGAGAATAAACAGATCAGAATAAACAGATCAGAATAAACAGATCAGAATAAACAGATCAGAATAAACAGATGTTTACTGAAAGAGAAGTTTTGAAGTCTGAAAGAGAATGAAGGAGGACTCGTTCTTTAGTTCAGAAGAATCAGCCAATCAGATTTAAGATATGATGTTACATCATCTGTTTCCAAGAAGACGACAGTCTGGATTATTGCACATATCATGAACAGTATAGCTGCTGATGCACCTTATGTCTCCTCATACATACTGTATATACATATCTTTGTTTAATTCATCTTTTATTCTCTCCTTGCCCCTCCCCCTGTCCTCTTTTCTTTCTCTTTCTGAAAATAACTAAAACGATGGAGCTGCACTAGAAATAATTTCACACACTTCTTTACACCTTTAACCTGTGATGTGACAATAAAGATGATTCTGATTATGTTGAAGAGAAACACAAGAAAGAAAGAAAGAAAGAAAGAAAGAAAGAAAGAAAGGGGGACAACTTGAATCGGAAAGTAAAATATCTGGTCACTTCAGAAGAGAAAACCCAAATAAAATGCTGGAGCACTCCACTGGTCTACTCTGCACATATGTATTATTATGCAGGGTGAAGAGGGGGTGTGGTCTCTGAAGACCATATTCACATGGCGGCCATTTTGCTATTAAGTTAATGAAATGACACCCCGTTTCTTCAATGCAAAATGAAAAAATGGCCACCATGTGAATATGGTTTATTATTTACAATTCCATAGTGTAAAATAATACCAGTCAGAGTTCCATTTCCCCCCCCCCCCACCCCAACAAAATCTTGACCCCCCTACTGACAGAGGCTATGTGTATGTGTGTGTTCAGCGTCATTGGTAAAATGCTGTTCAGGTTCATTAAACATCAATCCAAGCCTCATTACATCTCACTGCTGAAACCATCAAATGTCTTTAAAAACACACTGGTCATGTGATCAATGTGTGTGTGTGTGTGTGTGTGTGTGTGTGTGTGTGTGTGTGTGTGTGTGTGTGTGTGTGTGTGTGTGTGTGTGTGTGTGTGAGTGTGAGTGTGCGTGTGCGTGCGTGCGTGCGTGCGTGCGTGCGTGTCATTTGTTTGTATTGTGCATCGTTCTTATTTGGTTTTATATAAAAACAGTAGATATAAATGTATATATTATATAATAACATAAATATAATGTACTTACTTCCTTGGATCGCTTTGACATGAAGTACAGAGGAGAGGATGAGGAGGGTGGCTGGAATCTTTATCATCACTGATCAAAACTGAACTGAATTTAATAGATGAGAATAAACAGATGAGAATAAACAGATGAGAATAAACAGATCAGAATAAACAGATCAGAATAAATAGATGAGAATAAACAGATCAGAATAAACAGATCAGAATAAACAGATGAGAATAAACATATGAGAATAAACAGATCAGAATAAACAGATTAGAATAAACAGATCAGAATAAACAGATGTTTACTGAAAGAGAAGTTCTGGAGTCTGAAAGAGAATGAAGGAGGACTCGTTCTTTAGTTCAGAAGAATCAGCCAATCAGATTAAAGATATGATGTGACATCATCTGTTTCTGGAAAGAGGACAGTCTGGATTATTGCACATATAATGAACAGTATAGCTGCTGCTGATGCACCTTATGTCTCCTCATGTACATACTGTACCTTATGCACCTCATGTCTAACCTCATGTACATACTGTATGTAAATATCTTTGTTTAATTCATCTTTTATTCTCTCCTTGCCCCTCCTCGTCTTCTTTTCTTTCTCTTTCTGAAAATAACTAAAACGATGGAGCTGCACTAAAAATAATTTCACCCACTTCTTTACACCTTTAACCTGTGATGTGACAATAAAGATGATTCTGTTGAAGAGAAACACAAGAATGAAAGAAAGAAAGAAAGAATGAAAATGAAATTAATGAAATGCCACCCTGTTTCTTCAATGCAAAATGCAAACATGGCCGCCATGTGAATATGGTCTAATATTTATAATTCCATAGTTTAAAATAATACCAGTCAGAGTTCCATAGCTTTTGTCTCCCCCCCCACCCCTGTGTGTGTGTGTGTGTGTGTGTGTGTGTGTGTGTGTGTGTGTGTGTGTGTGTGTGCGCGCGCGTGCGTGCGTGCGTGCGTGCGTGCGTGCGTGCGTGCGTGCGTGCGTGCGTGCGTGCGTGCGTGTGTTTGTGTGTGTGCGTGCATGTGCTTGTGTATGTAAGTAAGCACAGCAACATCTAATTAGCCTACTTCTGACCAATCATGTACCTCTCACCTGAAACAGTTCAGGATGCCTGATGAAGGTCCAAGCGGCCAAAACGTTGCATTCTAAATACATTTCTTTATAAGTGAAGACAGTGTGGGACTCCCTCTCCCTTCTCCCTTTATCTTCCATATTAATGATGATGAATGAAATATTTCTTTTGAACATGTCAAAAGCAAGCCTCACAGGCAACAACAAAATACTATAATTCTACATGTTCAAAAAGGAGTAGAATAAGTATAAAACGTATTTAATCTACCCCTTTGTTCCTCTTACTTCAGCGTCATCGCTTGACGTCTATGTTTTTACATAATACCAACATGGTATAAATTTAAAGTTGTTCTGTGCAAATTTCCAAAAAACGACTTTTAGCAGCCTCTGCTGGTCATTACCGTCACTGCAGGCCGTTCGTTTATCCTCTGTTACCCAGAATTCCATTCGTTTTCACCGGAAGACGGAAGTGTTTCAAAAAGCGTTCTTTTAATTGTTTTTGTACGATCTGTGGATCGTTTCTCTTAGCCAGTGGAGCTTTAGTTACCGTGAGCTGTGTTTTCTTTTTCTGTTTTTTTTCGTTCTTCAAATCATACAATCTCTTAAAATCAGCGTGAGTTTCCTTTTGTTATTAGCGCGGTAGTTCCTGGCCAAACAGGAAACCGGCGCGGTAGTTCCTGGCCAAACAGGAACCCGGTGGATTTCCGCTTCCTTTTTCCGGCCAGCTGACGTAATTTCTGAGGGAAAGTCATGCTCGACAGCGTTCAATAGAAAATATATAAATAAAAGGCTTTCGGAGGTGAAATTCATGGAGTGGGTGTTGTGAAACATTTGCCACTTACAAAAGATATACAATTTAACTTTAGTTTTACTGAAAACGTTACCTAGTATTACTTTAAATAAAAAATAAATAAATAAAACTAATCTTTCACCACAGACACATTAAGTAAATAATTAGATAATGTAAAAATGTAATTCATATATATATATATATATATATATATATATATATATATATATATATATATATATATATATATATATATATATATATATATATAAAATTACAAGTATTTATATATTCTATAAATATATTATATATTCTATCTAAATATATTATCAACAATCATACATACAGGGTGTATCATCCTCTTCTTTTCGTGTCTTTGAAGCATGTGGTTATATGACAGTTTCCCATTTCTTTACACAGTCCTTTGCATTGTTATTGAACTCTGCGAGATCTTTTAAGCTGCACTGGTTGGGTAGTAGAGGGCAGACAAGGCAGTGCTGCATCGTATGGTCCTCTTCTCCACATTCACAGATGGTTGGGCCGTATCATGAGAGTGAGTCACTGTCCAGCCAATCACTGTTCTATGATTGCAGGTGTTGCTGATTGTAATCAAATGACTGACTGTATGGATGTATTTAGATATTTCTGTATATCCTTGTTAGGTGTTCCATGATTGATGATACTTTGTGTTCATATCATGGTGTCAGTGTAATATATACTGACGGAGAGAAATGTGTTCATGTGAATGCATTGATGCTCATCACCTTTGACCTGTGGTGTAGGCCAGTGGTTCTCAACCTGTGGGTCGGGTCCCCCAGGGGGGCCCCCACATGAGTTTGTGAAGATGACAGTGAAGAGAACATGTTAAGGACTTTTAAGACCTTTTTAATACAAAAAAAAAACAGAAGACAAAGAGGCAACATTTTTTTTTTTTAAATAGCCGATCTACAAGCTCTTTTAGAGCATGTAGATCTATTTATCTGTGGGAACTGAGGCAAACTAAATGTAACACCCCAACTCCTACAATTCTAAGTCTTTTTCAGGGTGTGGGGTCCCCAGTTCAAATATAATTTTTTTGGGGGGTCCCCATGCAGTTCATATATGATTATTTTGGGCCTGAAAAGGTCGAGAACCCCTTTTCTCAATCTTTATGAAAATTGGCGCTAGAATTATGACATTATACATTCTTGTATTGTATAAAACTGTCTGTCTGGTTGGAAATACTGTTGTTAGCCATGTTATGTGAACTAGACCATACCCGGTCGACGCATCCGTGGGGGGATATGTGCACATGATCTGGCAACCCGGGAGGCAGTTCGTCCCATAGCTGGGCAGCCCCATAACCATGGCGACAGTGTTTGACACAAAAACGCTAATAAGAAGCTGAGATTTGGTGAAATTGAAAAACGGGCTTCACAGTTAAGTTCAGATGGTAATGGTCAATGGCTGTGTGCAAAATCAGAGCAATTGGTCCAGCCAGTGAGGAGAACCGGGTAGCTTCACCTCCACTACAAACGCACAGAGGTTACTAGAATTATAGTAGGATATAGTAGGATAGTAGGATAGTAGAATAGTAGGATAGTAGGATGACTTGGTTATCTTTTCCCCTTATAGAGCACCAAAGCCCTGACGTCACTACCAGTAGAGGGCGCTTTTCGCAAGTTCGTGGCTTTACTTTTTGTGTTGATATCCTCATTGGGGAATCTTATATCGCTTCATAAAAGAACTTTGTCCCAAAAATAAACATGCCACCCTGGCGATTTTACTCATATGGATATGAAGCATCGACTGAAGGTGTAAATGTACACATTTACCCAAAGAGTAACACAATATAAACACTAGAAACGAGTCAAACAACCCAAAGACTACATTTCCCATGAACGCGGCTGCTGTAGGGACAGTGATATCAGACCCGGAAGTAGTAGTTCTTAAGATTTTTAAGGCATAATTCATTCCATTTTCGCCAGAAACAGGCTGTATCAAATATGAATGAATATCATAAACAATGCAGAGCCACCTCCCTGACAAAAACGCCAGGGTGGTGTGTTTATGTTTGGAACACAGTGCTTATATGACGTGATCTAAGATTCACAAATCTAAGATTTCAACACAAAAAATAAAGCCACAAACCTGTGAAACTAGTGCCCTCTAGTGGCAGTGGCATCAGACTTCAGTGCTCTATAGTGCTGGCTTACAACAGCTTCTGAGGATTTGTTCCCAGTATGGTATTCATTTTAACATAAAGTATAACGCCAAGAAAGTAGCATTATGATGTAAAGAGGACACAACAGGCAGTATTTCCTCTCACAGAGGATCTCACAGATGATAGAGACATCCATAGACTGTGTTGCAAAGTGTACGCTCAGGCAAACATCTTCTTCTTCTTCTTCTTCTTTATGGTGTTTTGTGGCGGTTGGCATCCTTATAGTTGCATTACCGCCCTCTTCTGTTCATCCATAATTAACTAAATTCTATCCCACAGTCCTGTTTCTTTAATACATTTCACCACTGTGCCTCTGCCTGAGTTGTCCTCTGCTGCCCCCACTATCCTTTCAAACGTTATTTCTTCAATTCCCACCTCCCTCAGCTCTTCAATCATGACCTCTCTTTCGGCTTGATATACCCTACAATGCATCATAGCATGTTCGACAGTCTCTTCCTCTTGACAATTATCACATCAACCTGTGGGGTGTTTCCCCATCAAATGCAAGGTCCTATTTAATGTGCTGTGTCCAATTTTTAGTCTTGTTATAATAACCTCCTCTCTCCTACTTCCGTTTCTCCTCTTTCTTCCTGCATTCACTCTGTTGTGGAATCTAAAATATTGTCTTCCCTTTTCTTCTTCTTCCCATGATTGTTGCCATTCTGTCACAACTTTCTTCCATATAATTGATTTTGCCTCTGACTTACTAAGACTTATATTCAGCTGGATGTCATTATTTAACAGAGCCTTCTTGGCCAACACATCTACTTCTTCATTACCTTCTATACCAACATGTGCTGGGACCCACATAAATTGTATTTCAATCCCCATTTGAATTAGATTATTGTGTGTCTGTAACACCTGATACATCAAATCTTCTCTGCACTTAGATCTAAATGACTGCAGGCTTTTGAGTACCGAAGAAGAATCTACACATATCACTACTTTATCAGGTTTTACCTCCTCTACCCATCGTAACGCCATTAGCACTGCATATATCTCCATAGTGTATACACCAAGTTTATCTGTTGCACGTTTAAAAACTGTATACTTGACTCCCGGCACCACAAAGGCTGCCCCTGCTCTTTCCATCTCTGGGTCTACTGATCCATCAGTGTAGATTTGTACATAATCACTGTACTCTGCCTCTACTCGATTATTAAAAACATAGATCAAGTCAACTTCTCCTCTTTCTTGTCTTTTAACCTCTAGCACATGAAAGTCTATCTTTGGTGTCTTAAGCAACCAAGGTGCCACCTCAGGAATTACAACTGTTTTACTAAATTCTGTTGTATTAAGTCCCATGCATTCCGCTAACTTATTCCCCACCCATCCAAAACTGGAATTCTGGATCCCTCCATATTCCCAGGAGGACCTCCTTAACTGGATGTGAATTATCATGTCCCTTTATGTGCGTCCAATAATTACTCATAAGGTGCCTCCTTCTAATTTTTAAAGGCATTTCCCCTGTCTCCACCTGTATTGCACATATGGGAGAAGTCCTGACAGCTCCACTGCATATTCTAAGTGCTTGTGCTTGAATTACATCCAGCTTTCCTAAGTGTGTTTTGGCTGCTGAACCAAATGCTACACACCCATAATCCAACACAGAGCGAATCAAACCTACATATAGGGTTCTTAATGATGACATATCAGCACCCCACTTCGTTCCTGTTATACACCTCATTACATTTAAAATCTTTTTACATTTATCTACAACCTTCCTGATGTGTTCTGCCCATGTCATTCTGGAGTCAAATGTTACCCCCAAGAAACGGAACTCACCCACTCTTTCAAGACTTTCCCCATACATTTCCACCCTTAGGCCTGCCGCTATTTTCTTCCTGGTAAAAAATAATGCTTTTGTTTTTTCTATTGAGAATTTAAACCCCCACTTATGTCCCCATTGCTCTACTTCATTTATTCCTACTTGAATCCTTCTTACTAAATGTTGTATGTCTCTACCCCTTTTCCAAAGAGCCCCGTCATCAGCATATAAAGATTTACCCATATCTGGTCCTATTCTGGCAAACACTTCATTTATCATAATTACAAATAACAGTGGACTTATTACACTTCCTTGTGGAGGGTTATAAAGCTTAGTTTAGGACTAATCAGGGACTTGTTGATCTAGTATTTACAGTTGTTGTCAGTTTGTTTTCACATGATCTAGGACTAGAAGCTCCTCTCTTAAACCACTCTCTGGAATAAAAGGTAAACTAATACTGCCGACAGGGGACGTCATGACATAAGCACACAGTATAAACACCACACACATGTCCTGGCCTCGTTCTCCTCATTTTTGATTCTTGAGACAGCAGAGAGACAGCAATGGCACCAGTGTAAAAAAAAAAGTTTGTCCAGAGCAAACTCCGCCACTGCACACTACAGAGTACCTATAAACTCACTTTCCATCCCTGATAACAGCGCGTAAGCCAAACTGCACAATTTGGGTGCTCATATCCCCCTACGGGTATGGTCTAGACTAGTTTTTATAATAATAAAAAAAGGCAGATCTACAAGCTCAGAGTGAGCAAAGTGAGCTGAAGCAGAGTGATCAAAGTGAGCTGAAGTGTATTTAAATGTTAGATTTTTTGTGTCTGTCTGATCATGATTATACTAAATATATCATGAGTAAATTCATACAAATTAGAGGTGCACAATATAGTTTTTTCTTGAAATATTTCACCCCCTTTTCTCAATCTTTTTAAAAATTGGCGCTAGAATTATGACATTATACATTATTGTATTGTATAAAACTGTCTGTCTGGTTGGAAATACTGTTGTTAGCCATGTTATGTGAATGACTTGGTTATCTTTTCCCCTTATAGTGCTGGCTAACAACAGCTTCCTAGGATTTGTTCCCAGTATGGTATTCATTTTAACATAACGTATAACACCAAGAAAAGTAGCATTATGATGTAAAGAGGACACAACAGGCAGTATTTCCTCTCACAGAGGATCTCACAGATGATAGAGACATCCATAGACTGTGTTGCAAAGTGTACGCTCAGGCAAACATCTTAGTTAGGACATTGTATGAATGCTCTTCAGATGTTATATAGTCCATGAGCCAGAGCCCCAAAATTGAGCAATGATTATCGAAAGAGTGGGCAAAACCAAACCTATATTAAATTGTTCATAGGGTCAATACGAGTAAATAAATATATGATAACCTTTCCACAGGAGTAGCTTTTTCATGGTTATCACACATTTTGTTATTTTCCCCATACGTACATGACAGGTGAAAAAATTACAAAATTTAAAAAAGAGTTATCATAATGAAACTTCCTGAGTTGATCACTTACATGAAGACAATGATTAATCGTATTACAAGTTTTCTGAAATCGTATATTTAAATATGCAAATTAGGCATTAGGAAAATATGCCCAAATTTGCATACCTTTCCTGAATCAACATTGGATCATTGGACAAAGCCAGAGTCAACATACTTATTTCATTTTGTTAAGATGTTGGAGTCAAAGGTTTTTAACGATGGAATATTCAATATCTGGCTCAATTTTGGGGCTCAGGCTCATGGACTAAATGCCTAATTTGCATATTTAAATATACCCCTGCAAGCGAGCCCCTTTGGGGCCCATGCAGGCTATGTGTGGGCAGTGAGGGCTATGCCAAGCCCGCACCAAGCCTGCACAGGCCCATCGCGGGTTTGCCCAGGTGATGCCCACAGCTGTGGTCTCACAGTGGGCTTGCTGTGGGCAGCCCACACTTGGGGCTGAGCTGGGGCTAGCCCATAGTGGGCCAGTGTGGGTCTGTCCGTTCAGGGCCAAGAGCAGATTTGTACCTTTGGGCACCACTCCTATATCTGGCTTTGTCTGTGTGTCCGTATGTATGTATGTATGTATGTCTGTATGTCCGTGTGTCCACCAAGCTAACATTGGTCAAGCATCACGTGACACGTGACAATATGTTGAAAGGGTGTGCTTTGATTGGCTAGCGAGACGCATGACGAAATAGAGCCCTATAAATAGGTGTGTCACTTTGAAACATTGTTTTCATGTTTCAAAGTGACATCAGTGCCATCAGCCAAGCTAACGTTGGACATGTTAGCTTGGCTGATTGAACATGTTAGCCAAGCTAAGCAAGGCACCACTCACTTCACACAGGGTGTGATTTTTTTTCTAGAACACAGCATATCACTCCACTTAAATTTCTACAACATTGCACTGTGTAGACTAGAGCCTGGAGCCTCACAGATATCACTCCGCCTGTCTGTTTGAATCTACATGCAGCCACTCATCCTAGTCTTCTAACCCTGCTGAAAAAAACAGCACAAACCAGCTCATGATGGTTGCTGGTTTTAGCTGGTTTTAGCTGGTATTAGCTGGTCTTGGCTGGTCTTAAGCTGGTTTAGATGGTATACCAGGCTGGACAAGCTGGCCAGGCTGGTCAGGCTGGTGTGTCAGTGTAATTGGTTAGCTGGGCACTGAGCTGGATTCTGCTGGTAGCTGGTCTTTGCTGGTCAAATGGGTGGACTGACCAGCAAAGACCAGCTTACCAGCTAGACTTAGCTGGTCAGATGGCTGGACACTGGACAGACCATCAAAGACCAGCTTAGCAGCTGGACTTAGCTGGTCAGATGGCTGGACACTGGACAGACCAGCCTAGCAGCTGGTCAAGTTTGGTTAGATTAGTTTTCTGAAATTGTACAATTTCAGAAAACTTGTAATACGATAAATCATTGTCTTCATGTAAGTAATCAACTCAGGAAGTTTCACTCTTTTTTAAATGTTGTCAATTTTTCACCTGTCATGTAGTATGGGGAAAATAACAAAATGTGTGATAACCATGAAAAAGCTACTCCTGTGGAGAGGTTATCATATATTTATTTACTCGTATTGACCCTATGAACAATTTAATATAGGTTTGGTTTTGCCCACTCTTTCGATAATGAAATCTTGTCTGGCTCATGGACTATTAAGGTTTGTTAAGATGTGTGATTTAGAGGTGTAGTTGCATGCTGTTCCCACTGGAGGGCGCAATAGACCCCTTAACAGACGACGTCATACTGGCTGCGTGCAGCCAGTATGCGCGCAACGAAACCCATTATATCAGGTCTCGTTAGGACGCGTCTCACTAGCCAACACACACAAGAGGGGGTTGGGGTGTGCTGAAACCAGTGCACCCCGAAACAGGTTGGGAATTGATTGCGTGAAACAATCACCTGTGCGTCCAGGCTCAATGTTAGTAAACAAATAATTGGTCTATACACTTAATACACTCTATATATTCAGGAACTGCTTCCTGTTCTGTAAGCGTCACTTCCTGCCAGGTGGTTTTGTTTGGTTGCTGTGAAGAATAACTTCTGGTATGAAAACACACAATAATCATTTATTATAGATAATTTACTGGTATGAAAACACAGAATAATCATCATTTATTGTACATTTCCATAATACATCAGAGCTAATGAGACATGCTCTTATTAGAGTCCACAGACCAAAGAGAATTCTGTTTAGTGTTGTTGTGAAACCACTAGGCATTAGCCTGTTGCTAATGCTAACATAACATACTTTATTTGCTTGTTTGAGTCCAGATACTTGATAAAAAACAACCAGTGGTTGTGTTAATGTTGTGTTAATGTTTTAAACGTACTTTAGTGTCAACACTGTATCGTTTTAGTGATGTTTATGAAGAGGTTTAATGCTAACCAAGATGCTAAGCTCTAAGCTAGCTAGCTAGCCTTGGTTAGTGAGGCAGCAGCATAATGAGACATTAAAGGGTCATTTTGCTTATTTTGTGAAAACCATTTGACACTAATGGTTTGTTTTAGCTACAAGTACCTGGATGGTTATACTTTACATATATTAAATACATTAGAGATGGTTATAATTTACATATATTAAATAGATTAGAGATACAAATGAATGGTTAAAAGGGGAACATATTAAAATGATGTATTAAAAGGTTGAGAATAATTTATAGTATAGTTAAAAGTTAAATTATTCATTTGTAAATAATTAATGTGTTAATTTGTGTTGTGATACTGACCAAGATATTGAGCATGACACTGACCATGACTATACATTATTCCATTATATTTGAAGTAGGCTACTATATCCTTAGTTAAGTTGTAAGATATTATGAAGAAGAAAATAAGTCAATGAGGTCTCATAAGAACAAAGAAAGAGAACAGAATAATTTACTATTCTGCTCTTTGTGCAGATTGTGTTTTTGACAACCCAGGGAGTGTGAATAGTACGATGGTGGAAGGGGTGTGGCCAGCCGTAGGACCCGCCCACAGAGGATATCTGACCTGCTTGATTCATCTATACAGGTAGAGTAGCAGTTCTCCACCTCCACCTCTGTCCTAGTAGTAGGACGTTTGTCTCTGTCAAAATGGCCGATAGTCCAACTTACATTTGGAACCAAACACTGTAGAAAAAACATTGAACGTATTATTTCCAACTAAATTGGGGGATGCCCTTTCATTTGGTGATACTTTTGAGATCACCAGAATTCATGAACATGCGTTTAGATCAAGGTCAAAGTACAAATGCACCCACAAATGAGCAATCAGTTGAAATTTGCAATTGAACGCTTGGATGGGTTGTGTCCCTGTGGTGAATTGACTTATTTAATTTGAGCTTGTCAGTGTGTTTGTCCTTGTGACAGATATAGTGCCAGTTATGTGTTGTTTGTGATGGTCAGACTACTGGGAAGGTCAGCCTGGAGCTGTTTGATTGGACTGTAGAGAAACAGATCGATCACCAGACTGATAAACCAACTGCTTTTTTAAGTGGTGGAAAAAGTACTCCATTTGTTTTACTTAAGTAAAAGTATCAATGCTGCAATGGAGAAATACTCGGTTACAAGTACAAGTCCGTAATTCAAAACTGAGTTAAGTAAAAGTACAAAAGTATAGGCATCAAAATATACTTAAAGTACCAAAAGTAAAAGTATTTTTTTTTTTGTGGAAAATAGCAGATCTACAAGCTCACAACGTTATAAAATAGCCTAGGTATAACATAGGGCTAAAGTGGTTAATGTGTTCTACTTTGTTCTACTTTGGGTCATTCCGGGTAAAGTGACAGCAGAAGGCTTCCCATACCCAGCTATGTGTTGTGTCCTCTGTTGGCAGCACTCAGCTGGGTGAAGCTGGAAAACACATGGATGAAATAGGTCTATTTCATTGGTTCTCAAAGTGGGGCCCGGGGACCCCCAGGGGTCCTTGGGGGGGTACTAGGGGGTCCCCAGCAAAATTAATTAATATAGCGTCACAATATTTTTAACCTCTTTTTATACCTTTTATACTTTAGCTATTCAAAAAATAGCCCATAGGGTGCATCCACACATAAGATACAAGTTGAAAAATGTCTGTCAGTGGGTGATTTATTTATTTACTCTGGCAGTGAATGAGTATACGGAGGGAAAAAAACATAAAATGTGTAAATGATGGAGATATCAGGGTTTCTTCTGGACAGTGACGATATGCAGTGAAGACTTTGAAGGAATCTAATGAACGTGTTTTATGAGGTCACAGTGAAATTGACCTTTGCTTTGACCACGTGCTTTAACTTCAGTTCATCATTTTAGTCCAAGAAGTGGATATTTGTGCCCAAAGTCATCATGGAATTCCTTTAACCCATTAAGACCGGGAACGCATCTGTGTCATTTTAAGATTTCTTTGGCTATATAAAAATAGCAGATATACAAGCTCGTAGCGTGGCACCGAGTGCCGCGCTACGAGCTTGTACATCTGCTATTTTTTTGTTGTTGAAAAATCGTGAAAATGTGTGCAAATCTTTAGTTTGAATATAAATATATATACTTTTTTAAAGCTAAAGTTTTTAATTAAAATCTTTGCTTCTGGGGAATGTCTTCTAAATCCTAACAGTTTTTCATTCCCAAAGTTTGTTTTAATTTTATTTTTGACTTATGTTGCTATATTATCAATGGTTTTCAAACTTTTTTCATGTCAATGACCCCCAAAATAATATGTATTTTTCCGCGGACCCCCTCCCATCTAAAGCCTTTTTTTCCCCAGGGACCCCCAGAAGCAAAGATTTGAAAAAAGAATGTATATAAAAGATTTGCACAAATGTTCAAGATTGTTCTAAAAAATAGCAGATCTACAAGCTCATAGCGCGGCACTCGGTGCCGCGCTATGAGCTTGTATATCTGCTATTTTTTAATAGCCAAAGAAATCTTAAAATGACACACAAGCGTTCCCTTCCTGGTCTTAAAGGGTTAAGACGCTCAGGAGGTCAGCGTCCAGATGGACCCTCACAGGTCTATAACTCTAGAGAGAGTAAAGGATGTGATTACTATCTGCTCTGTCTGGATTACACATGTCTCCTGAGAGCTGATGAGTGGAGGAGGCTGCCTGTTGCCAGGCTGTATATTCACTGATAAGTGGTGGAAAAAGTACTCACATGTTTTACTTAAGTAAAAGTATCAATACTGCAATGTAGAAACACTCTGTTACAAGTCTGGTAATCAAAATTGCTTTTATATACAAAAGTAAATGTAGTCATTATGCAGAATGCCCCATTTCACAAGCTTTCAATACACATTGTATAAAAATCTTTTGAAAATAGCAGATCTACAAGCTCACAATGCGTCGCACCTTGACACGTGAGCTTGTAGATCGGCTATTTTCAAATAGCCTACGTATATGGCTGAAGAGGTTAATGTATGTTTAATAATGTAAAAGTAAAAGTACAAGTATTGAAAACTGGAAATACTCCAGTAAAGTAAAAATACCTCGAAAGGGTACTTAAGTACAGTAATTGAGTCAGGTAAAATAAAAACACACTGTGTGTTGTCTCTGCTGTTGTTTCCTACTGACACAACTGAGCCAGTTAGGAGCCCCCTCCGGGAGGACGTAGGGCCTCCGTCCTACTCCCGCAATTTCATTTGTCATAATGGTTACAATAGTGTCTAATGAATACAAGTTCAAGAGGTGGAACGCACATATCAGCCTGTCTGACACTGACTAACCGCAATTCTCTGTCTGTCTGTCTGTGTCTGTCTCTCTCTCTCTCTCTCTCTCTCTCTCTCTATCTCTCTCTCTCTCTCTCTCTCTCTCTCTCTCTCTCTCTCTCTCTCTCTCTCTCTCTCTCTCTCTCTCTCAGATGAAAGATTGTCTGGCTCCTGATTGTATAACATTATTATTTTTTCCCCCCTTCTATTTATTAACCCATTAAGACCTGAGACCGATTCTACAAATGTCTTCTAAATCCTAGCAGTTTTCTTAAACAAAATATTGTTGCTATATATCAGTGGAACTTTTTCATGCAAGGACTCTCAAAATTAGGCCTATATGAATTTGTCCATCTCAAAATATGTTGTAATAAGGATCCTGTTATTTTAACTCCTGTACCTTCACACCATAAAGATAAGGTTTAAGTAAATCAGAAATAACTACGGTGCAAGTTCATGATTCTGTTGAAATGGGAGGTGTTAATACCCTTGAATAAGACTCCCTACACAGGTGATTTATAATTGTCGGAATATAATCCTTTTTAAAATGATTATATTCTATCCTTAAATCTAAGATTACAATTATTAGTGAACCTATGAATAATCAGAATGAATGATCAAACAAGCAGAATGATACAGTACCAATCATCAGTACATCAGAGCTCTGGTTGCACAAATCTCTCCCTGGCACAAGTAATATACAGCAACAGGTCAAGAAGTCTGCACACTGTACGCTTTCCCCGAAGAGCCTTTATATCTCACACATTATAATAAAAAGTTATCAGAAAGAGTCGCTATTGATCCATCGTAGGGGATGGGCTGACGGCCCCCTCCCTCGCTCTCTCACGGGCTGTGGGATGATTTGGGTTCTCAGGAGTCCACCTGTGGAATGAATATCCTCCCTTATTATATTAACTTATTATCTTGGGAGCAGATAGCTGTACTCTGTGCCTACTGTCTGATCTGTCTGTACCAGGCCCTGGATGGTCTCTGAGCTACAAACGATACGATCTCATCTCATGTTAAATGGTAAATGGTAAATGGTGCATTTATATAGCGCTTCTATCCGAAGCGCTTTACATTGATTGTGCCATTAACCCATTCACACACACATTCATACACCGATGGCGGAGGAAACCATGCAAGGCACCAACCTGCTCATCGGGAGCAATTAGGGGTTCAGCGTCTTGCTCAAGGACACTTCGACACTAACTCTAGGGGAGCGCCCCAGCCCGGGATCAAACTGGGAACCTTGCGGTTTTCCAGTTCACACTACCCGGCCACTCTACCCCTGAGCCACTGCCGCCCCGTGTTGATAAGCACAGTTGTGGTCATACTGACATAGTTCTACTACAAACTCATATTATGATGAACTATGCAAGACCTATATTATAACACGTTTAGACATACAAATGATTAAACTAGGAGCACAGTATGAACATCTAAGTATTAGTGTATTGCTATAATGATCAGAATGGCTGAGTGTAAAGCAGTTTTATGTAATAGCAGGACAAAAATGAGCTACTAAAAATCCTCAGATGACCAGGCCGTAGGTGTAAATCAAAGGGTCCTCTATTCTATATTTATTTATTGGTTCCCTTGTCTACTCTTCTAATCTCCTACAATATGCAGTTTTCTAAAGACTCATTTATTATAATTCTAAGACTTTGATTCTAACAGCACTATAATTTCCTTCCAGAAGCAAAGATTTGAGTAAAAAAAGTTCCCTTTAAAAATATATATATATTCAAATATTTGTGTTCAAGTGTTCAAGATGTTTCAAACATAGCAGATCTACAAGCTCAGCTCAGCTCAGCTCAGCTCAGCTTGAGCTTGTAGATCTGCTATTTTTGAATAGCCAAAGTATAAAATATGGATCAAGTGGTTACACAGTTCCTGATTTGAATGAATTAAAGATAAAGAGCTGGAGAGACAGGGCGTCCGCTGTTACTGTGTGTGTGTGTGTGTGTGTGTGTGTGTGTGTGTGTGTGTGTGTGTGTGTGTGTGTGTGTGTGTGTGTGTGTGTGTGTGTGTGTGTGTGTGTGTGTGTGTGTGTGTGTGTGTGTGCGTGCGTGCGTGCGTGCGTGCGTGCGTGCGTGCGTGCGTGCGTGCGTGCGTGCGTGCGTGCATGTGGTTGTGTGATGGAGGTGGGGAGGTCAAACCATCAATAGTTAAAGCCATGTTTGAGGAAGTCATCATTCGGTGAAGAAGAACTTTCTGGATTTTCCAAAGTCATACTGTAGCTGTTTTCAACTTGGTGTCCCTATGTATGGCATGTTACTATAGGCTAAAATGTCCCAACAAATGTCCAAAAACGTTTCACAAATTATCGGAAAAGAAACACTACTTCACAATTAAAAATAAATAAAAATAAAATAGCTATATAGTACATACTCACAATAGTGTCACATCGCAACAGCCAAACTGAGGGACTTTATGTAAAAAAGCTAGCCATGGTTCACATGACGCTTGTCTGTCACGAGCGTCATGGCGGAATTTCTGGTTTTGGCACTTTCTCCATTTACAACCCGTACATGTATAGAGTGTTTGTTCAGTAACAGTGTTAAATAGCTCTATATTATGATAGTAATCATTACTATAGAGTATTTATTCAGTAAGAGTGTTAAATAGCTCTATATTGTGATAGTAATCATTACTATAGAGTGTTTGTTCAGTAACAGTGTTAAATAGCTCTATATTGTGAATGGGCACTCTCTCTTGATTGGCTGAAATTGGCAACCCACCTGCAGTGAAATGTAAGAGAACATGAGGCACAATGATGTTTTCTCATTCCTTTATTGATATTGTGACATTCCATTCAAAACAAGCAAATTAAAGCCAAAATCTAACATCTGAACTTCAAACCATTCATGATCAGGGGCCCAGATCCCAGGGGGGAAGGAACGGATAGAAACACAACAGTGGAGCTGAAAAACGGAAAGATAAATAATCACCTCAGACCACCCTAGAGGACCAGGTCCACCCATCACCTCAGACCACCCTAGAGGACCAGGTCCACCCATCATCTCAGACCACCCTAGAGGACCAGGTCCACCCATCACCTCAGACCACCCTAGAGGGTTTAGGTCCACCCATCAACTCTAACCACCCTAGAGGACCAGGTCCACCCATCACAGGGAAATAGTGATGTCATGATGATCGTAACACATTAATTATCACACATTACAAATGATTACATAATAATAAATGACTTATGGTCAAGTATAAAATATAAAAAAAAAACTTTTTCACAAACATGGTTGACTGACTTCCATTCAGATGGATATTAATATTATATATGTTATGAAGAACTCTGATTGTGTGTGTGATCATTTATTTAATGTTTTAATATAGTGTAGAACTGAAATATTATGTTTGTGTTTTCTGACGACAGAAACTATACAAAGTAATTTGATGAACCGCCCACACTAATTGGGACTCCCTCTTCCTTTGGTGTGTCGCCCAGGTGGCGCCTAAACCCTGACCTTTAACCTCACATAAACTATGTCTATGAACCTAACCTTAACCCTAAACCCTGACCTTTAACCTCACATAAACTATGTCTATAAACCTAACCATAAAATCACCTCAAAACCACGTCAACCTTTGCGTAACACTGGGAAAAGACAGTAATTATCGTTAGCCTTCGCTAGCCATTTAGCATTTTGAATTGTTTAAAGGACACATTAGTGAAAAAGGTTGATGATGTCATCATTGTGCTGCTGCTATGAGTATTTAAAAGCTGAAATGGACACACATGTATTTCCTCCTCTCTCCACTAGGGAGCAGCAATGACTCTCTGCTTCTCTGAAAACACACCCAGGTGTTCTGTGAAAAGACAAAAAAACAATAAGAATCAGAATATATTAACTGTGTGAACATGTTAACAGAATAACCTTCCCTTATAATAGCACATAATCATTCCCAAATGATTATTAATGTGTCAATAATAACTTGTTACATTTTTGTTAATGATTTAATGATTTAAAACTATACATGGATAATAGATCATGAACAAGTTATTAATAAACTACTTGAAAACCTAACCTCCCAGCACCCTCCCTGCAACTACAGTAACCATCAAAGTAGAAACAACTCAGTCAATTCAACATTTGACCAATACTTTGTCAATAGTGTATCTTAGTAGGAAGGGCAGCTCAGTTGGTAGAACACTCTCCTTTGGACCACAAGGTTCTGTCTTTGATCCTGCTAGTGATGGAATGATCAGTGTTTTAAATGAACTGAATCATTGGGTACAGATCATTGAAATGTTTATTTCAACCAAGAGGACCCCCCCCCCCATCTGATCACATTGTCATCAGTGATACAACAAATCATTTGATTATTAAATGTGATTATTAGATTCATTATTATAATAAATTAAGCAGAAGACACATGATAATGTGAATTCACACGACCGGCATGGTTCACCAGGCTAGTTGTTTCACTTCTACACAAGCACGTTGTTTTGTGTATTTTTTTGTAGTTTTATACACTTTTAAACATAAACAAAAATAATAAAAGTTCAGTAAAAAGAAAGAGGAAGTGAACCTGGGTGTGTGGGAGGAGTCTAAAGATCATCATTGGTTGTCGTTACCAGAATACGACCTGATAGAAGAAGAAGACGACAGTTAAAACACACAAACAAATGAATTTGATGTACTGTATTGTGTGTATTTCTCCATAAAATGCATAAATGTACACACAACATTCAGTCATCAGAACTAATGTGAACATTTGACTCATATTTAGGACTAAATGTAACACTGATGTATTAAAGCTAAATGTGACAACATAGAACACACTTTGACCTCTAACTAGGTCGTCTAAACTGGTCTAAACCGGTTAAGGTTCAAAACCAATATAAACCAGTTTAGGTTGTGGCTTTACTTGTATGTTTGTTTGTGTGTTTGCATTTCTCTGAGGGTTCCATATGTCATGTGATCCTCTGTTGATTTGACCTCATTTCTTCCACTGGTACTAGATTAATTAATGAAACATGTTAATTTAACATGTTAATCACCTCGTTTCTTCCACTGGAAGTAGATGAATCCAGACAGGAACAAGACCAGACCCAGAACCAGACCTGATGCTCCCATGGCCACCTTGTTCTTCACTGACTCTGGCATGGAGAAATCTGACAATACAAATATTATATCTCATATTATATCATATCAAATTATTTCATATTATTACAGTATATTAAAACACCTTGTTCTTCACAGACGCTGACATGGAGTCATCTGACAATAAGCTACAACAACCAAACACAATAAACAATAAACAGACGACACAGTCATTGTGAGTCTGTTCAGTAATAATGAGTCCAACCCTATTGGTCCAGTCCTTGAGGAGTTTGTCACCTGATGTGACATGTCCTTCTTAGAGCTAAATACATCCAAAACAAAGGATATGATGATAGATTTTAGAAGACATGAATCAACCTTTTACTATTATGATTATAAACCAGGCTGTGGAATGTGCAGAAAGTATCTTGGGACAGAGTCATAGACTCAGAACTGTGAGGCAGTTTGTAAAAAAAGAACATCAGCGCTTGTTCTGTCTTATAAAACTGTCTTGTTTTCACATTGATAAAACCATGATGACTCTTTGATCTGCTTTTATCAAATCAATCTGGTCTTTTATCTGTTTTTATCAAATCAATCTGGTCTTATATCTGTTTTTATCAAATCAATCTGGTCTTTAATCTGTTTTCATCAAATCAATAAGCTCATAGCACGACACAGAGTGCCGCGCTATGAGCTTGTAGATCTGCTATTTTTTAAAAATCTTGAACATTTGTGCAAATGTTTGAATATAATTTACATATTTTATTTTTTAAACAACATTTTTAACTCAAACATTTTCTTCTTGAACAACATATTTTGATGGGGATCAGCGGCCCAAAACAATTTGGGGGTCCTTGACAAGAAAAAGTTTGAGCACCACTGATACTTTTTTTCAGAAAAATTAAGACATATGTTGAGAGACATTTGACAGTTACAAATGTTTGCTTTCAAAATATATATATTCAAAGATTTGCACAAATGTTCACATTTTTTCTAAAATAGCAGATCTACAAGCTCATAGTGCGGCACTCTGTGCCGCGCTATGAGCTTTTATATCTGCTATTTTGACAGTAGATTACACTAGATTACAGTAACTGACCCCAGTCCATCTTGATAGGCGCGGTCAGGCTGGGATGTTCCACCATGCATGTGATCTTCTCTCCTGATCTGTAATACACACACACACACACACACACACACACACACACACACACACACACACACACACACACACACACACACACACACACACACACACACACACACACACACACACTGGTAGTACAGGTAGAGGTGTCTATTAGTTGTGTATTTCTATAGGTGTCTGTTAGGTGTGTACCTGGGTGTGTACTCCAGGTAGGAGTGGTACTGGTAGTACCAGTAGAGGTGTCTATTAGGTGTGTATTTCTATGTATAGGTGTCTGTTAGGTGTGTACCTGGGTGTGTACTCCAGGTAGGAGTGGTACTGGTAGTACCAGTCTCCATCAGACAGCTCATCGGTAGAGGAGAGACCAGAGGTCAAAGGTTCTTGACCTATCCACCAGGTCACCAGGATCACTTTAGGATAGAAGTCGTAGCTGCTGCACCTCAGCATGTGAGTGTGTTCACCACGACGAGGGGGAGTCTCTGACTTCAGTCTCACTTTGGGCTCCACTCCTAAAAAAGATGATGATTATTATTATTATTATTATTATTATTATTATTATTATTATTATTACCCTTATTATTATTATTATTACCCTTAATATATACCAGTCATTTGAACATGTCATTATCATTAATAATTGTATATTATCCAAATGAGATCCAAATGATCTACAAAGCTTCAACAGGCTTACAACCCCTCCCGCTCACTCAGATCAGCTAACACAGGGAAGCTGTCAGAATCTTCTCTAAAACACCCTGGACAACGCTCCTCACGTCCTAGACTCTTCTCCCTTCTCTAAAACACCCTGGACAACGCTCCACACATCCTAGACTCTTCTCCCTTCTCTAAAACACCCTGGACAACGCTCCTCATATCCTAGACTCTTCTCCCTTCTCTAGAACACCCTGGACAACGCTCCACACGTCCTAGACTCTTCTCCCTTCTCTAAAACACCCTGGACAACATTCCTCACGTCCTAGACTCGTCTCCCTTCTGGCTCCCAAACGGTGGAACAAACTCCCCATTGCAGTTAGAGCTGCAGACTCACTCCCAATCTACCACCATAATCTGCAGACTGTAGCACTTGACCTAGCCTTGAACTAGAACTAGATTATTTTAGTTTTTGTCGCATTCCTAAGCCAATAATTTGATGACCGGCGGTCTCTCCAATAGGAGACTCAAAGAGTCTCTCTTGAGTCTCCTACCAGAGACATTAGCATCTTTCCAAATTAATCAATCAAATTATTGTCTCAGGAATGCGACAAAAACTAAAAAATCTCCATGAATTCAAGGCTTCATGGGGTGTAGAAAATAAGTCATTTTTGGGGTGAACTATCCCTTTAAGTGTTTAAACCATTAAGACCTGAGGCCGATTGTACAAATGTCTTCTAAATCCAGTTTTCTGAAAAACTATTGTTGCTTTATCAGTAGTTCTCAAACTTTTTCATGTAAAGGACCACCCAAAATGCCGACGCCCATCTCAAAATACTTTGTTCCAGGGACCCCCAGAAGCAAAGATTTGAGTTAAAAATGTTAGCTTGAAAATAACTAATTAAATAATATTTAAAAATAGCAGATCTACAAGCTCATAGAGCGGCACTCGGTGCCGCGCTATGAGCTTGTAGATCTGCTATTTTTTAATAGCCAAAGTGTAAAGTAATGCTTTTTAGCTCAAATCAAAATGTGACACAGATGCTTCTTCAGATCTTAATGGGTTAAGAGGATCTGAAATGTTTGTCAGCAGATTAAGTAATGTTTTATAATCATTATCAGATCAATATTAACACCATTAATCATCTCTGAATAGAAGCATGTGATTTCATGTTATAGTTTATGAGGTGATGAGTGTTGAGTGCTGCTCTGAGATCAGCTCACCTCTCTTGTTCAGAACAGAGGAGTAGTCCATCTCAATGTTGGGTTTGCAGAATGCCTCTCGGTATGCTCTCCAGTAAGCCAGTTGTGTAGGATCTTTATTGGCGCGCTCTGCGTTCTTCACACCAAGCTCAGTGTATCCAACAAACTGATCTACTCTTCTGTCCCACCTGAGGAACTCATCACCATCGAAATTCAATGACTGTATGTACTGTATGTCCTTCAGCTCACTGGAGTTAAACACACAGCGGTGAGCCGCATAGAACACATATCCATCTGGAAATAGACAATTAAAAATGTCAATAATGTTCAGTGTTATTATCATCTGTATAATATCAACACTAGGCTAACTGCCCCCCATCGGCCAAATATGTCACTACATAAAGTCTACAATAGGTTCAGGATGTGAAATATAGCATTAAAATGTTTTGAATGTATATTGAACATCTTAAATACAATGAGATTGAGCTACCAGTTAAGTTTTGTTTCTCTATGTGTCCAGTTGTCTGTCTGTCTGTCTGTCTGTCTGTCTGTCTGTCTGTCTGTCTGTCAGACCCCATCATGTATTTCCAGGATAACACCTTTTTTTTATAACTACTATATATAGGCTATTTGAAAATAGCAGATCTACAAGCTCATAGCGCGGCACCGAGTGCCGCGCTATGAGCTTGTAGAGCTGCTATTTTCAAACATTTTAGTACTTTTGGTACTTTAAGTAAATTTTGCAAATACTTTTGTACTTTTACTCAAGTCATTCTTGAATTCAGGACTTTTACTTGTAACAGAGTACTTCTAGATTGCAGCATTGATTATTTTACTTAAGTAAAACATTTGAGTATTTTTCCCATCAGTGACTCTAGTCAGCAAACAAGGTAAATAGTCACATATAGAGAGTAGAGAGAACAATGAAGAGCCTCAAAGAAACTATAGGATACCAGGTCAATCAATATTACAATTTTGGGGGGTCTCCAGTTCAAATAGGATTATTTTGGGGGGGGTCCCCCCCCCCCCCCCCCCCCCCCCCCACACAGCAGATCTACGAGTACAAAAAGTCAAAATACTCATTATACAAAATGTCCCATTTCAAGTCTTGAAATGTATACAAATCTTTTGAAAATAGCAGATCTACAAGCTCACAATGCATCAAATCGTGATTAGTGACACATTGTGAGCTTGCAGATCGGCTATTTTCAAATGGCCTATAGGGCTGAAGTGGTTACTGTATGTTTTGTAATAATAATCAAAATCTACAAAGTAACTAGTAACTAAAGTTTTCAAATAATTGTGTGGAGTAAAAGTACAATACTAAAAGTACAATATAAGAACATACTAATGCATAGATTTGTTAAATAAAATAAAAATAAAGCACCTTGAGCACATATTCATGTTTACTAGAAATACATATTATTTAGAGAATATTTCATTTCATTTAAATGCTTAATATACATGTTTAAACATTTTTATTAATGTTAAATATATTCAACCGTTTTAGTTCATAACTATTGTGTTCATAGTATTCATGTACCTTTCACTGGTGGTTTCTTCAAGGCAGTGCGAATGGTGTCCAGGTTGAGTTTGCAGAGCGCCTGCTCATTCAAAGCTGTTTCATAAAACCCTTTGAAGGGCATATGATCTACAAACGGAGGCTGAGTATCCACCACCTTCCCTTTGTTGAAGTCTGCGTACGCCACCACTTCACCATCCAGTGCAAACATGTACTCTTTATATGGGTCTTTAACTGGGTCTGAACAGCCAAGGACATAAATGTCCTCATGGAACACTGGAAATAAAACAAAGATGACATTAAATTCAACAACAAACTTCTTCACAGTGACAATAACACATAATCATCATGTTAAACAACCATGTTTGCAGTGTTGGAAAAAGTACTCAAATGTTTTACTTAAGTAAAAGTATCAATACTGCAATTTAGAAGTACTCTGTTACAAGTAAAAGTCCGGAATTCAATATTTACTTGAGTAAAAGTACAAAAGTATATAAAAATGTATTTAAAGTACCAAAAGTAAAAGTAGGCTACTATAATGTTTGAAAGTAGCAGATCTACAAGCTCTCAAATAGCCTAGGTATAAAATAGGGCTAAAGTGGTTAATGTATTTTTTATAATGTTATAATTTATAGCTGCAAAGTAACTAGTAACTAAAGTTTTCAAATAATTGTGGTGGACTAAAAGTACAATATTTGCCTGTGAGATGTAGTGGAGTAGAAGTAAAAGTACTGGAAATTGGAAATACTCCAGTAAAGATAAAGTATAAATAAGTACCTCAAAATTTTACTTGAGTACAGTACCTGAGTAAATGTAATTAGTTACTTTACACCACTGCATGTTTGGTTCTTATATGAAGTGAAAGGTTGGATATTAAAAGTAACTTCCTGTCAAACGTTTTATTCACTGAAACAGATTCAAATGTTTTTATTGTTTTGTATTTTATTATGAAAGTAATTCATGCAGAATGATTTATTTCATGATGTCACAACTACAGTTCCTAACATCTGTTTTAATGTTTATGTATTTGGACCAACATTCAAGATCCAATACTGTATATACAGGTAGTAAAAGGTGTGTGTGTGTGTGTGTGTGTGTGTGTGTGTGTGTGTGTGTGTGTGTGTGTGTGTGTGTGTGTGTGTGTGTGTGTGTGTGTGTGTGTGTGTGTGTGTGTGTGTGTGTGTGTGTGTGTGTGTGTGTGTGTGTGTGTGTGTTCACCATTTGTTTGTATTGTGCATTTTTCATATTTAATTTTATATAATAACAGTAGATTATAAAAAGTAGATATACATGTATATATTATATTAACATAAATATAATGTACTTACTTCCTGGGATCGCTTTGACATGAAGTACAGAGGAGAGGATGAGGAGGGTGGCTGTAATCTTCATCATCACTGATCAAAACTGAACTGAATTTAATAGATGAGAATAAACAGATGAGAATAAACAGATCAGAATAAACAGATGAGAATAAACAGATCAGAATAAACAGATGAGAATAAACAGATGAGAATAAACAGATGAGAATAAACAGA
>NC_139941.1:52219838-52242338 GCF_963454915.1 Gymnoscopelus microlampas | reverse complement strand
AGACAGACATTGGCCTGACCTCTAGCAGTCGAATAGTCGACTAATTAGTCTAGGGGTGTCGGAGTCGACTACCAATCTCTTAGTCGAATTATAAAAAAAACAACTTTTTTTAAATTTAAAAAAGTTTTTGACAGAGATATTTATTAACTAATAGTTTGCCAAAAATAGGATATACATCATGATTTATTTGGAGAAACCAATAGTATATGTTAAATCAGACACTAAGCACCCCTACAGCCCAAATGGAATGTTCCTCTATTGCATAACATATTTTTTGCATGATTTGACTGAGAGATTGGCAGTCGAATCAGACTGATTTCGACTGCCAATCTCAGTCGTTTTCTTTTTTTTTTTTTGGTGTTGCATTAGTCGACTGCCAGCCGACTATTGGCAATTAGTCGCCAATTAGATTCAACTATACAAATCCTTAGTCGGGGACAGGCCTACAGACAGGCAGTTTGTTGTCACATGATCTAGAAGCTTCTATCACTTAAAGGACAAGACCACCAGAGATGTCAATTGGCGAACGCACACATGTGCATGCGTGAGGTGTCCTCTTTATGGGAATTCAGAATATGTTCACCCTAATTCATTGCCATCCACCTCTACAAAGACTAACCAGTTTCAGAAGCCTGAAATGGGACTAAAACTAAATGGTGTGTTATTCAAAAGACTAAAACTAAGACTAAATCAGAATTTACTGATGAACACTGATTGCCATAAAGGACACAAAGGGGAAACCCATCAGAAAGAATCTGTCTTGACAGATCATGCAGGACATCAAGGTAACAGAACTGACCAGGGCTGGATGTGGCCAGCGAGGATATGTTTTATCCACGCTTCTGGTCAGACTAATTAACTAACCCTCTCTCTCTCTCTCTCTCTCTCTCTCTCTCTCTCTCTCTCTCTCTCTCTCTCTCTCTCTCTCTCTTAGAGTTAGGAGGTTTTGTTCATCATTGATAAGAACAGCTGAATGGACCTCCAAGCTCACAATGAGGTTGGAGGTCAAAAGGGGGTGGAGCCCTGGAGTCAGCAAAACCAGCTAACTCCGGTTGAGTTAGCTGGTTTATTTTTCATTGGTTCAATATTTTTTTTTACCAACACACAGACGTAAAGGGTGTTCAATGGCCCTGATTTATGGAAATAAAAATGCTAAATCGTCAAAATGGAGTTAGCTGGTTTCTGCCGGACAGCAACGATATGTTTGATAATATCACAATTGAATAAAAAAGATGTATATGTATGTTAACCACATTAAACCCTGGCGTCCCTATTGGTCAAATGTGCAAAGAATATATCTACAATACAAGCTAAATTGTTGTGAGCTTGTAGATCAGCTAATTTAGCTATTTGTCATAAGAGGAAGAAGAATAGGGTTTAAGTGCTTACATAAATGTCCCCCCTCTGTTTCTTTGCTCTTTTTTTCACCTATTGAACCCATTACCTTCAGGTTATGAAGATAACCAGGCTGCAAACAGCCTCTCCATGGTGACATCAGCAAACAAAGGTTTTGCCTTCAACCTGTAGAGGCATCTGGCCGCTCAGACGGACAACCAAGGCAAGAACGTCTTCTGCTCACCCTCCAGTATCACGGTCATGGTCAGTATGTCAGTATCATGGTCAGTATCATGGTCAGTATCATGTCAGTATCATGTCAGTATCATGGTCAGTATCATGGTCAGTATCATGTCAGTATCATGTCAGTATCATGGTCAGTATCATGTCAGTATCATGGTCAGTATCATGGTCAGTATCATGGTCAGTATCATGTCAGTATCATGTCAGTATCATGGTCAGTATCATGTCAGTATCATGTCAGTATCATGTCAGTATCATGGTCAGTATCATGGTCAGTATCATGTCAGTATCATGGTCAGTATCATGTCAGTATCATGGTCAGTATCATGGTCAGTATCATGTTAGTATCATGTCAGTATCATGGTCAGTATCATGTCAGTATCATGTCAGTATCATGGTCAGTATCATGGTCAGTATCATGGTCAGTATAATGTCAGTATAATGTCAGTATCATGGTCAGTATCATGGTCAGTATCATGGTCAGTATAATGTCAGTATAATGTCAGTATCATGGTCAGTATCATGGTCAGTATAATGTCAGTATAATGTCAGTATCATGGTCAGTATCATGGTCAGTATCATGGTCAGTATCATGTCAGTATAATGTCAGTATCATGGTCAGTATCATGGTCAGTATCATGGTCTGTATCATATCAGTATCATGGTCATTATCATGGCCATATGCACAGCCCCTTTGTCACACCCACTAGGCCTACATAAGTATAAAACAATGTTGCCAGATTTGCGAGAGACATACAGTAAGCAACCAGGTCTATGAAAACAAGCCCAAAAAAAGCGACTATACTGTAGGCCACATTTGAAAATAGACGATCTACAAGCTCACAACTTGTAGATTGGTTGTGAGCTTGTAGATTGGCTACGGTATTTTCAAAAAGATCTCGAGGAAAAAAACATTTTAACAACACAAATCTAGTACTGTTGTCCCTCACTCAAAGTATAATTTCAGGTGAGGGTCTGTGGAAAAATACACATACATGTGGGGGTCCTTGACAGAAAAATGTGGAAACACGCCCAAATAAGCATCTAGTCTACCGGTACAATTTAGAAACAAGCCCCAAAGAAACCGCAACCTGCAACTACCAATATTTACAAGCAACTTTAGAGAAAAACAAGCCCAAAGTCGCTTATAATAAGCAGACCTGGCAACACTGGTATAAAGAGGTGGGAACCAGGACTCCACAGTGAGTGCATGTCGCTGAAAGTCAAGCACAGTGTTTGTGGGCTGTGGATTACTATTGGTGAGTGAGTTTCTATTTAAATTGTTTGGGTTATTTACAGTACCTTATTGTTGCCAAACCAATTATGTTTGCTTTAGATTTTTCTGATTAATTTCCCATTTATATTGTATGTGTGTTGTTAAATGAGGTGAGATCAACTTTATAAATCCCACAGGGTTTTATAAATCTCACCTGCACAACCTGCTATTATTCTGTTACAAATGTCTTGTTTTTAAATGTGAAACTAACATTTATTTTTGGCTTTGCTCCAGTGTTACAACATTACTGACTTTATGGGAGTGTTTTTTATAATCATTATTTATTTACCCAGGGTAAACGTAGCTGAGCACACATGCTCATTTTCAACAATGCCCTGCACGGTAGACACACACACACACACACACACACACACACACACCCACCCACCCACCCACCTACCCACCTACCTACCTACCTACCTACCTACCTACCTACCTACCTACCCACACACACACACACACACACACACACACACACACACACACACACACACACACACACACACACACACACACACACACACACACACACACACACACACACACACACACACACACACACACACACACACACACACACAGTCTATACTGTTGTTGGCCACTGAGCAGCTCCACAGGAGCAGTTGGGGAGTTTAGTGCTTACTCCTACCCGCCTATGACCACTCATCCTATGAGCACTCATCCTATGAGCACTCATCCTGGGCACAGATGTATTTCTTTTTTGTAAACAAATAAATAACAACGGTAGCAGATCTACAAGCTCGAAACAATGCTACTTTTGATGCTTTTGTGTGACGCTGTGGTATGATCAAGTACAAGGGCGTTAATATACGGGGAAAAACTATTATTAAACGTTAAAATATGGAGATAAGAGGTTTCTGCTCGACAGTGGCGATATATTGGTTGTATCCCACTCACGCTGTTATCTAGTGTGAAGTGAGAGTAAAGTGCAGTATTAGTTAATCAGTGATCCATTACAAAACGTTAACTTCTGTGCCTTCTCGCTCATCATTGTGATCTCTCTCCTCAGAGATGGGCCAGCTAACGCTCATAGCGTTCGCTACACTCCTGTGTTGTTCCACGCCGCTCGTGGACGGCGGGAAAGTCCTGGTGTACTCTGGCGAGGGAAGCCTTTGGATCAACATGAAAGTCATCGTTGAAGAGCTGCACTCCAGAGGCCACGAGGTCACGGTGATAAGGCCCTCAAACAGCTGGTACATCAAGCCGGACTCCCCTCACTACGACACCGTCACGGTCGACTTCCGCGGCGCCGGCGACGAGGAGTTCTTCGGAACGATCGTGGCGAGGATGGTGAAACTGAGGCGGGACGGTTCCTCGGTTTGGGCTCGCATGGCAAGCGAATGGGAATTAGTGAACAACTTCTATGAGATGTTGAAAGCCTCAGTTCAGACGATGGAGATTGTTTTTGAGGACGGTGAAATGATGAAGCGTCTCCAGGACGTTAAGTATGACATGGTTTTGACGGATCCGTTGGGGCCGGGGCCGATGTTGGCCCGTCGTCTCGGTCTTCCTCTGGTCCTCAGCGCCAGGTGGACCGTCCAAGGGGAGGCGCACGATCTCATCGCCCCCTGTCCCCTCTCCTATGTCCCAGTCCCCGATTCCATGCTGACGGACAAGATGACATTTCCCCAACGAATCAAAAACGCACTTTTCTACCTTTTAACGCGCATTCAATATGCATATATGTCAGACAGCCTCTACACGGCGTTCGTTCACCGTTACTTCGGCCCCGACGTCAATTATATCGAGCTCTTCCAGGCGGCGGATATCTGGCTGATGAGAAGCGACTTTACCTTTGAATACCCTCGCCCCACCATGCCTAACGTCGTCTACATGCAAGGTTGGCAGTGCAAGCCCTCCGAGCCTCTCCCTCCACATCTGGAGGACTTTGTCCAGAGTTCGGGAGAACACGGGGTCGTCGTGATGACGCTGGGCTCCTTCATCTAAAAGGTCCCCGAGGACGTTACGGAGGCCATCGCGGCGGCCTTCGATTGTGCTGTGTTTGTGTTTGTGCTGGAACGTCTGCCTTGCATTTCCCTGTAAGAAAACTACAAGAGACAAACCCGCCCAGTGGAGAGAACACAGGACGTATCTGTCCTATTGGTTGGTGTCTATCACTTCCACGTCCACGGCCAAATATAAATCTAAAAATGTTTTCTAAATCCTAACAGTGTGTTGCTATATCAGTGGTGCTCCAACTTGTCCATGTCAACGACCACCCAAAATGATATGTATTTGGCCGCGGACCCCCATCTCAATATATGTTGTTCCAGGGACCCCCAGAAGCACAGATCGGCGTTAATACATATTTATATTCAAAGATTTGCACAAATCTTCCGCAATTAAAAACAAAACAAAAAAGCAGATCTACAAGCTCATAGCGCGGCACTCTGTGCCGCGCTATGAGCTTGTATATCTACTATTTTTGAACAGCCCAAGAAATCTTAAAATGACACGGATGTGTTCCCGGTCTTGATGGATTAAGACACTCAGGAGGTCAGCGTCCAGATGGACCCTCACAGGTCTATAGAGAGAGTAAAGGATTTGATTACTATCTGCTCTGTCTGGATTACACATGTCTCCTGACTGTCGCGGTCCGCTCCTCGGGTCGTGGACTGTGCCCTTATTATTTGGACCTTGAATGCCCTTATATGGTGTTGGACTCCTAAGGGCTGTTCTTTAGGCCTGTTTAGGCCGTTGTTCATTATGTACTGCATTTGTCTTGTATTGTAACTCTGTTGCCCTTTGTCTTGGTTTTCCGTACTCTTGTTTTGTAGTAGTGTTTCCTGTCTGCCTTGTTTACTGTTTCCTGTCTTGTCTCACCTCCCTGTAATTATTGTAAACCTAGTCACCTGTGCTCGTTGCCTGTTAGCCTATCCTGTGTTGATTGTCTGTTTTGTTCACCTGCGTCCTGTTAATCCCTGTCTATTTAAATCCTGTGTTTGCTTCAGTTCCCTGTTGGTTGGTTGTATATTGTCGTGTGAGTTCTTGTTTGTTTATGCCTCATTGTTGCCTGTATTTAGTTCACTTAGCTTTCCCAGTTTAGTTCTCGCTCTACTCCCTCCTTATTTCTGACTGCCTACCTGTGTATTGACTTTGCCTGTACCTGGACTTTGATTACTACCTACTCCTCTTGGTTGGTGTTAATAAACACTTTAATTTGAGCTACGCTGCCTCTGCCTCTCATCTTGCTCTTGGGTCCTACACCTCCCTGCCTCTCACCGTGACACTGAGAGCTGATGAGTGGAGGAGGCTGCCTGTTGCCAGGCTGTATATTCACTGATAAGTGGTGGAAAAAGTACTCACATGTTTTACTTAAGTAAAAGTATCAATACTGCAATGTAGAAACACTCTGTTACAAGTAACAGTCTGGTAATCAAAATTGCTTTTATATACAGAAGTAAATGTACTCATTATGCAGAATGTCCCATTTCACAAGCTTTCCAATGTATACATTGTATAGAAATCGTTTGAAAATAGCAGATCTAAAAGCTCACAATGCGTTGCACCATGACACGTGAGCTTGTAAATCGGCTATTTTCAAATAGCCTACGTATATGGCTGAAGAGGTTAATGTATGTTTATGTTAATAAGGATTTTTGTCGAGTAAAAGTACAAGAATTGAAAACCGGAAATACCGAAAAAATACCTCGAAAGGGTGCTTAAGTACAGTAATTGAGTACATGTAATTGGTTAATTTCCACCTCATGTCACTGATTACTGGTTCAGCAGAGCATGACTCTGATGCCCTCTGCTGGCAGTCCCAGGTAAGGTCAACATGGAGGCTCATAATCACACTAGACATATCAGTGACTTTTTTGTCAGACTAATAATTATTACACAGACTCAGACCCATAAACTATATTATTTACCTCTCTGTTAAAAAAAGTCCTGATCTTTATCTTTGTAATTAATGTGTTCCAAGCTGTGTCTTGGATTAAGTGAGGCTGTCCCAATCTTAATTAAATTATAACCCATGTCTAAAATAATTGTTAATTGGTTTCTTTCTGGTCTGTTTCTGGCCTTGTGAGGAACACACACTTTGTCCTCGTCATCAGGTCACATTGATTTGATCCATTCAATGATTTATTAGTCAGAAATAGGGATGCACCGATATATCGGCCACATATCGGTATTGGACGATATTTGCCACTATCGGTCAACATCGGTATCGGCAAAAAATAAAAGTTAAAGTTGCAGGCGTTAGGAGGCAATTATGTTGTGTTTCTGCAGATTATTATTAACAGTTATTTCTAAATAATGAAGATTTAGGGTATTTGTTTCCCTGGAACAAAAAGGTGAAATAATAACGGAGGATGCATTCATCTCCCTTTGTGGTCTCCTCCTCCTGATAGATGTTTTTTCAGGACACTTTTTGAAAGAAACCTGTGATTCACATCCTTATTTTAATGCAGGGGTCTTCAACAGGGGGTCCGGGACCCCTAGGGGGTCCTTAGAGCTATACATGGGGGTCCGCAAAATCTTTGTGTGATATGATTATTTTTTTTGTACATTAACCACTTGAACCCTAGCATCCCTATCCTGAGGAGAACTTTAGCCAAAAATAGCAGATCTACAAGCTCACAGCTTGTAGATCAGCTATTTTTGAGATAAAGGTGTAGAGGGAAAACGGAGCAGACCAAGTAAAAAGAAAACGTTTATCTGAAGCACAATTTTATACAATATAGAGTAGGGGGTCCCTGCTTTATCTCTGTCTCAGCTAGGGGGTCCTTGGCCTGAAAACATTGAAGACCCCTGGTTTAATGGATGATGTCAGGTTATTCCACATTGTGGAGGCAGAGTAGTAGAATGACAAATGTCACATATTTGTTCTAAATGTGGTACTTTACCTACATTTTGACTCAAGTACTTTTACTCAAGTTAATTTTGAATTCTAGACTTCTACTTGTAACAGTAACATTAAGTAAACATGGGATTTGAGTGTCTGACAAAAGTGCCATTTTAAGAGTTTTAAGCATATTTAGATTATCGCTATAATATCGTTAAGCACAATTATGTTGGCCTAAGAAAAGGTGACATGAAACTGTGTCACTATAGTCACCTGTAACCATTTGATTGGTGTTTTGGGGTCATGTAGTGTACATTTAGTACGGATACTACTGTCAGGTAAAAATAAAAACACATTGTGTGTTGTCTCTGCTGTTGTTTCCTACTGACACAACTGACAGTGAGGAGCCCCCACCGGGAGGACGTAGGGCCTCCGTCCTACTCCCGGAATTTCATTTGTCATCATGGTTACAATAGTGTCTAATGAATACAAGTTATCTCTTTTTCTCTCTCTCTCTCTCTCTCTCTCTCTCTCTCTCTCTCTCTCTCTCTCTCTCTCTCTCTCTCTCTTCTCTCTTTCTCTCTTTCTCTCTCTCTCTTTCTCTCTTTCTCTCTTTCTCTCTCTCTCTCTCTCTCTCTCTCTCTCTCTCTCTCATAGTAAACATAGTAACAGTGACGTGGTGTAAATGTCACAGTGAATAATAATAATAATAATAATAAATAATAATAATAATAATAATAATAAATAATAATAATAAGTGAATATTGTAAATGTTGGAGCTGTAACATAATCACAACGTGGTCCTTTATCAAAGACAGGAAATGCTCTCATACTCTAGTGTGGAATTATTGGAATTATAGAGCGAGGTGCACTCAGTGGAACGCAAATATCTGTCTGTCTGACACTGACTAACTGCTATTCTGTCTGTCTGTCTGTCTGTCTGTCTGTCTGTCTGTCTGTCTGTCTGTCTGTCTGTCTGTCTGTCTGTCTCTCTCTTTCTCTCTCTCTCTCTCTGTGTGTCTGTAGGACAAAATGTAAATAGTTGAGCATAGAGCTTTGATGTGAGGTCTGTTAGATCTACACAGCTAGTCTACATGAGTTTCCCACCAGGATAGAGGAAGCTGAATAACATTATTTCAGATGATCAAGTGAGGAAACTTGGTCTTGCGTCTCTGTTCTCTCTGTCTCTCTCTCTCTCTCTCTCTCTCTCTCTCTCTCTCTCTCTCTCTCTCTCTGTAGTCTTTAACATTTACAGATGAAAGATTGTCTGGCTCCTGATTGTATAACATTATTATTTGTCCCCATCTGTTTATTAACCCATTAAGACCTGAGACCGATTCTACAAATGTCTTCTAAATCCTAACAGTTTTCTGAAAAAAATATTGTTGCTATATATCAGTGGAACTTTTTCATGCAAGGACTCCCACAATTAGTCCTTTATGTATTTGACCATCTCAAAATATGTTGTAATAAGGATCCCCAGAGGCAAAGACTTGAGTCAAAAATGTTCCCTTTAAAAATATATATATTCAAAGATTTTCACAAATGTTAAAGATCATTCAAAAATAGCCAAAGTATAAAATATGGATAAATCAATCAAAGACATTTTTGTTATTATAGTTTTTTTTATATATAGCCTTTGGCCATATAGCCATTGGTTCTCAAAGTGAACCAATGGTCCCCTGGTCTCGTGTGTGTGTGTGTGTGTGTGTGTGTGTGTGTGTGTGTGTGTGTGTGTGTGTGTGTGTGTGTGTGTGTGTGTGTGTGTGTGTGTGTGTGTGTGTGTGTGTGTGTGTGTGTGTGTGTGTGTGTGTGTGTGTGTGTGTGTGTGTGTGTGTGTGTGTGTGTGTGCGTGCGTGCGTGCGTTAGTGCATGTGGTTGTGTGATGGAGGGTGAGGAGGTCAAACCATCAATAGTTAAAGCAATGTTTGAGGAAGTCATCAGTGGGTGAAGAAGAACTTTCTGGATTTTCCAAAGTCATACTGTAGCTGTTTTCAACCTGGTGTCCCTATTTATGACATGTTACTACAGGCTAAAATGTCCCAAAAATGTCCAAAAACTTCTCACAAATTATCGGAAAAGAAACACTACTTAACAATTAAAAAAAAAAGAAAAAAAGAATAGCAGATATACAATAACTCACAACAAGATAACCATAATGTCACATCGCAACAGCCAAACTGAGGGACTTTATGTAAAAAAGCTAGCCATGGTTCACATGACACTCGTCTGTCACAAGCGTCATGGCGGAATTTCTGGTTTTGGCACTTCCTCCCTTTACAACCCGAACATGATTCAAGATTCAAGAGATTTACAAGGATGTACAAATACACACTGTTAAAAACTTATGTTGGGGAGGTGCTCCAAAAACACAGAAATAAAACAGTTAATAAATATCAATACTACGCTTAAGAATACATTAAAAACAGTAAAAAGACTAGGATCAGTGCAATGCAAAGTAACACCACAGAAGTTCAGCGCATAGACTCATTTTGCAGTCTAATAGCCTGTGGGAGGAAACTGTCTTTCAGTCTGCTTGTGCTGGCCTTTATGCTCTGGTACATCTTCCCAGAGGGCATATATAGAGTGTTTATTCAGTAACCGTGTTAAATAGCTCTATACTGTATTCTGATAGTAATTATTGTTATAGAGTATTTATTCAGTAACCGTGTTAAATAGCTCTATATTGTGATAGTAATCATTGTTATAGAGTATTTATTCAGTAACAGTGTTAAATAGCTTTATATTGTGATAGTAATCATTGTTATATAGTATTTATTCAGTAACAGTGTTAAATAGCACTATATTGTGATAGTAATCATTACTATAGAGTGTTTATTCAGTAACAGTGTTAAATAGCTTTATATTGTGAATGGGCACTCTCTCTTGATTGGTTGAAATTGGCAACCCACCTGCAGTGAAATGTATGAGAACATGAGGCACAATTATATTTTCTCATTCCTTTATTGATATTGTGACATTCCATTCAAACCAAGCAAATTAAAGCCAAAATCTAACATCTGAACCTCAAACCATTCATGATCAGGGGCCCAGATCCCAGGGGGGAAGGAACGGATAGAAACACAACAGTGGAGCTGAAAAACGGAAAGATAAATAATCACCTCAGACCACCCTAGAGGACCAGGTCCACCCATCACCTCAGACCACCCTAGAGGGTTTAGGTCCACCCATCACCTCAGACCACCCTAGAGGACCAGGTCCGCCCATCACCTCAGACCACCCTAGAGGGTTTAGGTCCACACATCACCTCAGACCACCCTAGAGGATCAGGTCCACCCATCACAGGGAAATAGTGATGTCATGATGATCGTAACACATTAATTATCACACATTATAAATGATTACATAATAATAAATGACTTATGGTCAATTATAAAACAATAAAACCTTTTTCACAAACATGGTTGACTGGCTTCCATTCAGATGGATATTAATATTATATATGTTACGAAGAACTCTGATTGTGTGTGTGATCATTTATTTAATGTTTCAATATAGTGTAGAACTGAAATATTATGTTTGTGTTTTCTGACGAAAGAAACTATACAAAGTCATTTGATGAACCGCCCACACTAATTGGGACTCCCTCTTCCTTTGGTGTGTCGCCCAGGTGGCGCCTAAACCCTGACCTTTAACCTCACATAAACTATGTCTATAAACCTAACCTTAACCCTAAACCCTGACCTTTAACCTCACATAAACTATGTCTATAAACCTAACCTTAACCCTAAACCCTGACCTTTAACCTCACATAAACTATGTCTATAAACCTAACCATAAAATCACCTCAAAACCACGTCAACCTTTGCGTAACACTGGGAAAAGACAGTAATTATCGTTAGCCTTCGCTAGCCATTTAGCATTTTGAATTGTTTAAAGGACACATTAGTGAAAAAGGTTGATGATGTCATCATTGTGCTGCTGCTATGAGTATTTAAAAGCTGAATGGACACACATGTATTTCCTCCTTTCTCCACTAGGGACCAGCAATGACTCTCTGCTTCTCTGAAAACACACCCAGGTGTTCTGTGAAAAGACAAAAAAACAATAAGAATCCGAATGTATTAACTGTGTGAACATGTTAACAGAATAACCTTCCCTTATAATAGTACATAATCATTCCCAAATTATTATTAATGTGTCATTAATAACTTGTTAAATGTTTGTTAATAGTTAATGATTTAATTATTTAAGACTATGAAAGGATAATAGATCATGAACAAGTTATTAATAAACTACTTGAAAACCTAACCTCCCAGCACCCTCCCTGCAACTACAGTAACCATCAAAGTAGAAACAACTCAGTCCATTCAACATTTGACCAATACTTTGTCAATAGTGTATCTTAGTAGGAAGGGCAGCTCAGTTGGTAGAACACTCTCCTTTGGACCACAAGGTTCTGTCTTTGATCCTGCTAGTGATGGAATGATCAGTGTTTTAAATGAACTGAATCATTGGGTACAGATCATTGAAATGTTTAGTTCAACCAAGAGGACCCCCCCCCCCCCCCCCCATCTGATCACATTATCATCAGTGATACAACAAATCATTTGATTATTAAATGTGATTATTAGATTCATTATTATAATAAATTAAGCAGAAGACACATGATAATGTGAATTCACACGACCGGCATGGTTCACCAGGCTAGTTGTTTCACTTCTACACAAGCATGTTGTTTTGTGTATTTTTTTGTAGTTTTATACACTTTTACACATAAACAAAAATAATAAAAGTTCAGTAAAAAGAAAGAGGAAGTGAACCTGGGTGTGTGGGAGGAGTCTAAAGATCATCATTGGTTGTCGGCACCAGAATACGACCTGATAGAAGAAGAAGAGAGACAGTTAAAACACACAAACAAATGCATTTGATGTACTGTATTGTGTGTATTTCTCCATAAAATGCATAAATGTACACACAACATTCAGTCATCAGAACTAATGTGAACATTTGACTCATATTTAGGACTAAATGTAACACTGATGTATTAAAGCTAAATGTGTCTAAACTGGTCTAAACCGGTTAAGGTTCAATACCAATATAAACCAGTTTAGGTTGTGGCTTTACATGTTTGTTTGTTTGCATTTCTCGAAGGGCTCCATATGTCATGTGATCCTCTGTTGATCTGACCTCATTTCTTCCACTGGTAGTAGATTAATTAATGAAATATGTTAATTAAACATGTTAATGAAACATGCTAATCACCTCGTTTCTTCCACTGGAAGTAGATGAATCCAGACAGGAACAAGACCAGACCCAGAACCAGACCTGATGCTCCCATGGCCACCTTGTTCTTCACTGACTCTGGCATGGAGAAATCTGACAATACAAATATTATATCTCATATCATATCATATCATATCATATATCATATCATATCATATTATTACAGTAGATTAAAACAACTTGTTCTTCACTGACTCAGACATGGAGTCATCTGACAATAAGCTACAACAACCAAACACAATAAACAATAAACAGACGACACAGTCATTGTGAGTCTGTTCAGTAATAATGAGTCCAACTCTATTGGTCCAGTCCTTGAGGAGTTTGTCACCTGATGTGACATGTCCTTCTTAGAGCTAAATACATCCAAAACAAAGGATATGATGATAGATTTTAGAAGACATGAATCAACCTTTTACTATGATGATTATAAACCAGGCTGTGTAATGTGCAGAAAGTATCTTGGGACAGAGTCATAGACTCAGAACTGTGAGGCAGTTTGTAAAAAAGAACATCAGCGCTTGTTCTGTCTTATAAAACGGTCTTGTTTTCACATTGATGAAACCATGATGACTCTTTGATCTGCTTTTATCAAATCTAGCTGGTCTTTAATCTGCTTTTATCAAATCAATAAGCTCATAGCGCGACACTTGAATATTTGTGCAAATATTTGAATATATTTTATATATATGTTTTTTTTTTGGGGGGGTCCTTGACAAGAAAAAGTTTGAACACGACTGATATAGCAGCAAATATTTTTTTTTTCAGATAAATTAAGACATATGTTGAGACATTTGACAGTTACAAATGTTCGCTTTAAAAATATATATATTCAAAGATTTGCACAAATGTACACGCTTTAAAAAAAATAGCAGATCTACAAGCTCATAGTGCGGCACTCGGTGCCACGCTATGAGCTTGTTTATCTGCTATTTAGACAGTAGATTACACTAGTTTACAGTAACTGACCCCAGTCCATCTTGATAGGCGCGGTCAGGCTGGGATGTTCCACCATGCATGTGATCTTCTCTCCTGATCTGTAACACACACACACACACGCACAGACACACACAGACACACACACACACACACACACACACACACACACACAAACACACACACACACACACACACACACACACACACACACACACACACACACAGTAGTAGTAGTAGTCGATCTACACGCTGAAACGTGCCGGGATTCGACACATTGATCCGTTGACCTTTGTTACCCTTGTTATTCTGTGTGTGTGTGTGTGTGTGTGTGTGTGTGTGTGTGTGTGTGTGTGTGTGTGCGTGCGTGCGTGCGTGCGTGCGTGCGTGCGTGCGTGCGTGCGTGCGTGCGTGCGTGCGTGCGTGCGTGCGTGCGTGCGTGCGTGCGCACGCGTGCGACTTAATATTAGCCTACCAATTAATGGGCCATTTTTTTTATTCTTAAAGAATGTATGTATACGTGTCTATTAGGTGTGTATTTCTATGTATAGGTGTCTGTTAGGTGTGTACCTGGGTGTGTACTCCAGGTAGGAGTGGTACTGGTAGTACCAGTCTCCATCAGACAGCTCAGCGGTAGAGGAGAGACCAGAGGTCAAAGGTTCTTGACCTATCCACCAGGTCACCAGGATCACTTTAGGATAGAAGTCGTAGCTGCTGCACCTCAGCATGTGAGTGTGTTCACCACGACGAGGGGGAGTCACTGACTTCAGTCTCACTTTGGGCTCCACTGGATAAATAAGATTATTATTATTATTATTATTATGGGGCCAGGCTTCCAGCATGGACCCATATTGTTATTGGCATTATTCCGTTTCTTCTTCTTCTTTTTCTGCCGTTTTTGCCAGTTCTGGCTGAACCGTGCAGTCGCTTTTTATGAAACTCGGCCATATGATAGATGGTCATGAAAAACGATCAAAAAATAAATCTCACAATCTTTCGTCAAAAGGTGGCGCTATAGCACTCAGTTGAAAATGACAACTTTGAACAGGTACAACTCATGCCCTGTTTCACCTACAGCCATGAAACTTCGATGCACACATGCGTCTCCTCATGCTGAACAACTTTCACACTCTGACTTTTGACCTCTGACCTTTAGATCTCCCACCATTTTGAATTATATGAAAAACAGTTAAAACCTATCTCCTCCTGGGATTTTTGAGTAATCTGCACGAAACTTTTTACACATGAACTTTGGACCTATACCAAAAAACGTTTGCAAAATATCTTCCATAAGTGAAAAAATGAAGCTTTAATGAGCCAATGAATATTGCAGTTTTATGACAATTATTCATCTGCCCCTAACACATACATGCAGACTTACCATTCTTTGAAACTTTGCAGAAATGTAAAGGGCCATTCCAAATATCACTGAAACCAATCTTACTCCAATTGGTCAAACGGGGGCGCTATAGCAATTTTTTGAAAATTGAAACTTTAAACAGGCAAAAGTCATGCCTCGTTTGGCCGACAGCCATTAGACCTGCTTACACATGTGCCTTGACTAATGAGGAACACATCTATCACGTTGACCAGTAAGCACCGCCCTTAGATTGTCCGCAATCTTGAGCAGTTTGAAAAACACTTAAACCCAGGATTTTTCAGCTATTTGCGTGAAACTGTATGATCAGTGTGATCTCTTTTTTCAGAGGTTTGTCTGTTGGTCCAATAGCGTCCCGCTTAAGTGTATGTCTCACAACCTCAAGGTCACAGGTTCAAGCCTCACTTGGTGCAGACTTCATCTAAGTTGCATTTCACACAACATGACTATCAATGAATACATTTGCAATTGTTAAAGATAACATGAAATACTTAATTGAGTGTTTTTTACAAACTTCATTGTGAAAATAGCTGATCTACAATCTCACAACTTTTCAGATAGCAATGAGAGTATGTTTTTTCAATGTATAACATACTTTATTGTGAAAATAGCCGATGTACAATCTGACAACTTTTAATGGTTTGTGAGCTTGTAGATCGGCTACTTTCACTAGTTTTGCTTCTGAGGAGATGTACAATTTCTTCATTGGTAAATGGTTTGTGAACGAGTGATCTTTGTGTTAGTGAAACAGGGGCTTGGGTCATGACAGAAGGCAAGAGTTTGTGATCCTCAACAGACAATATCAGCCTGGACAAAGCTATAGCACTATAGGTAGTGTTGCAGCTACCTAAGAGTGCCTCACGATCGCAAGGTTGCCGGTTCAAGCCTCACTTGATGCAGACTCATTTAAGTTGAATTGCAAAAAACATGACTCAATCTATTCCGTTTCCATGGCTCTCTCTCTCTCTTCAATCTATTCCGTTTCTATCTTCAATCTATTCCGTTTCCATGTCTCTCTCTCTGTCTCTTCAATCTATTCCGTTTCTATCTTCAATCTATTCCGTTTCCATGTCTCTCTCTCTGTCTCTTCAATCTACTCTCTCTCTCTCTCTCTCTCTCTCTCTCTCTCTCTCTCTCTCTCTCTCTCTCTCTCTCTCTCTCTCTCTCTCTCTCTCTCTCTCTCTCTCTCTCTCTCTCTCTCTCTCTCTCTCTCTCTCTCTCTCTCTCTCTCTCTCTCTCTCTCTCTCTGAGGGTCGGCCATAGCTGAGTGGTTAGTGAGCCCGCCTAGGGAGCCAGAGGCTCTGGTTGACCCAGGTACGATTCCAGGCCAGGTCAGCAAATGTGTCGATGAAATGAAATTTGTCCCTGAGCAAGACTCTTAACCCCTAATTGCTCACAGGCCCTCATTGGAAACAAGACCGCAAGGACTTTCATGAACTGACATGTTAAAGGAATTATCATTTCTCTTTCTCTCTCCTGGCCCCATATTATCGCTGCTTGCAGCTATATTTATCATTATTATTACACTTATTAATATATACCAGTCATTTGAACATGTCATTATCATTAATAATTGTATATTATCCAAATGAGATCCAAATGATCTAGAAAGCTTCAACAGGCTTACAACCCCTCCCGCTCACTCAGATCAGCTAACACAGGGAAGCTGTCAGAATCTTCTCTAAAACACCCTGGACAACGCTCCTCACGTCTTAAACTCTTCTCCCTTCTGTCTCCCAAACGGTGGAACAAACTCCCCATTGCAGTTAGAGCTGCAGACTCACTCCCAATCTACCACCATAATCTGCAGACTGTAGCACTAGACCTAGCCTTGAACTAGAACTAGATTTTTTTTGTTTTTGTCGCATTCCTAAGCCAATAATTTGATGACCGGCGGTCTCTCCAATAGGAGACTCAAAGAGACTCCTTTGAGTCTCCTACCAGAGACATTAGCATCTTTCCAAATTAATCAATCAAATTTATTGTCTCAGGAATGAGACAAAAACTAAAAAATCTCCATGAATTCAAGGCTTCATGGGGTGTAGAAAATAAGCCATTTTTGGGGCGAACTATCCCTTTAAGTGTTTAAACCATTAAGACCTGAGGCCGATTTTGCTAATGTCTTCTAAATCCAGTTTTCTGAAAAACTATTGTTGCTTTATCAGTAGTTCTCAAACTTTTTCATGTAAAGAACCACCCAAAATGCCGACACCCATCTCAAAATACTTTGTTCCAGGGACCCCCAGAAGCAAAGATTTGAGTTAAAAATGTTAGCTTGAAAATAATATAAATATATGAATTTACCCACATTTTCTTGATTTAAAAAAAAATAGCAGATCTACAAGCTCATAGCGCGGCACTCGGTGCCGCGCTATGAGCTTGTATATCAATTTTTAATAGCCAAAGTGTAAAAAAATAATGCTTTTTAGCTCAAATCAAAATGTGACAAAGATGCTTCTTCAGATCTTAATGGGTTAAGAGGATCTGAAATGTTTGTCAGCAGATTAAGTCATGTTTTATAATCATTATCAGATCAATATTAACACCATTAATCATCTCTGAATAGAATCATGTGATTTCATGTTATAGTTTATGAGGTGATGAGTGTTGAGTGCTGCTCTGAGATCAGCTCACCTCTCTTGTTCAGAACAGAGGAGTAGTCCATCTCAGTGTTGTGTTTGCAGTATGCCTCTCGTTGTGCTCTCCTATAAGCCAGTGCTCCAGGATCTTTATTCCAGCGCTCTGCCTGCTTCACACCAAACTCAGTGTATCCAACATACTGATCTACTCTACTGTCCCACCTGTTGATCTCATCACCATCGAAATTATATGACTGTATGTACTGTATGTCCTTCAGCTCACTGGAGTTAAACACACAGCGGGAAGCCATATAGAGCATATATCCATCTGGAAATAGACAATTAAAAATGTCATTAATGTTCAGTTTTATTATCATCTGTATAATATCAACACTAGGCTAAATGCCCCCCATCGGCCAAATATGTCACTACATAAAGTCTAACATAGGTGTGAAATATAGCATTAAAATGTTTTGAATGTATATTGAATATCTTAAATACAATGAGATTGAGCTACCAGTTAAGTTTTGTTTCTCTATGTGTCCAGATGTCTGTCTGTCTGTCTGTCTGTCTGTCTGTCTGTCTGTCTGTCTGTCTGTCTGTCAGACCCCATTATGTATTTCCAGGATAACCCCTTTTTTATAACTACTATATATAGGCTATTTGAAAATAGAAGATCTACAAGCTCATAGCGCGGCACCGAGTGCCGCGCTACGACTTTGTAGATCAGCTATTTTCAAACATTTTAGTACTTTTGGTATTTTAAGTACATTTTCATGCAAATACTTTTGCACTTTTACTCAAGTCATTCTTGAATTCAGGACTTTTACTTGTAACAGAGTACTTCTAGATTGCAGCATTGATTATTTTACTTAAGTAAAACATTTGAGTACTTTTCCCATCAGTGACTCTAGTCAGCAAACAAGGTAAATAGTCACATATAGAGAGTAGAGAGAACAATGAAGAGCCTCAAAGAAACTATAGGATACCAGGTCAATCAATATTACAATTTTGGGGGGTCTCCAGTTCAAATAGGATTATTTTGGGGGGTCCCATCCAGTTGAAATAGGATTATTATTTTACCCCCCCCCCCCCCCAAGTAGCCTGGTAAACCCTCCCTCCGGAAATCTCATTTCAATTCGATTTCAGAAAGGAGTCTGGTCTGAAACGCCTTTCTGCAATAATCGCTGTGGGCTGGAGTTGGGCGGGAGTAATACCGTTGACTGACAACCCCTTCAACCAATGATCGTTTTTCCCCTTCAGCCAATGAGCAGTTCAATTTGACGAGCTCCAGACTATGTGACGCAACGGGACTTTTGGGACGGCCATGCCGAAAATAGGTTGCCTTATTGGGATACATGCGTGTCACTCCCCGCCCCTGCCGGTTCTCTAAATTTATATTTTTAAATAGGCTCTGTCATGATTAATTGACCACATATATGAAGTTAAACAACTAAATTCTATCCAAACGATATCTTATAAGTAAATTCCGTGCCTCAAAAAAGAAGTTTGAAAGCGTTATAAAACTGAAAGTAAGAAGTGAAGGCACTCGCACAAACAACAATGGCTGCCGTTCGTCTTTTTTCGGCGGCTCTCAGGCTGCACTCGGGTTCATTCGGGCTCACTCGAACTCGCCACCTGATTGGCCAACTGTCGCTGTCAATCACAGAACAATGAGCGACGACGCTGATAGGCTCGTCGGCTCGGCGAGCAGAGCGATTATTGGAGAAAGGCGTTTCAGACCAGACTCCTTTCTGAAATCGAATTGAAATGAGATTTCCGGAGGGAGGGTTTACCAGGCTACCCCCCAAGTGTTTGGCCACACCCACAGATTCAAACCAACCCCCCCAAGGTGATAGGCCACGCCCACCCTACACTCTACAAGCTCATGAGCTTTTTTTGTATTGATCACTAAATGAAACAACCATAAAGTAACACACTCTACCATCCTTCAGTGGTGGAAAAAGTACTCAAATGTTTTACTTAAAAGTATCAAAAATTGCAATATAGAGAAATACTCTGTTACAATTAAACGTCCGGAATTCAAAATGTACTTGAGTAAAAGTACAAAAGTATTTGCATCAAAATGTACTAAAGTACAAAAAGTAAAAATACTCGTTATACAAGATGTCCCATTTCAAGTCTTGAAATGTATACAAATCTTTTGAAAATAGCAGATCTACAAGCTCACAATGCATCAAATCGTGATTAGTGACGCATTGTGAGCTTGTAGATCGGCTATTTTCAAATGGCCTATAGGGCTGAAGTGGTTACTGTATGTTTTGTAGTAATAATCAAAATCTACAAAGTAACTAGTAACTAAAGTTTTCAAATAATTGTGTGGAGTAAAAGTACAATACTAAAAGTACAATACAAGTACATACTAATACATAGATTTGAAAATAAAAATAAAGCACCTTGAGCACATATTCATGTTTACTAGAAATACATATTATTTAGAAAACATTTCACCATAAATGCTTAATATACATGTTTAAACATTTTCATTAATGTTAAATATATTCAACCGTTTTAGTTAATAACTATTGTGTTCATAGTATTCATGTACCTTTCACTGGTGGTTTCTTCAAGGCAGTGAGAATGGTGTCCAGGCTGTGTTTGCAGACCGCCTGATCATTCAAAGCATATTCATAAAACCCTGTGAAGGTCATATGATCTACAAACGGAGGCTGAGGCTCCACCACCTTCCCTTTGTTGAAGTCTGCGTACATCATCACTTCACCATCCAGTGCATACATCCACTCTTTATATGGGTCTTTAACTGTGTCTGAACAGCCAGTGACTTGAATGTCCTCATGGAACACTGGAAATAAAACAAAGATGACATTAAATTCAACAACAAACTTCTTCACAGTGACAATAACACATAATCATCATGTTAAACAATCATGTTTGCAGTGGTGGAAAAAGTACTCAAATGTTTTACTTAAGCAAACGTATCAATACTGCAATTTAGAAGTACTCTGTTACAAATTAAAGTCCGGAATTCAAAATTTACTTGAGTAAAAGTACAAAAGTATTGCTATAAAAATGTATTTAAAGTACCAAAAGTAAAAGTATTAAAATGTTTGAAAATAGCAGATCTTCAAGCTCACAACGCGTCACGATGCGACGCGTTGTGAGCTTGCAGATCGGCTATTTTCAAACAGCCTAGGTATAAAATAGGGCTAAAGTGGGTAATGTATTTTTCTATAATGTATATCTGCAAAGTAACTAGTAACTAAAGTTTTCAAATAATTATAGTGGAGTAAAAGTACAATATTTGCCTGTGAGATGTAGTGGAGTAGAAGTAAAAGTACTGGAAATTGGAAATACTCCAGTAAAGATAAAGTATAAGCACCTCAAAATTGTACTTGAGTACAGTACTTGAGTAAATGTAATTAGTTACTTTACAGCACTGCATGTTTGGTTCTTATATGAAGTGAAAGGTTGGATATTAAAAGTAACTTCCTGTCAAACGTTTTATTCACTGAAACAGATTCAACTTTTTTTTTTTTTTTTGTATTTTATTATGAAAATAATTCATACAGAATGATTTATTTCATGATGTCACAACAACAGTTCCTAACATCTGTTTTAATGTTTATGTATTTGGACCAACATTCAAGATCCAATACTGTATATACAGGTAGTAAAAGGAGTGTGTGTGTGTGTGTGTGTGTGTGTGTGTGTGTGTGTGTGTGTGTGTGTGTGTGTGTGTGTGTGTGTGTGTGTGTGTGTGTGTGTGTGTGTGTGTGTGTGTGTGTGTGTGTGTGTGTGTGTGTGTGTGCGCGCGCGCGCACACGTGTGTGTGTCATTTGTTTATATTGTTCATATTTGGTTTTATATAATAACAGTAGATATAAATGTATATATTATATAATAACATAAATATAATGTACTTACTTCCTGGGATCGCTTTGACCTGAAGTACAGAGGAGAGGATGAGGAGGGTGGCTGTAATCTTCATCATCACTGATCAAAACTGAACTGAATTTATCAGATGAGAATAAACAGATGAGAATAAACAGATCAGAATAAACAGATGAGAATAAACAGATCAGAATAAACAGATGAGAATAAACAGATCAGAATAAACAGATGAGAATAAACAGATCAGAATAAACAGATGTTTACTGAAAGAGAAGTTCTGGAGTCTGAAAGAGAATGAAGGAGGACTCGTTCTCTAGTTCAGAAGAATCAGCCAATCAGATTAAAGATATGACGTTACATCATCTGTTTCCAAGAAGACGACAGTCTGGATTATTGCACATATGAACAGTATAGCTGCTGCTTATGCACACCTTATGTCTCTTCATGTACATGTACATAATGTACATAATGTACCCTATGCACCTTATGTCTGTGTACATACTCTATGTAAATATCTTTGTTTAATTCATCCTTTATTATCTCCTTAACCCCCCCCCCCCCCCCACCCCCCGTCTTCTTTCTTTCTATTTGTGAAAATAACTAAAGCGATGGAGCTGCACAAAAAAAAGAAAAAAAGAAAGAAAGAAAGAAAGGGGGAAAACTTGAATCAGAAAGTAAAATATCTGGTCACTTCAGAAGAGAAAACCCAAATAAAATGCTGGAGCACTCCACTGGTCTAGACTCTACTCCATAGCCATTTTGCTATTAAGTTAATGAAATGCCACCCCGTTTCTTCAATGCAAAATGCAAACATGGCCGCCAT
>NC_139941.1:52204838-52217338 GCF_963454915.1 Gymnoscopelus microlampas | reverse complement strand
TGGTCAGTATCATGGCCAGTATCATGTCAGTATCATGTCAGTATCATGTCAGTATCATGGTCAGTATCATGTCAGTATCATGTCAGTATCATGGTCAGTATCATGGTCAGTATCATGTCAGTATCATGTCAGTATCTGGTCAGTATCATGTCAGTATCATGTCAGTATCATGTCAGTATCATGGTCAGTATCATGGTCAGTATCATATCAGTATCATGGCCATATGCAGAGCCCCTTTGTCACACCCACTAGGCCTACATAAGTATAAAACAGTGTTGCCAGATTTGCGAGAGACATACAGTAAGCAACCAGGTCTATGAAAACAAGCCCAAAAGAAGCGACTATACTGTAGGCCACATGAGCACTTCAAACCTATATATAAGTCGGCTATTTGAAAATAGACGATCTACAAGCTCACAACTTGTAGATTGGTTGTGAGCTTGTAGATTGGCTACGGACCGGTATTTTCAAAAACATCTTGAGGAAAAAAACATTTTAACAACACAAATCTAGTACTGTTGTCCCTCACTCAAAGTATAATTTCAGGTGAGGGTCTGTGGACAAATACACCTACATTTGGGGGTCCTTGACAGAAAAATGTGGAAACACGCCCAAATAAGCATCTAGTCTACCGGTACAATTTACAAACAAGCCCCAAAGAAACTACCAATATTTACAAGCAACTTTAGAGAAAAACAAGGCCAAAGTCGCTTATAATAAGCAGACCTGGCAACACCGGTATAAAGAGGTGGGAATCAGGACTCCACAGTGAGTGCATGTCGCTGAAAGTCAAGCACAGTGTTTGTGGGCTGTGGATTACTATTGGTGAGTGAGTTTGCATTTATATTGTTTAGGTTATTTACAGTACCTTATTGTTGCCAAACAATTTATGTTTGTGTAGTGGGTTGAGCTTCTCTGGTTGCCCCTGGCAACGCAACGCAAAGCAACGCCCCCATAATCACCAGGCTGATTAATAGGCAGCTCTACGTAGCCGCTAGTTAGTTGGCGTTTGTCCGTCTGCCTGGTCGTGGGTTGTGTGCGGGAGCGTCGCGGTTCAGCGTCTCGTTTAAGGTGCTCACTGCTCCCCCCTTCCCGACCTGTTCTCTTTGTGAGCGAGAGGTGTGCTTGGTGTGCTGTCTGTCTGTTTGTCCAGTCTGTGCTGCTCTAACTGTTTATAGAGGTAAGGCAGTCGCGCTGCGCACATTGTAGCTTGTTTTATGTGATTGATCAGGTTATTAATTATGTCATGTTTGTCTTGTTAGGTGAAGCTCCGTTTGCCGCTGCTGTTTTTGTCCTTATTATTTTGGTTATTTGATTTAGGTTTATTTTTGGTTATTTGATTTTGTTTACTTTGATTTATTGTGTTTGTGCAAACCAGCTGCTCGATAAGATATATATATATATATATATATATATATATATATATATATATATATATATATATATATATATATATATATATATATATATATATATATATATATATATATATATAATAGTATAAACTGAGGTATCTTTGGCTCCGGCCGTACCAGTACTAGGGGGCTATAGTTGTAGTCCCGACAGGTGGGTGGTCACTGGTGATAGGCTGTATTGGAGTTTGTGTTAGTTTTAGTGCATGATTTACTGTTTTGGCTGCATGCTGATTTAGTCTTTTAAGATTTCAGTGTTGTGTTGTTTTTAACATGTTTTCTCTTGTCTTTTAGTGCGCTTTTGGTGGCGGTGAAACCCCTCTCTCCTCACTCCCTCACTCCCTGCCTCCCTCCTGTGTGTAAGGACACCTATGCCCCCGGGTTACTGGTATTCTAGGCTATTGCCCCATTTTTATCCCTTTTTGATACTGTTTGATTGAAATGGTGAATTACCTTTTACTTAGTCTTTGTAATTGATAATAAATATAACTTACAGTTCATGAACTTGACCCCTTCCAGTTTGACGTATTATTGATCGTTGCTTATTTTGCTCTTAATTATAAATAAAACGAATGTACTCTTTTCAACTGGAAACACACGTCTCTGCTCCTCCTTATTATAATAACCTGTGGTCTAGTATTCAAGGTGTATTGTGCATTAGATAATATTCTCTGGGTGAAACTCCCAGAGTGGCGTAGTCTGGTAATTCTGTTTCCGGGCCTCAGTGCCCTGGTCTCATTTGGCGTATGTCGGCAGGACAATTGTAAAGCAGAGACGTGTCATTCTAGTTTTTCTCAGTTGGTTTGCACTTTGTTTTCCTGTTTTTTTGTCGATGTATGTATGAGCTTTTTGATTTAAAAATAACCATTGTTAGTTTGTTAAGAAGGACAAAAACAGCAGTTGGCCTTGGATTCCTCGACTAGGAGGCACCTGTGGACATCTGCCTGGTCATCATGAGCGAGGAACAGGATCTGCGGGACCTGGTGATACAGCTCCGGGCTGAAAAGGAGAACCTTGTACAAGAGCTTGCTTCTGTTAACACTATGAACTCAACCTCTGCTCCAACAAACGGGGCCGCCAGCCCTGCTGGTCACTCTAACCCACCTGGTGTGGCCCCTGACCGCCTCCTCTATGCACCTAGAGAAAGGAGGTGCCCCATGTTTCGTGGGACTATGGGTATAGGTATAGTAGAGTGGGTCGAAGAGGTCCGTGCTAGTATGCGGGCCCGACGTCTAGCCCCAGTAGATCAGGCCTACTTCATCTATGACAACTTGGAAGGGCCTGCCAAAGATGAGATCAAGTATAGGCCTAAACAAGATCGTGAGGACCCTGAGAGAGTCTTAGCTATTTTACAGGAAGTGTATGGGTGTCCTCTGTCTTATGTTGCCCTTCAAAAAGATTTCTTTTCTAGGAAACAGCTTGATGGAGAGTCACTCCAAGAGTACTCCCATGCTTTATTTGAACTCATGGAAAAAATCATGAGAAATGCACCTCAGGCCATACCTAACTCATCTGTCTTATTGAGAGATCAATTTGTTGAGCATGTTAATGATCCAGATCTCCGCAGGGCTCTAAAGCAGTGTGTGCGTACCAAACCAACAGCTACGCTCCTGGATGTGCGAGGTGAGGCGATCAGATGGGAGAGGGAAGGTACACTGCCAGAAGGTAGGCCACGTAGTTTTTCGGTCCCCTCAATTTGTGCCACCCATACATCTCGGGTGTTGGATAAGGCTATTGTGCCACCTCAAAATGAGATGGCTGAGATAAAAGCAATGTTAAGAAAACAACAGGAACAACTTAGTCAGCTCTCTGAGCGCCTTCTGCAGTTACAAAACCCTCCCAGATGGTCCCAGCCTCAAAATAATGGCCCTGTGATTTGTAGACGCTGCCAGCAGCCAGGCCATTTTGCTCGTGATTGTGACAATGACAGGGTCGCTTCCCAGGCACCACGCACCCAGTATCGTCCGACGCAAAGGTTTGCCTCAACAAACCAGCAGTCGGAAAACTAATGCCCTCTGTTTTGCAAAGCCACAATTCAGAAGGGGGCATCACAGGCTCAAATGAACAAACCATTTCTCAGCTTGTAAGTCCATGTCCACATGTCACTGTAGATATGGGAGGGGTAGAGGTAAAATGTCTGCTTGATACTGGGTCCATGGTTTCCACTATTAGAGAATCCTTTTTCCGTCAGCACTTTAGCAACTCTACTCACAGCTGCCAGTGGTTACAATTGACAGCAGCTAATGGACTTAGCATTCCCTATGTGGGGTATGTAGAACTTGATGTTTGTGTACTAGGTACAGTCATTTCCAAGAGGGGAATCCTGGTTGTAAAGGACCCCCCTGGGTCCTCTGAAGTAGATGTCCCGGGTGTACTAGGCATGAATGTAGTCCATGAATGTTATGCTGAACTGTTCGGTAAACATGCTTCCTCCCTTTTCGATACCCCACTGGTGAAAGAGGCTCCAGAAGTATGGAGACAGGCCCTACAGCAGTGCCATGAAGCCAGAGTCCAACCAGCAGCACGTGACAGCGGTGTTGCTAGGGTGAGGGGGAGACGCGCAGTTTACATACCGGGGGGGACAGTTAAGTTAATAGCAACGACTTGTACACAGAAATGCTTCTCCTCTCTTCATGCTTTGTTTGAACCTTTCATTAATCACGATACCCTCCCCTCAGGCTTATTAGTATCTCCTACCATGGTCACAGTGCAGCGTGGTACTGCATACATCCCAGTGGTAAATGTTGGAATTACTGATGCTAAACTTTATCCCCGTTTTGCCCTAGGAATGTTGATCCACGCCCAGATAGTGAGTTTACCCGCAGGCATCAGCGAGGTTCCCCAGGTGCCAGAAGGGTTGCGTACTGTGGCCACCATGAGTTCTCAGGCAGGGCAGGTGAGCAAAATCTCAGATACCATACAGTCCCTTGATTTAACAAACGTCCAGAGCAGGCTAAGGTCAGGTCCTTGTTAACCAGATATCAGCCTGTCTTTTCAACGGGGGAAGGAGACCTGGGGTGTACTAACCTCATAGAACATGAAATCCCGTTGTTAGACGAAGTGCCTGTGCGACAGCGTTTCAGGAGAGTTCCCCCCTCTGACTATGATTCTGTGAAGGCCCATATTAACCAGCTTTTAGAGGCCCAGGTGATCCGGGAGAGTTGCAGCCCTTATGCGTCCCCCATAGTCCTTGTCAAGAAGAAGGACGGCAGCCTGCGAATGTGTGTAGACTACCGTCAGCTCAACAGTAAGACCCGCAGAGATGCCTTCCCGCTGCCGCGGATAGATGAATCCCTGGATGCCCTGTCTGGTGCACAGTGGTTCTCAACTTTAGATTTGGCGAGCGGCTATAACCAAGTACCGGTTGCCGAGAAAGACAAGGCAAAAACAGCCTTTTGTACTCCGTTCGGCCTGTTTGAATTCAACCGCATGCCCTTCGGCCTCTGTAATGCGCCAGGCACATTTCAGAGGCTGATGGAGCGCATCTTCGGGGCCCAGCACTTTCAGACTCTCCTGTTGTACTTAGATGATGTCATTGTGTTCTCGTCCTCAGTAGATGAACATCTGGAGCGCCTGGAATCAATGCTGTCCCGTCTGAGCCGTGAACAGTTGAAGGTGAAGCTGGAGAAGTGTTGCTTCTTCCGAACAGAGGTGAACTATCTGGGACATGTGATTTCGAACGAGGGGGTGGCTACAGACCCGGGGAAGATTGCTGCAGTGAAGGAGTGGCCCAGGCCCTCTAGTGTCAAGGAATTATCTTCTTATCTGGGATTCTGCGGCTACTATCGCCGATATGTGGATGGCTTTGCCAAGATTGCAGCCCCTCTCAACCGTGTTAAAGCAGAGCTTACAGACCCCCACACAAAGAGACCATCCCGCAGGTTAATTGGAGAACTTTGGGATGACCAATGCGAGAAAAGCTTCCAGGAACTTAAGTGCCGATTAGTTAGTGCCCCTGTGTTGGCCTATGCTAACTTTTCGTTACCGTTTATCCTGGAAGTGGATGCCAGTCTTAGTGGCTTGGGGGCGGTGCTCTCCCAAGAGCAGGAGGGTAAAGTAAGGCCTGTAGCTTATGCCAGTAGATCTCTGAGTCCGTCAGAAAGAAACATGCCTAACTACAGTTCAATGAAACTTGAATTTCTCGCCCTAAAATGGGCCATGACGGAAAAGTTCAGGGAGTATTTGATAGGTCAAAAATGTGTAGTGTGGACGGACAATAATCCCCTCAGTCATCTGAACACTGCAAAGTTAGGCGCAGTAGAACAGCGGTGGGCCTCAGAACTGGCGGTCTTCAATTTCACCATCCGGTACCGCTCAGGCCGTTCTAATGCTAACGCTGATTCTCTCTCCAGACAACACCAAGTGCCCAGCACTCTCCCAGCTCCGGGAACCGCCCTCCCTGATTCCCTGAGGTGCCGAGACACCGGAAGACCCTTACAGGTGACCCAGATGTCGATGTCCGTCCTCCCCTCTCACTCCTCTGACCATCTGATTTCCCTCCAGCGTGCAGACCCGGTGTTGGAGGCCTTCCTCCAGTTCTGGCGCCGCGGCAGTGTCCCTGACCGGAGCGAACACCAGGCCCTTTCAAAACCAGTACGGGAACTGGTCCGGCAGTGGAATCGGTTGGTGGAGAAAGAAGGGCTCCTATACCGGCGCGTCTGGCGGCCAGACGGTGGAGAAGAAGTCTACCAGCTGCTGTTACCCGTTTCCTTGAGGGAGGAGGTCCTCCACCAATTACACCAGGGCCACGGACACCAGGGAGTGGAGAGAACGACTGACCTGGTGAGGGAACGATGCTTCTGGCCGGGCATGTACCAAGATGTGAAGGACTGGTGCAAACGGTGTGATAGATGTACCCTAGCTAAACCCATACACCCGACTGTGAGAACGCCCATGGGCCACCTGTTGGCCTCTAGACCAAACCAGATTCTGGCCATAGACTTCTCACTGTTGGAACGTTCCCGTGATGGAAGAGAACATGTCCTTGTAATGACTGATGTATTTTCCAAATTCACACAAGCTGTATCTACCCGTGATCAGCGTGCATCCACAGTAGCAGGGGTGCTGGTCCGGGAGTGGTTCTACAGATATGGGGTGCCAGCCCGGATTCATTCGGACCAGGGTCGTAACTTTGAAAGTCTGCTGATCCAACAGCTTTGTAGTTTATATGGCATCCAGAAGACCCACACCACCCCTTACCACCCCCAGGGGAATGGCCAGTGCGAGAGGTTTAATAGGACCTTACATGGACTGTTGCAAACGCTCCCGCCTTCCAAGAAGCTGGATTGGCCTAACTGCCTCCCACATGTCACCTTCTCCTATAACACCACCATCCATCAAACCACTGGTGAGTCACCACACCTGTTAATGTTTGGTCAAGAACCCTCACTCCCCGTTGATTTCCTCCTTGGCAGAATCCGGGAACCAACTGGGGGCACAGTTAACGACTGGATGCAGGAACACCAAACACGTCTTCAGACTGCCTTTGATGGCGCCAGGGAACGGATTCAAACAGCGGCTCGTCGTAGGAAGGAGCGGCATAACGAGCATGTGTCCGGTGGCAGTTTGGCAGAAGGTGAAGTAGTCTATCTGCGAGACCATTCTGTGCGAGGAAGAGTGAAGATCCAAGACACCTGGGGTGCCTTGAAATATCGGATCATTAAAGCTCCTTCTGAGGGGGGAGCAGTCTACTCCATCGCCCCCTTGGATAACCCAGCAAAGGTCAAGCATGTCCACCGAACCCAGTTGCGGCCAGCTCCCCAACCCACTTCCCCGCCTGGTGAGTTCGACCCGATGGAGCCAGAGACTGCACTCCCGAGGGAGGAGGGTGAAGACCAGAGTGGTGAGTGGTACATCGCTCCTCAACCAGCCAGAGAAACAGTGACCCCAGTCGGCCTCGTTCCATCTGTTACCTCCCCTCAACTACCTACACCAGTACCCGGGCCGGTTGCTGTAGCCACCCCCTCTGGAAGCATCGAGATCACTGACACCATGGAAGGCACCAGTAATACAGGACTGAGTTCCGTACGCAGAAGTCAACGTGAAACAGCTGGAAGGCATGCTAACCCTCACCATCTCCCCGTGGCGGTGGGACAAAGGGGGAAGACGGCTGCAACCTCTCGGGTCCCTGGGTCTGGCAGTATGCACTCTATGTTTAGGCCCTGGAAATAAATGTCTGTAGTTTATCGTTGGGACACCGATAGAAAGTAGGGGGTAGATTGTAGTGGGTTGAGCTTCTCTGGTTTCCCCTGGCAACGCAACGCAAAGCAACGCCCCCATAATCACCAGGCTGATTAATAGGCAGCTCTACGTAGCCGCTAGTTAGTTGGCGTTTGTCCGTCTGCCTGGTCGTGGGTTGTGTGCGGGAGCGTCGCGGTTCAGCGTCTCGTTTAAGGTGCTCACTGCTCCCCCCTTCCCGACCTGTTCTCTTTGTGAGCGAGAGGTGTGCTTGGTGTGCTGTCTGTCTGTTTGTCCAGTCTGTGCTGCTCTAACTGTTTATAGAGGTAAGGCAGTCGCGCTGCGCACATTGTAGCTTGTTTTATGTGATTGATCAGGTTATTAATTATGTCATGTTTGTCTTGTTAGGTGAAGCTCCGTTTGCCGCTGCTGTTTTTGTCCTTATTATTTTGGTTATTTGATTTAGGTTTATTTTTGGTTATTTGATTTGGTTATTTGATTTTGTTTACTTTGATTTATTGTGTTTGTGCAAACCAGCTGCTCGATAAGATATATATATATATATATATATATATATATATATATAATAGTATAAACTGAGGTATCTTTGGCTCCGGCCGTACCAGTACTAGGGGGCTATAGTTGTAGTCCCGACAGGTGGGTGGTCACTGGTGATAGGCTGTATTGGAGTTTGTGTTAGTTTTAGTGCATGATTTAGTCTTTTAAGATTTCAGTGTTGTGTTGTTTTTAACATGTTTTCTCTTGTCTTTTAGTGCGCTTTTGGTGGCGGTGAAACCCCTCTCTCCTCACTCCCTCACTCCCTGCCTCCCTCCTGTGTGTAAGGACACCTATGCCCCCGGGTTACTGGTACTCTAGGCTATTGCCCCATTTTTATCCCTTTTTGATACTGTTTGATTGAAATGGTGAATTACCTTTTACTTAGTCTTTGTTTTTTTTTTTGTTTTTCTTTATAATTTTTATCCCACGATTTTGTAACCCTTATTTTTTTCACCCGGTGCCAATTTTCTAAGTGATCCTGGGCACTACACTCCCCTCACCAGCCTAGGGAGGCCAGGGCCGAGCTCATGCCTCCTTCAATGCATGAGAGCCAACTGACCTTCTTGTCACCTGACAGGGGGGAGTTTCCCTGGTTGGACGTAGCGCGTGGAAGGAACACGTTATTCCAACCAGTTCCCTTCTCCTCCATCAGGCGCCCCGGCTGTCATGGGGGAGGAGTTTAGTGACCAGGATTACTACATGTTTTTATGAGGGTATCAACTACCCTGAGAGACACGGGGAGAACATGCAAACTCCACACAGAGTAGGCCCTTTCGCCAACCCCACCTAGGGTATAGGCGCTGATGACGCGGAGGAGGAGACACGCCCCCAGTGCCCACAGCGTCCCCGGCGGGAATTGAACCCAGGACCTTCTAGCTGTGAGGCGACAGCGCTACCGACTGTGCCACCGTGCCCTCTACTTAGTCTTTGTAATTGATAATAGATATAACTTACAGTTCATGAACTTGACCCCTTCCAGTTTGACGTATTATTGATCGTTGCTTATTTTGCTCTTAATTATAAATAAAACGAATGTACTCTTTTCAACTGGAAACACACGTCTCTGCTTCTCCTTATTATAATAACCTGTGGTCTAGTATTCAAGGTGTATTGTGCATTAGATAATATTCTCTGGGTGAAACTCCCAGAGTGGCGTAGTCTGGTAATTCTGTTTCCGGGCCTTAGTGCCCTGGTCACATTTGCTTTAGATTTTTCTGATTCATTTTCCATTTCTATTGTATGTGTGTTGTTAAATGAGGTGAGATTAACTTTATAAATCCCACAGGGTTTTATAAATCTCACCTGCACCTTTTTAAAGAGAAAAACAAGACTTTGCTCCATTGTTACAACATTACTGACTTTATGGGAGTTTTTTATTTTTTATTATTTATTTACCCAGGGTAAACGTAGCTGAGCACACATGCTCATTTTCAGCAATGCGCTGCACGGTAGACACACACACACACACACACACACACATGCACGCACACACGCACAGACAGACAGACAGACACATACCATATAGTCTTATACTGTTGTTGGCCACTGAGCAGCTAGACAGGAGCAGTTGGGGAGTTCAGTGCTTACTCCTACCCGCCTATGAGCACTCATCCTATGAGCACTCATCCTGGGCATAGAAGTGGAGCCGTGGAATAACGTCCTTAACTAATGATATCGTCTCTGTCGGGTGAAAACCTCATATGTCCAAAACTGTTACTTTTCAGGATTAAAAAAAATACGGTAGGAGATCTACAAGCTTGAAACACTGCTACTTTTGATGCCTTTGTGCGACTCTGTGGTATGATCAAGTATAGGGCGTTAATATACAGGGAAAAAAACTATTATTAAACGTTAAAATATGGAGATAAGAGGTTTCTGCTGGACAGTGGTGATATATTGGTTGTTGTATCCCACTCACACTGTTATCTAGTGTGAAGTGAGAGTAAAGTGCAGTGTTAGTTAATCAGTGATCCATTACAAAACGTTAACTTCTGTGCCTTCTCGCTCATCATTGTGATATCTCTTCTCCTCAGAGATGGGCCAGCTAACGCTCATAGCGTTCGCTACACTCCTGTGTTGTTCCACGCCGCTCGTGGACGGCGGGAAAGTCCTGGTGTACTCTGGCGAGGGAAGCCTTTGGATCAACATGAAAGTCATCGTTGAAGAGCTGCACTCCAGAGGCCACGAGGTCACGGTGATAAGGCCCTCAAACAGCTGGTACATCAAGCCGGACTCCCCTCACTACGACACCGTCACGGTCGACTTCCACGGCGCCGGTGACGAGGAGTTCTTCGGAACGATCGTGGCGAGGATGGTGAAACTGAGACGGGACGGTTCCTCGGTTTGGGCTCGCATGGTAAGCGAATGGGAATTAGTGAACAACTTCTATGAGATGTTGAAAGCCTCAGTTCAGACGATGGAGATTGTTTTTGAGGACGGTGAAATGATGAAGCGTCTCCAGGACGCTAAGTATGACATGGTTTTGACGGATCCGTTGGGGCCGGGGCCGATGTTGGCCCGTCGTCTCGGTCTTCCTCTGGTCCTCAGCGCCAGGTGGACCGTCCAAGGGGAGGCGCACGATCTCATCGCCCCCTGTCCCCTCTCCTATGTCCCAGTCCCCGATTCCATGCTGACGGACAAGATGACATTTCCCCAACGAATCAAAAACGCACTTTTCTACCTTTTAACGCGCATTCAATATGCATATATGTCAGACAGCCTGTACACGGCGTTCGTTCACCGTTACTTCGGCCCCGACGTCAATTATATCGAGCTCTTCCAGGCGGCGGATATCTGGCTGATGAGAAGCGACTTTACCTTTGAATACCCTCGCCCCACCATGCCTAACGTCGTCTACATGCAAGGTTGGCAGTGCAAGCCCTCCGAGCCTCTCCCTCCACATCTGGAGGACTTTGTCCAGAGTTCAGGAGAACACGGGGTCGTCGTGATGACTCTGGGCTCCTTCATCGAAAAGGTCCCCGAGGACGTTACGGAGGCCATCGCGGCGGCCTTCGCCCGGTTGCCGCAGAAGGTGATCTGGAGGCACACCGGCGGGAGACCATCAACCCTGGGGAACAACACCTTGGTTGTCGACTGGTTGCCCCAGAAGGACCTCTTGGGCCACCCCAAGACCAGAGTGTTTGTGACCCACGGAGGCACCAACGGAATCCAGGAGGCCATTTACCATGGGGTTCCTTTGGTCGGTCTGCCTATCCTGGGCGACCAGGAAGACAACATGAACAGGATGGAAGCAAAGGGCGTAGCCAAGGTAGTCGATATCGGCACAATAAACGAAGACAACTTCCTGGAAGCGTTGAAGGAGGTCCTTCGTGATCCCTCCTACAAGGAGAAAATGCAGAGGCTGTCGAGGCTGCACAGGGACCAGCCCATGAAACCTCTTGACCGGGCCATGTTCTGGATCGAGTTCGTCATGAGACACAAGGGGGCGCCACACTTGAGGACGGAGTCGTACAAGATGTCCACCATTCAGTACCGTTCGATTGATGTTGTAGCCTTTCTGCTGGCAGCTGTTTCATTGGCAATTATTGTCTGTATTTCAGCGATCAGGCTTTTGTGTCGTAAGGTGTTTTGCAGGAGCAAAGCGAAAAGAGAATGATTCAAGTGTTGTAAGTTGTGTATGAGGGAAGTATAGCTAACTGCATTTGTAGTAACCTAAACTTAATTTGAAAACAAATGGTCAAAACTAAATAAAAATGACCCCTTCTCTATTGCCAACTCTTTCTCTGTGTCGTTATTCAACTGTTTCCTAGGCTGTGTGTTTTCCACTTCCTGTTGATTTGATCCAATGAAATCCAATGAAACTGGTCAGATGACCAATGATATCCAATGAAATCGACAGGAAGTGGGAAACACACAGCCTAGGAAACAGGTGAATACTTTTCACCACAATGAGGCAGCAGTCTCAGCTGGAGTCACCAAGTGGGGAAGCTATTCAGGTTTTGATATTTTCTCAGTAGAAAGACAAAGAGAAAGAGTTAGCAATAGAGGGGTCATTTTGTACAACAAAATGTGCCTTTTGAATTATATACTTTACAATGTAAGGCCAAAGCTATTCCTTGGCTAAATTGTTTTGCAACAACGTTTTCAAATAAATGACATAATCAAAGCTCTGTTTTTTTCTTATTCTAATTGTCAATTCACAATGTTTATTCTTTTTTTTTTTTTTTTTGATTGATTGATTGATTGAATACTACATAGGCCTACCAGTCAGAAATGTACAAACAGCACGTGGTACAGTCAGACATTAAGGGTAAAAGCATAACACAAAAAAAGTCCTGGGGACTTGTTTCCATTGTGGTCCTATCTATGTATTCAATTCATCAACATAGCATA
>NC_139941.1:52059838-52202338 GCF_963454915.1 Gymnoscopelus microlampas | reverse complement strand
AGCAAAGATTTGAGCTACAAATGTTCGCTTTAAAATAGATTTTTTTTTTTCACTGTATTTTTATGTTGATTTTTGAACTGTTTGGTTGCTACTATATATGTCTATGAAATTAATTCAAGGACCCCAACGGAAACAAGTCCGCAAGGACTTTTTTGGTCGGACCTTTTAGACAAAATTATTATAAATGTAACTGTGTTGTTTTACATTCTTTTGCCTAATACAAATTTCAATTAATCAAAACAATCAATAATTCAAATATTTGCACACATTTTCAAGATTTTTCAAAAATAGCAGATATACAAGCTTGTAGCTATGAGCTTGTATATATGCTATTTTTGAATAGCCATAGAAACCTAAAAATGACACACGTGCTGTGTCACGTGCTGTGTCATTTTAAGATTTCTTTGGCTATTCAAAAACAGCAGATATACAAGCTCATAGCGTGGCACCGAGTGCCGTGCAATAAGCTTGTAGATCTGCTATTTGTTGAAAAATTAAAGTGAACATTTTTAACTCCGATCTGTGCTTCTGGTTGTCCCTGGAACCCCATGTTTTGAGATGGTGGTCCACGGCCAAATACATATCATTTTGGGGGTCCTTGACATGGAATGGTTGGAGCACCACTGATATAGCAACATACTGTTAGGATTTAGAAAACATTTTTAGATCATGTATTTGGCCACGGACGGACCCCCTATCTCAAAATGTTTTGTTCCAGGGACCCCCCCCCCCCCCCCAGAAGCAAAGATTTGAGTTACACATTTTCGCTTTTAAAAATAGATATTTATTCAAAGATTTGCACACATTTTCAAGATTCTTCAAAAAAATAGCAGATCTACAAGCTCATTAGTGGCTTCCTGATGGCGGCGTGTTTTCTCATTTCAGTGTTGTAAGGTGATGGTGTGTTATTCTCATATGGGGTGATGATGGTGTGTCTTCTTCTCGTTTCAGTGTGAAATGTTGTCAGAAGACGGTGAAGGACGCGTACCATGTGATCTGTAAGCCCTGCTCCCTGCAGCTGGAGCTGTGCGCCAAATGTGGCAAGAAAGAAGACATCGTCATTCCGTGAGTGGCCTCTGCTATTTACACTTTACAATTTAAGTATTTAGCACATTGGTTCTCAAAGTGGGGTCCGAGGACCCCCAGGGGTACTTGAGGGGGTACCAGGGGGTCCCCAGCTAAATGATGGATAGGAACCAAATGGACCCTCACGGGTCTGTAACTCAGAGAGTGTACAAATGGACCCTAACGGGTCCATTTGGTTCCATTTGTACACTCTCTGAGTTAAATTAACATTGATTTTACAATATAAAATGGGGTCCCAGCAATATAAATGCCATTAAATGGGGGTCCGTAGCCTAATGCATGTCAAACTGGGGGTCCTTGAAATTAAAATGGTTGAGAATCACTGCTAGAGAGCCGTAAAAATCTAATATTATGGGGGTCCCTGGCTTATCTTTTCAAATGGGGGTCCGCAGGGTAATAAGTGTCAATTTGGGGGTCCTTGACATGAAAAAGTTTGAGAACCACTGATTTAGCAGACACTCTTAATCCACAGCGACTTCTTAACGATATTAAGCAAGGAAATCACACACATAGAATGCAAACGATATACTATCAAAAATAATAGTCTGCACGTTGAAACCATAGGACACCAGGTAGAAAATGAACCTACATCTGTTTAATCCTTAAGGACCGGGAATGGAAATTTTTGATTTCTTTGGCTATTAAAAAATCTTGCAAACATTTGTGCAAATCATTGAATATATATATCTTTTAACATAACATTTTATCCCTGGTCCCTGGAACAACATATTTTGAGATGGGGGTCCACGGCCAAATACATTTTGGGGGTCCTTGACATGAAATTATTTGAGAACCACTGATATTATAGCAACTTAAGTTTTTTCAAAAAACTGATTTAGAAGACATTTGTAGAATCTCCAGAAGCAAAGTTTGAGTTAAAAATGTTATATATATAATTATATATTCAAAGATTTGCACACATTTTCACGATTTAAAAAAAAAAATCAGATCTACAAGCTCATAGCTCTATGAGCTTGTAGATCTGCTATTTTTTGAATAGCCAAAGAAATCTAAAAATGACACGGATGCGTTCCCGGTTTTAATGGTTTAAGGTCGCAGACGGGGCTAACTATGCTAACTGTGAACATGCTTTCTCCATGTCACATTTAACATGTGACCGTCAGTCACCATCTTTAGCTCTCTCTCTCTCTCTCATATCTGTGAGGAAGGTCAAGAAAAAGGAGAAGGAAAACACACAGAAGGAACTTTATTTTTGTATGGTTTTATAAATGGAAAGAAAAACACAGAAGTTAATAGACTGAATCATCATGACATCATCACCACAACCAAAACATTTATTTCCAGGTAGATAATTCTATAGAACCAGCAGCATGTCTACGGAAGCATGTTGCACAGCGACCCATTAAAGGGTTAGTTCAGATTTTTTGAGTATTTTCTGTAGGAAATACTTACCATTAATGAAGTGGTTGCAAAGGTATCAATTGATTGCCCGAGTCCCGTGGTCAGAGTTATGGTCCGTTTCTGATAAATATGAAGTAGTTCCGGTAGATTAGTAGATTTGGTGGGGGCCGCTCATTAAAAATAAATTAATTTAAAAAAATTGCGTCATTTGTATTGTTGACCTATTTCTACCATATAGAGCAGGTTTCGTTCAATTTCGACCCCTCTGTCACATGGTACTAATGTTTGTGTCCAGAATCACTGCGCCGCGGAAGCCTACTCACGCACAAAATATATGACACAAAAAATAGTACCATGTGACAGAGGGGTCGAAATTGAACGAAACTTGCTCTATATGGTAGAAATAGGTCAACAATACAAATTACGCTAATTTTTTTAATTAATTTATTTTTATTGAGCGGCCCCCACCAAATCTACTAATCTACCGGAACTACATTCATATTTATCAGAAACGGACCATAACTCTGACCACGGGACTCGGGCAATCAATTAGTACCTTTGCAACCACTTCATTAATGGTAAGTATTTCCTACAGAAAATACTCAAAAAATCTGAACTAACCCTTTAAGACCTGAAGCCGATTCTACGAATGTCTTCTAAATCCCAACAATTTTCTGAAAAACGTATGTTTCTATATCAGTGGTGCTCAAACTTTTTCATGTCAAGGACCTCCAAAATGATCTTTATTTGGCCGCTGACCCCCATCTCAAAATATTTTGTTCCAGGGACCCCCAGAAGCAAAGAATAGAGTTAAAAATGTTCGCTTTAAAACAATAATATTGTTTGGGAAAAAAAAAAAAATGAAAATGTGTGCACATTTTTTTATATATATTATATATTAAAAAATGTGCACACATTTTCATATGTTTTCAAAAATTGCAGATATACAAGCTCATATGAGCTTGTATATCTGCTATTTTTGAATAGCCAAAGTGTAAAACAATGCTTTTTAGCTCAAATCAAAAAGTGACACAGATGCGTTCCAGGTGTTAACTCTCTCAGTGCCAATGAAATAAAAAAATGTGTTCATACTGTTTTTCAAAGTAAAAAAAAAAGTGCTTAGGAAGCGAGATACAGCCTTTTTCAGTTATAAGTTAAACAAGGAGTGGATGGAGCTGCAAATCTTCAGATAATGATATCTTGGGTTCTGAACATTTCCCCCCCCCCCAAAAAAAAAAAAGAATTTAAGGAAGGGACAGATGGATCACCGTGCTAAAAAACCTGGCTCCCGTCCGCTCCCATTCTATGTCCTTGCAAAAAAAACACGTCATTTTCGATCCGTGATCACTCCGCCGTGGTGACTCGCGTGAGAGATGTTATTGTTCCAGGCGTTAGCCAGGACCATCCACCGTCCTGCACGCATATATTGTTTACAATCGGGTGCTCGTCGTGGAGTCTGCACTCTGCAGCTGTAAACAGCGTAGAGTTACAAACGGTGAGATCTCTGGCACTCAACGTCACTTTTTTAATAAAACTCTGCCACCGAATGTGTTAACAAAGCATTTTTTAGCAACACTGGTTTTACCTCTAGGCCAGGGGTCTTCAACAGGGGGTCTGGGACCCCTAGGGGGTCCTCAGAGTTACTACAGGGGGTCTGCCAAATCTTTGTGTGATATGATTTTTTTTACGTTAACCAGTTGAACCCTTGCATCCCTTTTTTGAGGAGAACTTTAGCCAAAAATAGCCGATCTACAAGCTCGCAAGGTGTTGGGATTTTGTAGATCGGCTATTCTTGGCAAAGAGGTATAGGTGTAGTGGGAAAAAGAGCAGACCAAGTAAAGTCTCTCTCTCAGTTAGGGGGTCCTTGGCCTGAAAACGTTGAAGACCCCTGCTCTAGGCTTTATGCCCCATGTTTTAATTGTTTTGTTTCAGTTTCTCAGATGTTTTTAATGGTGTGATGTTTATTTTTATGCAACTACCTATTGTAGCTCTTTGAGATTTTTCAAATGTAAAGTGCATTATAAATAAAATCTATTGTTATTATTATTTAAGCCATACAGATGCTTTAGGGGATAGTGTTGATTTCCACTCCAATAATATCCTTCTTGCTAATAAAGATGCTTAATGAGGTTAAGCCATGTGTCTGTGTTCCAACAGGATCGACTCAGAAGAACCAGAGGGTGAGAAACAGGAAGAAGAGGATGGTGGTCAGAAGAAGAAAGGGAGCAGACGCAGGAAAAAGGACTTGGACAGTGATGATGATGACTTTGGGAGTGATGAAGAAGAAGAAGATGATGATGATGATGATGATGAAGGGCCTAAGAAGACAAGCAGCAAGGCTGGGGGGACGCTGCCTGACCTGGAACACCTTAACGTCAAAGAATGAAAAGGGCCTGATGGACTTTTCTTTTCAATATGGCTAATGTTTATCAACCCTTGTTTCATTTTGTTTTCATTTTCCCTGTATGAAGCCTGAATACTTATTTTTCTTACAATATACAGTACAACAACTACATGAAATGTGTTTTATTGTATTGTACAATAGCAACCACATTGCATTTACAGTAATGGAGACATTTTACTCTAAATGCCATTCTGGCCGGTAGGAAGGTATGGGTAGGTTGCTGCCACCCCCTAGCTTTAGCTTTTAACCTCAGAATTCAGGTATTTTATTCATATATTTTCTCCATCTCTGAATGTTTTTCAGATTAACAGATGAATGAGATTTTAGATCGACACTTATGGACGCTTGTTTTCATACATTCATTAATCACTTTTAAATTGGCCTCCCTATTTTAGGCATGTTACAGGCAAACACTTTCACACTTTCAAAAATAGCAGATCTACAAGCTCACAACTCATCCCACCACGATGCATTGTGAGCTTGAAAGTCTGCTATTTTTGCTAGTGGTAACTTTTTCACCCTCTTTTTTTGTAATGAAATGACACCTCTGGTACAGTAGGTAGATAGATCGATCTACCAATCGATCGATGATCTATCTATTTATCGATCGATCATCCACTGTAACAGAGTAGCCCTGCCAGCACAAAAACATACCGTCTCCCCAGGCCAAGCAGGGATTCTCCTGTGACTAGATGTTAAGGGAGACCCGCGTTTGAGTCCTGGGTGTTCAACTGGCATACTGTATAATTTATGTCAGACACTCCTGCAGGTGACTAATTTAAACTAATGTGGAAATATAAGAAGTGAAAGTACCCAAGACTATACTTACAACATTAATGACGTCCATGATTGCATTAATGGGTGAGCTCATGGAGCGTTTTATTTAGCACTGTATGTAATAACGTAATTCCTCACATGATGAGGCCTTGTTCTGCTTAATGACTGCAACCCAACTCATGACTGGAAGGGCAACGACCTCCACATATTATTGTGAGTGGTGCGGACATGAGGGAATACCTGAGGTCACACAAGGATCGGGGGGGGAGGAGGTATATTTGACTCCTTCCCTCGCTCCCTGTTTCATTGTTCCAAAACAATGTTTGTTTGTTTTTTTTACGGTCGATTTGGTTCCATTTGTAGTTGTACACTCTCAGAGTTAGATTGACTAGAGGTGTAACGATATAGTAACTGCATCAAAAAATCGTTTAGAATTTTCAACGATCTACTATATCGATATGCAAACAGCTAAATATCGTATCGTTTGACTTTGTATCGAATCGTTTTGCAATGCAAATAATCGTATCGAATCGTTCTGCAATGCAAATAATCAATTATATCAATACTAAGTACTTTTAAGAAGAAAAAAAGAGAAAGAGGGCTTTATATCCAGTAGCCAGGTATTTATTTTTCACACAGACTTTTTGGGTAAATAAATAGTTGCTATATCGATTTTAAATCATTGAATCGAATCGTATCTTTCAAAATTAGCCTGTCCTGTATCGTTCATGTATCGACTAAATCACTGAATCGAAACGTATCGTATCGTTCTATATTAACCTGTATCGTTCATGTATCGTATCGACAACCAAGTATCGTGATACGTATCGAATCGTTGTTAAAACGTATCGTTACACCCCATTAGATTCGTAACGTTCCATTTGCTTCCTAACCATTTAGCTGGGGACCCTCTGGGACCCCCCCCCCCCCTGCAATAAAGAAGGTTGGAAGATAGTTGAATTGTGTTGGAAAATTAGAGAAAGCTTTTAAACGCGTTGCATTTCCGGTGTTTTGCAAATATTTTTTATATTATATATATATATATATAATATTATCTTACTTCTAAAATGCTGCTCCTGGATGCAGGTCATGTTGTCAGAAACCTCTCATCTCCATATTCTAACTCTTTGTATTCTTTTTGTAAATTAACGCCCTACTTGATCACACTACAGCGTCTCAAAAGTAGCAGATCTGCAAGCTCAAAACTTGAACTTGAACTTTTGAGCTTGTAGATCTGCTACTTTTGAATTTGAATCCTGAAAAGTAAAAGTTTTGGACATATGAGGTTTCCACCCGACAGGGGAATATATTCTCCGGTAAATGTATAAAAGTATAAAAGCATCTGTGTCAAAACACTTTGGCTTCATGGCAGGAGGACACATTCTGAAGCATATAAGGTGTGAAAGTGGTAACACATTGGTAGGTCCACATAGCAGCAGGTATATGTGCTAAAAACACACATGGGGCAGAAACTTTACAGGCCTGTTAGGGCGCTTTGGATGGAGCTGTTGTAGCCTGAGGATACAGGGGCCTTCTCTACTCCAAACTTGTATAGACGAATCCACAGACGCGCTGCCTGTAGGCAGTCATACAGTAGGGGCCTATACGCTACATTATGGAATAAGGGGTACAATTCAGCATCTTATAAATAATAATAATTATTATTATTATTATCATTATTATTACAACGTTATTATTGCAACTAGGCCTAGACAAGTCATCTAGCTTGTCGATTTTTTTTTTTTTTTTTACTGCTCCTAGTATTGATGATTTATTTTATAGTATATGTCTTTATATGTCTTGATGAATTGAATAGGTTACGTAGGACCACAATGGAACCAAGCCCTCAGGGCTGTTTGTGTTATGCTTTTAGCATTATTGTATAACTGTACCTCTGTACTTTTTGCCAATTGTTGATAAAGTATTCAATCAATCAATCATTATTATCATTAGGCTATTGTTATTATTTATTAATTACTTAATTAGTTATTTCAGCATTTCAATAATCTGGACATTTGAGGAATTTAAACAGAATATATACTGTTTAGACTAGTTATTTTTCAACTGTGTACCACTACTCTGTACAATCAAGACTATCATAGATGTATTTTATAGATTTTTACATTTGCATATAGATATGTAACTAGTAAAAGTCAGATTTGATATCTAATGGCCATGGACAAGTTTCCTTTGATTGATTGAATACTTTATAAGTAAGTACTGTTCATAAGAGGATTTAAAACCCAAGAAAGTCTTGTTTCCATTGGTGGCCGGCTTAATTTGTACTCAATTCATTGAAAAAAACGTGTTCCCTGACCGGGAATCGAACCCGGGCCGCGGCGGTGAGAGCGCCGAATCCTAACCACTAGACCATCAGGGACTTGCGCATTGGTATTGATTGGCTAGAAACGCCGTGTGCACCCACGCACGCACACACATGTGCTGTAGTAGTGTGCCGTCTTGTGTGTGCGGTGGCTCTCGCTTGGTGATGATGATGAAGTTCGCGCCGCCCCCGGGTCTCTCTCTCTCTCTCTCTCTCTCTCTCTCTCTCTCTCTCTCTCTCTCTCTCTCTCTCTGAGAGAGAGAGCAACGCTTGTTGGCGTGTTGCCAACACTTCAAAGAAGGAGTGCTCCGCAGTGCTCACGACCCGCCCCGCCCCCTCCTCAGGATAAAACGCTTGACGCAGTTCAGAGATAACATCATGTACTCTGAACCCTCACTTCACTGACACAGACAGGCTGACAGCAGAGCCACCACACACCGGCCACATGAGCTCCTCTAACGGACACTGTGTCACCATGACGCTGCGGGTCTTCAGAGGGACGCTGGTCCATTCTACACCCCTCTCTGCTCTGGAGATCCTGGAGGATGCGCTGATAGGAGTGGACCAGGAGGGCAAGGTGAGCTTAAAAGATATGGTGGTCTGAAAGATTTACTATTTATTGATTGATTGATTTATTTATTTATGTACTTTATTTAGTAAGACATGAGAACATCAGTACATGGAAGTAGACAAAGTCAATTCAAGGTCTACTAAACTGGGAGACTCATTAAGCACTATGGCTTGTTTAAGATGAGATCCCCATGCACACAAATCATGATGAATTTCAATGTCGGTTGTTGGACCCCATAACTCTTGGAGAGTGTGATACAAATGTAACCAAATGGACCCTCACGGGTCCATTTGGTTACATTTGTATGATATCACACTCTCCAAGAGTTGTTTGTTTTCAGTGGTGGAAAAATAAAAAGTATAGCCTACTCACATGTTTTACTTGAGTAAAAGTATCGATACTGCAATGTAGAAATACTCTGTTACAAGTAAATGTCCAGTGTTGAAAATTTACTTGAGTAAAAGTGCAAACGTATTGGTATCAAAATGTACTTAAAAGTCAAAGTAATCATTATGCAGGAGGTCCCTTAATTTACACAAGTTTTCAAATGTATAACATTTATGAAATTCCTTTGAAATTAGCAGATCTGCAAGCTCACAATGCATCCCATCGTGACGCATTGTGAGCTTGTAGATCTGCTATTTTCAAATGGACGAAATGTATATAGGGCTGAAGTGGTTATTGTATGTTTTGTAATAATAATGAAAATCTACAAAGTAACTAGTAACTAAAGTTTTCAAATAATTGCTGTCATGATGATGACATCAGATGACAAACTCAAGTCATTTCAAGTCATTTTAGATTTCATGAGCTATGAGCTTGTATATCTGCTATTCTTGAATAGCCCAAAGTATAAAAATAATGGTTATAGCTAAAATCTAAAATGACACAGATGCGTTCCCGGATTTAATGGATTAAATAAGTACAGTTTTACAATTTGATAAATACCGTTTACAGTTGATGTAGGCATTGATCTAGCAGACAGACGCTCTTGTCCAGAGAGTCACACTTACAAAGTTCAAGATCAAGAGTTAAATGGCATGAACTTTAGTCAACAAAGTAGAGGATAAAGTTAAAACAAGTGCTATAGAGTAACTATAGGATAGGTCAACATTAAAGGAATGTATCGTTGTGACGTCATAATTTATCAAAATATATTTTTTACATTAAAAACAAAAAGGAAAACTGGCAGAAAAAGACTCACTCACTGCATGTAATATTAAGGAAAATCCTTAGACAGAGACTTAAGAAAATATAATAATATTTCTGCCAGCTTTCCTTTATGTTTTTGAGACCACCAATTAAAACATATAAGAAATTATATAAAGCAAATGTAATTGATAGATATAAAACATCAATGTAATGAACAAGTAAAAACATGAAAGAGTGTATCCATTTATGTGTTTGTGCATATTTTCATATGCACATATACATATACATAATTATGGATGTGTATTTGAATGCATATATCATGTGTAAGAAGATATATTGAGATATGTATATTGATACAAATGTAACCTAGTATTTTGAAAGTAAATAGATAATTGAATTATTAAGTAAATACAAATAGTAATTAATTCAAAATAGCGATAGTAACAACGATACTAGTGATAGAAGATATTGTTATAATTAAATTTGCAAAAGGTACAAATTGTCTGAAAAGATTATGTAAATTCAAATGTTTATTTATTTTTTTATTATTTATTCCTTCATCTTTTTTTGTTTTGTTTCATCTATTCTGAAATGTAATATTTGAAGTTTGTGTTAGTTCATTTTCTTTTGTTTGCGCTTACGTTTTCTTTAAGCTACTATGATAATTTATTTTAAAAGGTAATAAGGTGGGCAAAATAAGCTTCGGCTTCAGCCCATACCTTTTCGGCCAAATAGTCATCATGTTGACTAAGATGTACTGTATGTTCAAATGTTTTGTTGTAAAAAAGAAATCATGACCGAAATAAATAAACTAACTAACTAACCACCGCCGACCAACCCTGAACAAAGAAAGGGCAAAGAAGGGCGCAACAGTTTTCCCTGTTCTACGTTAAAAACAAAAAACTAAACTAAACCCTTACCACGTCTTCCATCACATCGTCTCTGTCGGGTTGAAACCTCATATGTCCCAAACCGTTGCTTTTTAGGATTCAAATTCAAAAGTATCAAAAGTAGCAGATCTACCGACCTTGTAGATCTGCTACTTTTTTTTTTTTTTAAGCAAAATTTATTCAAAGAGACATGACATTGTATTTACATATGCAAAAATTGAAACAACTCTTCGGTTTTATATTTTCTCCCATCCACCCCACCCCAGTCCTCCCCAACCACCCAACATTTTTCCCCATAAGGCTGGACATACAAACAATAATGTACATGTACAAGATCTGAAATAAATACAGTAGGATACAAAGTTAAGAGACAGGACAAAAAAAACGAAAAAACAAAACAAAACACAAAACATTAACAATGATAATAGCAGTGATGTATATGAAAACAAATATAATAATAATTAAAAAAAAGTGAAATATATAAATACAAAAATAATAATAATGATTAATAAAAATAAAACTGTAGCCACAAGTATATAAGTAATGAGCCGGATTAGCTCATTCAATGACCTTCACATGAAATCACCTCCTTATTACCTTAAGTCATGCATCTTGCACCGAATAGAGATCCGCACCACCAAAGCACCCCAGTACCATGTGTTGTCAGTCAGGTGATAGTGATTGTAATCCGCTTACATATGATATTAATGGTTGCCAATGGGTATAGAATTTGTCAGAGGATCCTCGAATTGTGAATTTAATTTTTTCAAGCTTCAGAAAGGACATAACATCAATCAGCCATGATTTAGCCGAGGGAGGGGGCTCTGCTTTCCAATGTAAGAGTATCCTCCTGCGGGCAATTAATGAAGCAAAAGCAATAACATTAAGTTGTTTTCTGGTAAGAACTACATCCTCCTCAGGGATCCCAAAAATCGCTATTTGAGGGCACGGCAGAATGGTTGTCTCCAACACCTCAGACATAACATCAAAAAAGGTTTAGATCTGCTACTTTTGATACTTTTCTGTGACGCTGTAGTATGAACAAGTAAGGCGTTAATTTACAACAACAAAAAACACAGGAAGTTAAAATATGGGGTTAAGAGAGATAAATGAAACATGACTCCAGTCACTTTCACTTTACATTAACACAGAAGAGGGTGTGTGTCTGCCCCCCCTCGGCTACAGCTAAAAGAGTAGTAATAATAATTATAGCTCAGATTCATATATATATAGATCTTTTCTAAGTAAAGTCTCTTTACATAACTAGGCTACCTGATATCTACCCCTAACGTTCAGTTGAATATATTAATAGGTTGACAGTGAATGACGTCTCCTTTACCTCTCTCTGTTGTCAGATCTCCTTCGTTGAGAGAGGCCTGGACGTGGACAAGGTGTGTGGGACCCATGGATTTGACCCGTCGGACGTCACTCACCTGGAGCAATAGTAAGATCACATTACATCATTTACACCGTTGTTGTCGGGCAGAAAAAAAACTCTTATCTCCATAGTTTAACCTTTTGTTTTCTTTCGTAAATTAACGCCCTACTTGAACATACTAGATTTTGGAATTAGTATTTGTCTACAATGACAACAAGCCCAAAATAGGGGGTTAATGAATTGTTAACCACTTATAGGTTTAGGTTTAGGTTAATTTATTTTGGTCCTTTTTAGACAAAGTATACTACAACAGTACACATCAGTAAAAGCACCTTAAAATGGTCCACTTTAAACTCCAGCGTCCGTAACCTTTTGCATTGTGACGTGTTGGGAGCTTGCATATCGGCTGTTTCCAGCTAATTTAATGTTGAGCCGCAAACAGAAAAGTTACTAGTATAGCATAGAGCCCTGAGGGACTCCAGTCAACTCAAGTATATGGGTTTAAAGGTAGGGAAAGTGACAGTTTTGGTTAAGTGATAGTTTTTAGTTAAAAGGTTTAAAGGGATAGTTCACCCCCAAAAAAAAAATTTTTTTCTATCGATTAGTCACCCCGTGGAGACTTGAATTCAGTAACAGGAAACTACATGTCTCTCTAGCTCTTTAATAATCAGAAAATACATTTTCAGATGTGTTGCAAAATGTCAGGAGAAAGTACCCATCTATCAGTTTCATTCGTAGTGTTCCAGTTCCAATTGTGTGTCTGCTCATTTCTTCGTGACACTTCCAATTTCACTTGTGCATTGTGAGCTTGTAGATCGGCTATTTTCAAACGGCCAAAATGTCTATAGGGTTGAAGTGGTTACTGTATGTTTTGTAATGATAAAAGAAAATATACAAAGTAACTAGTAACTAAAGTTTTCAAATAATTGTAGTGGAATAAAAGTATAATATTTGCCTCTGAGATGTAGTGGAGTAGAAGTAAAAGTACTGAAAATTGGTAAAAAAAACACTCCAGTAAAGTGAAAATACCTCAAAATTGAACTTAAGTACAGTACTTGAGTAAATGTACTTAGTTACTTTACACCACTTTACACCGCCGGATTGCCAGTTATCATTATTAGGAAATGTGCCCATGTACTGTAATAGGGTGTGTCTGCTCACTGTATACAGTTACCAATCAGTATATCAGTTAATATGAGTTTAATGGAAGGTTGGATAAAGTAAGAGAACAGAATCGTGGGAAAGGAATAGATCAGTGGTTCTCAACACTTGTTTAGCTCTGGACCACTAGCATATTTTCAGTTAATTAATGTCTGAATATAATTTGTTGCATGTAATATTGTGCAACACATTAAATCAAGCCTTTAACAGTCATTATTTAATTTCAAGCTTTTTTTTTTTACCACACCATGCCTTTTCATTCAAATATGTTCTTACATTTGATGGACTTTTGAAATATTATTTAAACATATTTTAATACATTTAACAAAGGCATTTTATTTGTTTATATTTTTAACATTTCCCCATGGACCACCTGCAGGCCTAATAATGCCATGGACCACTAGTAGTCTCGTGGACCATTGGTTGAGAAATAGTGGGATGTATAAGACATGGGATGCATAGCAAGTGTTACAAAACCACTAACCTTATAGTCCATATCCCCACAGTGGTCCACAGGTTGATTCTTAGTCAGGGTGGTGGTCCCTGGTTCACAATCAGTTGAAACACCCTGCTCTATAGCAATGATTATTATCAGAATATAGAGCTATTTATTAGTGTTGCAGATTTTGTAACTAAATGTACAGTTGATTTAGTCGACTAAAATGTATGTTGGTGGTGCCTTGATGGCGTTGTGATGGCTGATTTTACACTAGGTTGCATGCTGAAAAAAGCCGATCTACAAGCTCACAACGTACGACGCGTTGTGAGCTTGTAGATCTGCTATTTTCAGAGCGCAACACCCGAGCGCAACCAAATATAAAATTACTTGTCTTTTAGTTCTACTGGATCTCTTCTCCACTCGTCCCTCACGAACATTTTAGTCTAGTTTTTATTTGTTGACGACATTGTCAATATATTTAGTCTTAGTTTTAGTCATCATACAGTAGCTTAGTTTTTATTTAGTTTTTGTCAGTGAAAAAAGGCAGTATATTTAAAGTGGTTAATGTTGTGCCTGTCCCGTCCCTGCAGTGAGTTCTTCATGCCAGGCATGGTGGACACCCACATCCACGCGTCTCAGTACAGCTACGCCGGCACGGCCCTGGACGTCCCGCTGCTTCAGTGGCTCAACCTGTACACCTTCCCTGCAGAGGCACGCTTCAAAGACCTCAGCTTCGCCCACAGGGTCTACTCACACGTGGTGGTGAGTGGTGACTGTTCACTGTTTAGGCCCAGGGGTCTTCAACAGGGGGGTCCGGGACCCCTAGGGGGTCCTCGGGGTTACCACAGGCCAAATCATTGTGTGATATGATTTTTTTGGGGCGGTGTAACCGCCCCCTATAAGTGAGGTTTGGACACTGACCAATCCTGCACTGTGATTGGCCAATAGTCTACAACGCAGTCTACAACCCTAACCCTTCCACAGTCAATGCAAATCTATACTTTTGCAAAGTCAGCCAATCACATTACAGCTAGTGTCATCACCACTAGCTGTAATGTGATTGGCTGACTTTGCAAATTCAGGACTGTGATTGATTGGCTAGCGAAACACATGACACATGTGCAGCCCTATGAATAGCAGTATGGACTTAAAAATACACATTTATGTTTTTTTTAAGTGAGTCATGTTGTGATGACCACACACCGCCCACTTCACACTGGGTGTGATTTTTTTTTTACATTAACCACTTGAACCCCAGCATCTTTTTTCTGAGGAGAACGTTAGCAAAAAATAGCCTGCGAAATAGCGCTGCGAGGCGTTTTGAGCTTGTAGATCGGCTATTTTTTGGTAAAGAGGTATAGGTGTAGAGGGAAAAAAGAGCAGACCAAGTAATAAAAAAAAGTTTATTCTGAAACACAATTTCAACATCTCTCTCTCAGCTAGGGGTTCCTTGGCCTGAAAAAAACATTCAAGACCCCTGATTTTAGGCATTTAGCAGATGCTCCTATCCAGAGCGTCTTACTATACAGCAGTAGTTCTCAAACTTTTTTCGCGCCAAGGACCTCCAAATTGTAAAACAGAAGAGAAGATTTCAGTAAATCTAAAATCTAAAATCGTTTTTCAAACACTTTCAAGGTGTTTTTCAAAATGAGGTGACTTAACAGCAGGGCCGTGGGAAGACGTTATAGGTTACGGGTGCTGTATGTGCGTGCATGCGTGCATTTGTGGTTTCTGGGGTTATTTGGTTAATTGAATTCGGTTAATTCGGTTCCAGAACACGTATTGCACTAAATCCCCCCCAAATAACGACCAGCAACAACAGGCACATTATGCAAAAATGTTTTTAAATGTTTTTTTTATAATTTTTTTGAAAAATGTCATACTTTATTTTCAGGGGGTGCTGCAGGCCCCTCAGCACCCCCACTTCCCACGGCTATGCTTAACAGTGTGTAGACGCATCAGGGGAACGTTTTTAATCCTGTAATATGATCCTCTACTGTGTGTTTGTTAGAAACGAACGCTGAGAAATGGAACGACCACCGCCTGTTACTTTGCAACCATCCACACAGAGGCCTCTCTGCTGCTGGGCCAGATCGCAAGTGAGAGAACACACACACACACACACACACACACACACACACACACACACACACACACACGTGCGCGCGCGCGTGCGCACACACGCGCACACACACACATGCACACATGCACGCACACACAAACGCGCGCATGCACACACAAAGTTTGGGTTCACGGGGAGACATAGCATTTCTCTTTTAGGTCTTGAGCTAAAAGTCTGCATTATAGGATGTTCATGTATCATGCATTACAGTATGTTCATGCACAGATGGATAATCATTTTGGTGAAGAGATTTAGTGTAGACAAAAAAAAAGTGGTCCGAGCAAGTAGAGTTTTAGCACATGTCCCTTTCACTAAGACTAGAGGGTTGAAGTGGTTAATTTAACTGTACTGTACTGTATCTGTAACCAAGTTCAGTAACTCAATAGCAAGATGCTCCTCTCTGTGCAGGAGGAAGCATCAATAAATGATAAAACCCTGTCAATGAATTCACAGGAAAGGCAGAGAGAGGGAGATAGTTCAGTGTTTACAAACACTCACATGGGGGTCATGCTCTGGTGCCATGACAGAAGACTTTGGAATTGAACCAAATGTAGGGAGAAGTTCGAGCAGATGAAGGCCAGGCTCAAGTTCAAGCTATTTAACACTTGTTTGTAACCAAAGAAAATCCCGTACTGCACCTTTAAAAGTAGACAGTGTTGTTGACTCAAGCCTCAGGTCCTCTCTGGAAGGCTTGTTTTACAGCCAATTGTGACATAATTACTAAACGCCGCCTCCTCACTTTGAACTTTGTGACAGTGTGGAAGAAGTACGCGTGCGTGTGCACACACACACACACACACACGCGCGCGCGCACACGCATACGCACACGCACACGCACACACACACTAAAAGCTGGGAGCTGACCTGTACAACCACAGCCTTATACTGGTGTTGGCCACTGAACAGCTCCACTGGAGTTCAGTGCCTTGCTCAAAGGCACTTCAGCGGTGTTGGGTGAGGGGTGTGAGTTCTATTCATTCCCCCACAACCTCTGGTCTCGATGTGCAGTGGTGGAAGAAGTACTCAGATCTTTTACTTAAAGGGATAGTTCACCCCCAAAATTACTTATTTTCTATTGATTACTCATGAATTCATGGATATTTTTTCTTTTTTGTCACAATCCTAAGCCAATCATTTGATCACCAGTGGATACTCCGGTAGGAGACTCAATGGAGACTCTTTGAGTCTCCTACCTGAGTCTCTGCCAGTCATCAAATTATTGGCTCAGGAACGCGACAAAAACGAATAAATCTCCTTGAATTCAAGACTTCATGGAGTGAGTAATTGATAGAAAATAAGTATTTTTTTGGGTGAACTATTCCTTTAAGTAAAAGTAGCAATAGCATAATATGAAAATACTCTATAAGGGCACGGTCACACCGCACTTTTATTTTACCTCTGGGGCGGAATCTGACAATGCTTTGTCAATGCAAATATGTGGATTCATGGTCAAAACATCGCAAGACCATGAATCTACGCATTTGCATTGACAAAGCATTGGCAGATTCCGCCCCAGAGGTAAAATAAAAGTGCGGTGTGACCATGCCCTTACAAGTGAAAGGCCTGCTTTACAAAATATACTTGAGTAAAACAGAAAAAGTAAACTAAATCACTGCTCATCTGTAAAAAACTTGGGTGAGGTGCGGGAGGGAGCTGAACAATATCAGGGTGAACCAAGGGAAAAAACTGCAACCGCACACTCTGTGCAAGTGTCCCACAATTCTATTGCTTTTACTTGAAGTACAAAAGTATTGGCTTCAAAACATACTTACTTAATTTATTTATTTTCAAACTTTTTCAAAAATAGCAGATCTACAAGCTCACGATGCGTAACTTTGTGACACGTCGTGACACGTTGTGAGCTTGAAGATCTGCTATTTTTGAATAGCCAAAGTATAAATAGGAGCATGATTGGTTCATGTATGTTTCGTAATAATAATAATAATAATCTAAATCTATAAATTAATTAATTATCTTATTCACCTTTGTCCCGATTTAAACAGTGTGCGCAGAATCTGCAGGCTTTGTGTGTGTGTGTGTGTGTGTGTGTGTGTGTGTGTGTGTGTGTGTGTGTGTCAAGGGGCAAGGCTTGGATATTTACGATAAGGATAAGGATAATTCCTTTTAACAGGTCGTTCATGAAAGTCCTTGCGGTCTTGTTTCCAATGAGAACCTGTGAGCAATTAGGGGTTAAGAGTCTTGCTCAGGGACACATTTCATTTCATCGACACATATGCTGGGATGGCCTGGAATCGAACCTAGGGCAACCAGGGCCTCTGGCTCCCTAGGTGGGCTCTAGGTGGGCTCACTAACCACTCAGCTATGGCCGCCCCGATGAGGCCAACACGGAAGCTTATGAATGGCCAGAGTGGCGCTGTTTTACCCTGCGCCGACCTGAAGTGTCAGAAAGAATTTATTTTAGCGCAAGTGAATGGGTTTTTGACAAACTTTAGACTAGATTTTCTTACCGTAATAAAAATTGTCATAAATTCTATATGCTTCCAGTCGCTAGTTTAAAGTCTCCTTTCAATCATCATGATATGCGTTTTGCTAAATTATGGTCCCATTTATTCTAAAATTGACGATAAAGTAGGCTATGCTCCAGGAGGGGCGGGATGATTTGATTGACAACCTACACAACCAATAGCATTCATTCCCCGCCCCCACTCTTGATTGACAAGCTACCCAACCAATAGCATTTTTGGGGGTGTTTTCCGGTTCGCTGGTCACGTGTCTGGTCTCAACCAATAGCGTTTGAGTTCCGGCGTGGCCAACTGTATATATTAACGATGGAGGAATGCATGTTCCTGAACTATCGGCTTCATTTTCGTTCTGTAGAAAGCAGGGGAGTGGCTTTGTCCATTCTTTTTTACAGTCTATGGTGTGTGTGCGTGCGTGCGTGCGTGCGTGCGTGCGTGCGTGCGTGCGTGCGTGCGTGCGTGCGTGTGTGTGCATTACATAACAACACACACCATGTCATAAATAAAGACTTAAGCCCTATTCACACAGGACCAGTATTACCTGTGGGACCTCTGGTAATCTATGTAATTGTAGAGGTTGTCTGTGATTTTAACCCATTCAGTCCGGGAACGCATACTGTATCATTTTAGATGTCTATAGCTACCATTATTTTATACTTTGGACTATTCAAAAATAGCAGATCTGCAAGCTCATATCCCCGGATTGAATGGGTTAATCCTGTGTGAATCGGCCACATGTCCATAACTTGTAAAGTAAAAAGAATTCCAGTTCAAATGACAATACCTATCATATTTCTGCAAACACAGAGGTTATTTGATAATGACGATAATATTAGTCTTGTGTCAAATGATATCTTAGTTTTTGTTTAGTTTTTTGCTTTGCTTTGCTGTTTTTTTTCTTTTCTTTTAACCTCTCTCCAAGTCGAGAATTATGGAGGCATTAGGAATTATAAATTAACATTTTGACAGCATTTTGGGTGCAGATTTGGCTAATGTTGCTACACAATTTGGGTACATTATGTGGTTCCATTTGGATCATGACATTTTACTTGAGGATTAATAATTGTCATATATGCATAAAACTGTGATTTATCTACTTTTTTCCTAGATGACCTGGGACAGCGCGCCCTGGTGGGGAAGGTGTGCATGGACACCAACAATGCTGTGACCCACTACAAAGAGAGCACCCAGGAGTCACATGAGGAGACCTGCAGGTGGGTTTACCTGAGTCACACATAACAGCAACATCATATTAAAATGTTTTGTTTTTCTCCGTAAATGAACGCCCTACTTTACACATTTTTTTTACATTTACATTTCTGTTTGGCTTTTAGGCTTCATAAACAAAACGCACATTGAATATCTTTTGAATAGGATTTAAGTGGTGGGTGATGGTAGTCTAAATGTTGTGTGTAAAGATATGGCAGATCATGGATTAGACTTAGAGGTTACGGAATATGGGATCATAATGATGTATTTGTTTGTGTCTTCTAGGTTCATCGGAGAGCTGCTGGAGAGGAAGGTAAGAAAACCACCAACCAGCCACAAGTCAACAAGCTGACAACTAGCAACATTATCATTTCATAACCTTGATCTTTTTGGTTTTAAATGTTTTATGTGTAATCATTGAAGATGAGGGGTTCTCCACAGTCATCTAATCCAAGGGTTTTCAACCTTTTCAGGCTGTGACCCCCCAAAAGAATCATATTTTAACTGGGGACCCCCCACCCTGATAAGTACTTGGAATGTAGGAGTTGAGGAATTGCATTTAGTTTGACTTGGTTCCACAGATAAATATTGTGAAAATAGATGATCTATAAGTTCACAACAAGCTTGTGATCTTGCAGATTGGCTATTTTCAAAAAAATAATTCTCTTTCTTAGGTAATATTGGCAATTTGGCCAATGTTTGATTTGTTTTTATAGTACAGTTTGTTGATTACTTTTGACAAAGTAATGATCTTTTTTTAAATTGTCTTTATTATTATTTTAGCACTAGGCCTTAAAAAGGTCTTAAAAGTCATTAAATTGTCACTTTATAAATGTGCAGATACCCTGTATACACTTATACTGTATGTTGGTTTGTTTACTGTTGAGTGAGAAAACAATGTTGCACATTAAGCCAGTCATCTGGGGACCCCCCGAAATAATTAGGGGACCACAAATTATTTACCCCCCTGATCTACTGTATGGTTGGTTCTTTCCTCTCCTCACACCATGATTTAGTTTATATTTCTCCATCTCTCTCCTCTCTCTCTCTCAGTACCCTCTGGTGAAGCCTGTGGTGACCCCTCTCTCTCCTCTCTCTCTCAGTACCCTCTGGTGAAGCCTGTGGTGACCCCTCGCTTCGCTCTGTCCTGCTCGGGGACGTTACTAGGACAGCTGGGAGAAATCGCCAGGAACAACGACCTGCACATCCAGGTGAGCCCCGTTCACCCGCCCCGTTGCTGTGGCAACCCGCCTTAGATACATTATTATGACCCATCCTCCCCCCTATGGGATCGTTGCCACGGAGACGACGACGCATGCAGCATTGAACCTCACGGGGTTTGGAACCAAAGAGAGAGAGAGAAAACATGGAGAGATGCTCCTCAACCAGCGGTGGAAAAAGTACTCAAATGTCTTACTTAAGTAAAAGTATCAATACTGCAATGTACTTTTACATGAAAGTACAAAAGATTTGGTATCAACACGTAGTTAAAGTACCAAAAGTAGAAAGTACTCATTATGTCTTTTCAAATTTTTCGAATGTATTTAAAATGTTTAAAAATCTTTTGAAAATAGCAGCTCTACAAGCTCATAATATACATTGTGATGCGACGCATTGTGAGCTTGTAGATCGGCTATTTTCAAATGGCTGAAATGTATATAGGGCAAAGTGGTTCATGTATGTTTTGTAATAATAATCAAAATCTACAAAGTAACTAAAGTTTTCAAATTATTGTAGTGGAGTAAAAGTACAATATATTCCTCTGAGATGTAGTGGTGATGAAGTTAAATTACAGAAAATGTGAACATTTGTGTTAAAAATATATCTTTAAAAATATATACAAAAATAGCAGATGTAGGCCTACAAGCTCGCAGCGTGTCATGAATCAAGCTGTGAGCTTGTAGATCTGCTATTTTTGAGTCCTTTCAATCGATTAGTCACCCCATGGAGCCTTGAATTCATGGATATTTTTTTGTTTATGTCGCATTCCTATTAAAGCCAATAATTTGATGACTAGCGGAGTCCCCGGTAGGAAAAACCTCCTCTAAAAACCTCCGGTCGGTTCAAGAACAGGCCATTCAGACCATTTCTAGGGGAAAAATTCACTTCATTGCCATAGTCACTGGAGGAAATGGGTAGAATGAGTGTCCTAACTAAGGTAGTGTTCGTCTTTTCGTATATTAGTATATTTGTTCCTCAAAATCAAGAATTTGACAGAAATTGCCACAGACATGAACAACTAATGTCACAGACAGACACGTTCTTCTGCGTACGGACATGTCGATGACCCCCCTGGTCGACACCGGTCAACAGGGAAGCTCCACCTCTTTGCTCCCATTGGATGGAAGTGAACGGGAGAGGGGAGGCTGACACCTTGGTTCTGACGTGTATGTGTGAGCGCTGTGGCCTCCTGAACCTTCATCTATAACTAGTGTATGTGTGAGCGCTGTGGCCTCCTGAACCTTCATCTATAACTAGTGTATGTGTGAACGCTGTGGCCTCCTGAACCTTCATCTATAACTAGTGTATGTGTGAGCGCTGTGGCCTCCTGAACCTTCATCTATAACTAGTGTATGTGTGAGCGCTGTGGCCCCTGAACCTTCATCTATAACTAGTGTATGTGTGAGCGCTGTGGCCCCTGAACCTTCATCTATAACTAGTGTATGTGTGAGCGCTGTGGCCTCCTGAACCTTCATCTATAACTAGTGTATGTGTGAGCGCTGTGGCCTCCTGAACCTTCATCTATAACTAGTGTATGTGTGAGCGCTGTGGCCTCCTGAACCTTCATCTAACTGAACTCTGTTTGTGTCTATTTCCATCAGAGCCACGTCAGTGAGAACCTGGAGGAGGTGAAGCTGGTGAAGGAGTTGTTCCCAGAGTCACAGTCCTACACCGACGTTTACCTCAAACACAACCTGCTCACTGACAAGGTTTGGCTGGAATGAATACACACACACATGCATGCTTTAACACACTAGTTACTAAACAGTGAGTTGGGACCCATTGTTGGGTCGCGGACAGGGCAGGAATTTCACGGCGGCCACGGCGGCCATGGCCGTCGTTGCCCCTCTCATTGGCCGTGTGCCCCTTGAATAATGACATGCCTTCACGGCCACAGTGGCCATGGTGCCCCAGCTGCGCCCAGCAACTGATTTCACAGTTTTTCCTCTGCGCGATTTTCCTGTCAATACGTTTTTTTTTAGACACCAGTCCCTTTGGTTGAGCTGCGCAGCTACAACATGCACAGTGGTAGGTAGGTTTGATTTTGAGCCTCCTATGAACCTTCGGAATCCCGCAACACCGTGTAATAATAGACACAAAAGCATTACCGCGCCAAACCGGAGATAAATCTAACGCAGCCTGTTGAATGGTAGGTTTGATTTCTAGCCTGAGAGAGAGAGAGAGGATTCCGTAGTCCTACAGACCGATGTGCCCCGATGTTTTTTTCAACAGCAAAATATAGATGAATACATCTAATAAAATACAGCGAAATCCCCAAATTATAAGTCTTAATATAAAGCAAGCAACAGAATAACTGCAGACAAATTAAAAGTTTAGGCTATCAATATCATACAAAAGAGTGACCTCACCGCTCTGATGGACAAGAAATATATATTCCTTTTGCAAACCACATCCATAATATCTGTTCGTTTGTCAACAATGTTCTAATTGGGAAGTTTATTTCAACAGCTAAAATGTGACAGTTTTAGTCCGTTTGTTGATGCGCAACACAGCCCTCGTTAAGTGAATTACTTTCACCTGCAGCGCAGTGTGTGGAGTGTGCGCAACAGGGCATATCTCCGCCAAGCCAGGGTGACCTACCCAGGCTCATGAAATTCATATGCAGGCATAGTAGCCAATTAGAATGAAATCTGCAAAAACGGACTCATACAGAACCATATATTGGCTATATGTTATGGCTGTGGGGTGGAAATCTTGTATGTTCCTTTTTATTATTATTTAAAAACAATTTAAAATCGTGAAAATAGCCAATCTACAAGCTGTAATTATTAATAATTAAGAAATACTATATTTTAAAGAGTGAAAAATCAACTAAAGTCATTATTAGTGCAAGTTCAATCACATTTCATTTGAATGAAAATAACTTGTGGGGAAAAGACAAAATCTCTACCAGAGGTCTTCAACAGGGGGTCCGTGAAGGTACTGCAGGGGGTCCACGACCCCTAGGGGGTCTGCGAAGGTACTGCAGGGGGTCCACGAAATTGTTGTTTGATTAAAAAATATTTTTGTTTTTAAAAACTTTCAAAACTTGTTTTCATTATTTTTTTTTCAAAAATGTAAATTTGTCTTTAAACATAATATGACATATTTTAATAGCTTAGTAATGAATGCACAATAACATGGTATGTTTATACATATTTTGTAGAGAAAGATCAGTGGTGTCAGTTCAGCAAAAGCTAAGGTATGGCAAGGTTAGGGTTGCCAACTCCCAGAGATTAAAATAAGGGACATCTATCCTTTTTTTTAGGGGGTCAACCCCCCCAAAACCCCTGAAATGCATAGAAACTATGCATTAGATTATACCTATAACACAAAGCAAACACAATGGTCTTACACCTGCATTAGGCTACTATTCATGATTTTATTTCTCTTTTTTTTCTGGAGCCAAGGTATGGCACCTGCCATGCCTTGCCATACCCAATTGACGCCCCTGAGAAAGGTCCTTTTGCACACCTACTGGGTCAACCTGTGCGTAGGAGCAGGCAATTTTTTCATGTGTATTTATATAAAACACAATTTTATACATAAATATATGATATATATAGTAGCCTACCCCCTACCTACCCTACGAGGTAGGGGGTCCCTGCTCCATCACCCCATCAGTTTGGGGGTCCCTGGCCTGAAAAGGTTGAAGACCCCTAATCTGTGAATCTAATGTGATTAATGTGACCCCTACTTCAGTCAATGAAGTCCAGGGCTGAATGTGACATATTGAGACCTATAACCAAATATTGGTCATTTGCCAACACATTATTTTGTGAAATAAATGGGTTATATTTCACAGATAGTTATACAATTCTTATAATATATTAAAATACGTTCATCCTTAACCTTCAAGTTAAATGCATTATTTCCGTGGACTTAAAAAACTTTTTTGGACTTAAAAAACTTTTTTTTTTTTGGATGGCCTTCCTGCCCTGGCATTTGGCCTTTGTGCCCTCCAAAAAATTACAACACCAAAGGCCAAGTGGCCTTGCCCCTAAAATGATGAAATTCCAGGCCTGGTCGCGGACCCATTTTTATGAGTTAAAAAATGTCCCCTTTTCTTCTACACATTTCTATTGTTGTTGTTATTTCAAATGATTACAAAAATGAAACTAAAAATAAAATCAGACATTTTCAGTACAGTAGAAACGAATTTCAGATATAAATCCATGAATGTAAATTGTAAAAAGTGGTTAATAGGCTCTATGCACAGCAGCCATATTGGAAAGAAATTGGGCCTCTTCTTACTTCCTTCACAGGTTTTGCCAATGATACTAATGAAGGCTTTGTTCCATTTCATGTAACACAGTGGTTCTCAAACTTCTCAAAACTAATTTGAAGGACCCCCATAACTCTGAGAGCGTACAAATGGAACCAAATGGACCCTTACGGGTCCATTTGGTTCCATTTGTACACTATTAGAGTTACACACCTTTTAAAATGCAGTACCCTGACTCTGTTTGACCCGAATGGAATAGAGCCTTCATTAGTATCATTGGTAACACCTGTGAAGGAAGTAAGAAGAGGCCCAATTTCTATCGTGCATAGAGCCTATTGGGTTCCAGGGAGGCACCACATTTATATTTTTGGTTTCAGCTGAAAGGTTTTAAGAACCAAGGCTGTAACATACACTTACATGGACACATGCACGCATGCACACACGCACGCACAGACACACGCACAGACACGCACCGACACACACACAGACAGCATCTGGTGTTTCCTTTTTTTCCCCTTCCATAACGATGATGTTGACACTGATTGGCAGACAGTGATGGCCCACGGCTGCTACCTCAGCGATGAAGAGCTGCTCCTCTTCAGAGAGACAGGAGCGTCCGTGTCCCATTGTCCCAACTCCAACATCTCGTAAGTCTCTGCTCTCCTCAAGGACCCCTAAACCAAGCCCCCAGAACCACGGTAGAACAGTGAAGCTGCCTAGTGGTCAAATCTGGGATAGCAACACTTCCGCATTTACTACTGCACTTGCGTAAACCACTAATGTCCCTTCAGAGGCTCCGTAGAAACCCTAGGACGCCACTGAGCAACTTTCATTGAAATGAATAGCTGGGGGCGGGGCAGTCCGCCCTCTACATATATTATAACTCTATGCCCTAAACCAGTGGTTCTCAAACATTTTCATGTCAAGGACCCCGTACTCTGAAACTGTACAAAAAATAACAACTCTCACTGATTGTCTCTCTCTCATTCTCTCTCTCTCTCAGGCTGTGCAGTGGAATGCTGGACGTCAGAAATGTCCTGAAACATGGAGTGAAGATTGGCCTGGGAACAGGTCAGATTTTAATGACAATAAAGGGCCATTCACTCGCATGCCAAGCACACTAACGTTGACCATGGTTTTTCAGAGTTCATTATTTGGGGTGAAGTCGTCCTTTAAACTTTCTATTTTAAGTAAAACGGACCTAAGTTGTAATTGTACTTTTAGTAACTGTACTTTTACACTTTTCTCTCCGATCCACAGGCTCACATGTGAGCTTGTAGATCGGCTATTTTTAGCAAACATTCACACCCCAGAATTGACATTGTGCTCGGCTGGAGGTTCAAGTGGTTAAAGTTTTAACAAAACACAAAACATGCCACAAGTCAAGGGTGTCAAAAATATAAAATAATGAAAATAATTAGATACCGCGGACAGTTCATAATTGTAATCTAACTTGCATTTAATGTCTGGGTGTGAACTATTTCAGATATGTATCGTTTTAAAGTGCAACAAAGCCACCTGTGTTTGACAAGCATTGCTTAGCAACTATACGTTGTCATGGTTACCACTTGAGAGAGAGGCAGGACCGATCAAATGGACCAGGGGCCATTATGTCCTTTCAGATGACACATTGTGAGCTTGTAGATTGGCTATTTCCACTGTAAAAAAAAGAAAGTGGAAGCATGTACACATTTACTAATAATGATGACTCAACCAGACAATCTGGTACAAACTTCCCCTTCTGGAGATTTACCGTGGAATTTCTAGACCTCCGACTTCCCAGTATTCTGACAACATTGACATCATAGGTCACCACTGTTCTGTGGAAGAAAATATTCCCTTTCACTTTCCATGGTCAGGGACCACATGCAATACCTTCACGGACCACCTGTTGAAAGCCCCTGGTCAGATCTGCTATTTTTGAAAAATCTTGAACATTTTTGCAAATCTTTAAAAAACATATTTTTTAAAGCAAACATTTGTAACTCAAATCTTTGCTTCTGGGGGGGTCCCTGGAACAAAACATTTTGAGATGGGGGTCCGTGGCCAAATATGTATCTAAAAATGTTTTCTAAATAAATCCTAACAGTATGTTGCTATATCAGTGGTGCTCCAACTTTTTCATGTGAAGGACCAAAGAAATCAAAAAATGACACAGATGCTTCCCCGGTCTTATAGGGTTAATCCATGTGTTTGCGATGTTGTTGTTTTCAGACGTGGCAGGAGGATACTCAGCCTCCATGCTGGACGCTGTGAGGAGAACCCTGGACACCTCTAAAGCCCTGACCATCCAGGACCCTGACCACCATACTCTGACCTTTGAGGAGGTCTTCAGACTGGCCACGCTGGGGGGCAGCCAGGGTAGGTTAACCACTACCAGCAACCAACCACTGGCACTCTAATGCAGTGGTTGTCAACCTGTGGGTCAGGACCCCCATTTTTTTTTTTGGGGGGGGGGGGTCCCCAGATGACAGTGAAGTGAAGAAATAAAATGTATGAAATAAAAAAAATAGTATTACTACATCTATAGTAATCAACAAACTATACTATAAAAACTGGTCAAACATTGGCCAAATTGTCAAATAATATAAGAAAGAGGCAAAGATTATGAAAACAGCCGACCTACCACTGGATGTAAGCATGTAGTGTGTGTTGTAAGCATGTAGTGTGTGATGTTTGTATTGTGTGTTTGTGTGACGGTGGCCAGGTTGTCACATGTAACTTGCCACTTCTTTTTAGAATGCTGACACTCTTTACTTTGTCTCAATAATAAATAAATAACAATACACATTAAACTCACAACAATAAAATATCAGTTGCACGGTAAAGTGCGGGGTGCGTAATTACTGTGAGAATAATACTGTTTGTTAGGTACTGCAAGACTACGCCACCTTTTTATTTAAGAGGTAGGGTCCTCTGTAACACTCTTTCTTAGGCTATTCACAGGTTCGAGTTTACCCAGGTAAGTACAATACTTTTAAATGAGAACAACACTTCAACACATATCCCTTGGAGAAAGCTGGACGGAAACAGGTTTGTATAAAAAGGTAATCTATTTTATTAAGCTAATACAGTGGCGTCTATAAGCCATAAAATATTGAAAAGCATAAACAAAATATAACACTAATTCTAAAACCTCAACCTCCTAATGCGCCCACTAACTAACTAAAATACAGGAATACAGACAATCACCAAACACTAAAAACAGACAGGGCTTGTGCAAACTATAGCAAATAAATAATGAATTTAGCGTTAAAGTGCCAACTATTACTGAAGCAGTAAAGTGCCAAGTGCCAATTCAATTGCTATATGTCATATACTCATCACGGTTCAATGCAAAGGGTGGGAATGTCCTTATATGGGGTTTAACTGGAGCGGGGGTTTAGGCCAGGAATCACTGTCTCTTCTTGTCTTCGTGCGTATTGCCTGCAATCATAGAAACTAGAACCAGTTCATCTGTTCAGGTATATTTCACATATGAGGTTTAGGACCGTGGGTTTATAAAGGTAACGTTGCATAGAAGGACACTTACTCGCCCGCCAGACTGTACGTCTGGCTTTGAGGGTGTGAAGCGCGCAACGTTATCGCCACTGGACCTCTCCTCCGTTCCTTGGTTCGTCTGTCTGTCCTCCCCGTCTCTGCTGCTACTGCGCCGTCTGCTCACCGTCCGCTGCTGGTGGCTTGGTACGTGCCGCGATCACTGTATTCCCCACCTCTGCTCCGTGGTATGTCTGCTCCTCCTGTGCACAACCGTCCCTTCTGGCTGTCACTTCCACACTGCCCTGTATGCCTGTCTCTCTGCTGTCCAAGTGGCTCGCGCTCACTTTTGAATAAGGTGGGCCACACCCTACTCCGCCCTCATTCGCTCTGCCACCAGCGTGACCTGGGGACATTGGCCGTCCGCTGTCACAAGGCCAATGTCACACAGCCTATAGGGGAGTCCAATGTCAAGTGGCTCGGGGACCGGGGGGAAATACATTGTCAACCATAAAACATGCAGTGCAGAAATATAGTTAAGAGAATGATGTTTTTAAGTGCGTAATACAGGTTTTTCATCATCAATAAAAAATGTTACAATTTGGTTTCACCCCCCTGCTTTGACCCTGTCACATCCCCCCCCACTTTTCCGTTGCCAGTCCCTGCAACTGTCCCTAATCATGTCCATACCTCTGGGGTGGCTGGCCTATATTTGCTCTTCCCGAGCGCCGTGGCTCATCTGGTGCTCTCGGGACGGAGAGAAACCCATAATACTGCGGCGTTGTTGCTTCTACCTGCTCGGGCTGCACTACAGCTGGGGGGTCCTCGTGGGGCGACCTGGGGGCTACACACACTTTCAACGCATTTCTATGTATGGTCTTTTCTCGCCCCCCCTTCTCGGGTCTGACTCGGTACACCAACCCCGTAGCTCCCACCTGTTCCATCACTGCGTAAGGCTCGGGGTCCCACCACGTACTCAATTTCCCCTGGCCATCTCTCTTCCTATTTCGAATCCACACTCTCTCCCCTGGTAATAGGGGTGTAATACCGGCCCTACGGTCATAAACCTGCTTTCTCCTCTTGGCCGTTTCTCCCATCCTCTCCCCTGCGGTCCTATAAGCTGTCGCCATTCTCTGTTGGTGGTCCTGTACCCAGCCACCCACTCCCATGCGCTCTTGCGCTGACTGCACTCCTAACTGGACATCTATAGGGCGCCTCAAATGTCGGCCAAACATTAAGTAGGCGGGGGCATAACCCGTAGCACTATGGATCGTGTTGTTATAAGCATGAACTAACTCGGGTAAGTGCTCATTCCATCTTCCTTGTTTATCAGTGTCTAGTGATCGCAACATGTTCAGTAATGTCTGATTAAATCGTTCCACTCCACCGTTCCCAGCCGGGTGGTACGGAGTGGTGCGACTTTTTGCAATACCATAAGTCTGACATAAATGGTGCATTAACTCGGACTCGAAGTTGGGGCCTCGATCTGAGTGGAACCGGGCCGGACAGCCGAACGGCTGGATAATATGCGTCCATAACGCACGGACAGTGGTGTGCGCAGTCTGGTCTCGGGTGGCAATAGCCCAACTATAACGGGTGAATAAGTCAGTAGCTACCAGAATGTTTTGCCACGCATCAGCAGGCCTACCTAATGTGAGGAAATCAATGGCTATTACTTCTAGTGGATATGAGACTTCAAAGGGTTGTAAGGGGGCCCGAGGCTCTGACCTGTTCCTCTGCAGGCTGCAGGCGACACAACCCTGTTGTAACTGACGCACCGCTCCCTCCATGCCTGGCCAATAGAACCGACGTCGCAGCTGGGCCAAGGTCCTCTCCAACCCAGCATGCGCCGCGGCCGTGTGGATTCCTCTCCATACCTCCTCTCTGCGTGAACCTGGACAAATGATCTGTGAGTATTGTTCTTTGGTATAAGGATCGGTCACCTTCCTATATAACACATGATTTCGTATAATCAGTTTGTTCCACTGGCGTAACAGTTGCCGCGCTCCCCGAGTCCAATTCTTCCTCTCCACCATATTAGGGGCTCTCCCCCGTTCCACGCACCTCTTCACCACCTGCACATCTGGATCCCGATCCTGCGTCTCTCTCCACTCATCCTCCCGGGCTGCTGGCGTCGATTGTACAGCCGCCACATCTACAGGCTGCACTGGGAACCGCGATAGGGCATCAGCGTTGGCGTTGTTTTTGCCCGGTCGATACTTGATGTCGAAAGTAAACGACGCAAGTTGAGCAGCCCACCGTTGTTCCACAGCTCCCAATCTAGCCGTTTGGAGATGCGCAACAGGGTTATTGTCCGTGAATATTGTGAATCGAGCGCCAGTGAGATAATCTTTAAACTTCTCGGTCACGGCCCATTTAAGGGCCAAAAGCTCCAATTTGAACGAGCTATAATTTGCGTCATTCTGCTCGGTCGGGTGGAGACTGCGGCTTGCATAAGCTATTACACGTTCGTGACCGTCTTGGACCTGGGCTAGAACCGCTCCCAACCCACGGCCACTCGCATCAGTGTAAACCACAAAAGGCTGTGTATAATCCGCATACGCTAACACCGGGGCTTGTGTGAGGGCACTCTTTAACGCATCAAACGCCCGCTGGCACTCCGAAGTCCACTCGACTTTACACTGGTGGGATTTTACGTCATTTGGGATTCCTATCAATAAGTTGTTTAAGGGTCGTGCTATAGCAGCAAAAGAGGACACGAAACGCCTATAGTAACCCGCTAGACCTAGAAACGCGCGGACCTCGCGGACCGTTGAGGGTGGTGTCCAGTCCCGCACTGCCACCACTTTCTCCGGATCGGGCCGCACTCCCTCTTTGTCCACGACATGGCCCAGAAATTGCACTTCCCTCCGCAGAAGTTTGCATTTGTCTAACCGCAGCTTCAGTCCATGTCTCCACAGGCGTTGGAAGACGAGCTCGAGGTGCTGTAGATGAGAGGAGAAGTCAGGTGAATATACTATAATGTCATCAAGATATACCAGCAAGGATTCTGTCACCTGACCACTCAGACACTGCTGCATCAGCCTCTGGAACGTCGCGGGCGCATTACAAAGCCCGAACGGCATGCGTTGAAACTCGAACAGGCCCAGCGGGGTCGTAAAGGCGGTCTTCTCCCGGTCCCGGGGATCCATTCCTACTTGCCAATACCCGCTGGCCAGGTCTAACGTGGAGAACCATTGCGCCTTCGTCAGGCTGGTGAGCGTCTCTTCTATCCTGGGTAGGGGGAAGGCGTCCTTGTGCGTCACGGCGTTAAGTTTCCTGTAGTCGACGCAGAACCTCCAGCTGCCATCTTTCTTCTTGACCAGTACGATAGGTGCCGCCCACGGACTGCAACTCTCCTTGATGACTCCCTTCTCCAGCATCTCATTCAGGAGGGTCTTCATCTCCCGGTACATGGAGGGCGGCAACGGCCGGTGTCGCTCTCGTATGGGTGCCGCGTCTCCGGTCGGTATCTGGTGTTGCACGACGTCCGTCCGTCCGAAATCCTCGTCATGGATGGCGAACACCTTCTTCCACCGACACAACATCTCGTGTAACTCTCTCTTCTGCGCCTCCGGCAGGTCATCACGCTCCGTCAACACTTCCATCTCTTCGGGCAGGGTCTTCAGTGGTCCATCATCTTCCACACTGATTACGGCCACTTCCACCTCTCCGTCGGTCCCCAGGGACAGGCTCAGGTCCCTGCCGCCTCGGACATCCGCTTCTTCCACCGGGTACAGCCTCCCCAGCTTCTGGTGGCGGTCCAGGACCAGACTATATGCGTGTGGGTTGCACACTCGTATGGGAACACGTCCGTGGCGCACCGTGACGAGGGCACGGGCCACTCCCAAATCTTTTCCATCCGGCAAGGCTTCCATCAAGGCCTCGTAGTCCGCTCCATTTGGTCCTCTCCAAGCGCGGCCCCAGATCATCACTTCACTCTGCGCGGGGATTCGAATCTTCCGCCGGCCGACCGGCCACACATAACCGATGGACCCATCTTCGTTCGTCACTGCCTCCACCCTCCTACAGGTGGCGAATGCGTCCTTCCACAGCGTCCTTCCCTGCTGACATGGAAACACAGGCCTCCCAGGCCATTTAAAGAGGGCATGCCATACAGCGTTCACGACATTCATCCCAATAATCAGCGGTTGAGTACAATGTTCATCTTTCACGATTACAACTCCTCTCCCTGGGATCTTCATTCCCTCCAGCTCTAGGTCCAATATGGCATAGCCAGTGTACGGTAAGTCAAGACCATTAGCGGCGCGTAATTTAAAAACAAGGGGCCCATTTCCCAACGTTAGGTGTGAGAATTTTTCCTCAAATAAGCTTTGCTGCATTAATGTGACTTGTGACCCAGTATCCAGTAACCCCCTTAAGTGGACTCCTCCCATAGTGATCCCAATAGTCGGACAGTCCCCAATAAACACTTCATTAGCCCTTGATCTGGCGAGTGCGCGCTGCACCCCTGTCTCCCGGACCTCGGCGACAGGGCGTACTAGTTTAAATGATTGGGGTCAGATTTACAAAAGCGAGCAATGTGCCCAGACTGCCTACAGCTCCTACAGATCGGCCTACCTCCCTCATCCCACTCGTTGCGTTGGTACGGCTCCCGGCGTCGTTCAGATGGAGGCGAACCGCGAGGTCGTGTATCGGTGGTGTTGGGTCGAAGGAGCGGTCTGATCTCTTTCATGAGCTCCTGCGTAAACCCCTGCATTTGCGATTTGACGTCTTCCATAATCTCCTGTTTCAGTTTCTCTCTCCATTCAGATTCCTGTGAGGGTGTTGGGATAGAGACAGGTTTAACAGCATGGCACAAGATTTCAGCAGTCCCTTCTCTTCTATGTTCAGTGTCTAGTAGGAAGGCCTCATTTTTTAGGGCGGCGAAGTCTTCTGTGGGGTTTCGACGGGCATATATTCTTAAGGCTTGACCCAGAGGGCCTTCAGACAGTCCTACAAGTAACTGCTCTCGCAGAATGGCATCGGAGGGAGCGGTGTCTGGGTCGAGCCGCCGCAGCCCGCAGAACAACTCTCTAAGCCTCAAAATATAAGCCTGCACACTTTCGCCTGCGCGTTGCGCACAGCCATAGAACAAGGCACGAGCTTGGGAAGCAGAAACAGATGTTTTATACAACGTGTCTAAACATTTAAAGACTTTGGCCACTGTATTGCGATCTTCCTTGTCAATTACACTAATTTGTCGCTTAGCTTCCTCAGTAAGGGTCTGTACTACAAAAGCAACTTTTTTCTCCTCTGTTAAATCCTGAGTGCCCAATAATCCTTTAATCTGTTCTCTCCATTCCCTGTATTTCTCCTCACCTTCTATGCCCGAAAACTTAGGTAGCCACGGTGCCCCTGGATACACTGGCATCATCATCATTACTTTCTTGATTCAACCAAACAAAACAAAACAAAAAGCAGCAAAACAGCAAAATTTCAATACAGTTTCTCTTAGGGATTTTGTGTTGTTCTCTACCCAGTCCTGCCGCGCTACGCCAAATATGTGACGGTGGCCAGGTTGTCACATGTAACTTGCCACTTCTTTTTAGAATGCTGACACTCTTTACTTTGTCTCAATAATAAATAAATAACAATACACATTAAACTCACAACAATAAAATATCAGTTGCACGGTAAAGTGCGGGGTGCGTAATTACTGTGAGAATAATACTGTTTGTTAGGTACTGCAAGACTACGCCACCTTTTTATTTAAGAGGTAGGGTCCTCTGTAACACTCTTTCTTAGGCTATTCACAGGTTCGAGTTTACCCAGGTAAGTACAATACTTTTAAATGAGAACAACACTTCAACACATATCCCTTGGAGAAAGCTGGACGGAAACAGGTTTGTATAAAAAGGTAATCTATTTTATTAAGCTAATACAGTGGCGTCTATAAGCCATAAAATATTGAAAAGCATAAACAAAATATAACACTAATTCTAAAACCTCAACCTCCTAATGCGCCCACTAACTAACTAAAATACAGGAATACAGACAATCACCAAACACTAAAAACAGACAGGGCTTGTGCAAACTATAGCAAATAAATAATGAATTTAGCGTTAAAGTGCCAACTATTACTGAAGCAGTAAAGTGCCAAGTGCCAATTCAATTGCTATATGTCATATACTCATCACGGTTCAATGCAAAAGGTGGGAATGTCCTTATATGGGGTTTAACTGGAGCGGGGGTTTAGGCCAGGAATCACTGTCTCTTCTTGTCTTCGTGCGTATTGCCTGCAATCATAGAAACTAGAACCAGTTCATCTGTTCAGGTATATTTCACATATGAGGTTTAGGACCGTGGGTTTATAAAGGTAACGTTGCATAGAAGGACACTTACTCGCCCGCCAGACTGTACGTCTGGCTTTGAGGGTGTGAAGCGCGCAACGTTATCGCCACTGGACCTCTCCTCCGTTCCTTGGTTCGTCTGTCTGTCCTCCCCGTCTCTGCTGCTACTGCGCCGTCTGCTCACCGTCCGCTGCTGGTGGCTTGGTACGTGCCGCGATCACTGTATTCCCCACCTCTGCTCCGTGGTATGTCTGCTCCTCCTGTGCACAACCGTCCCTTCTGGCTGTCACTTCCACACTGCCCTGTATGCCTGTCTCTCTGCTGTCCAAGTGGCTCGCGCTCACTTTTGAATAAGGTGGGCCACACCCTACTCCGCCCTCATTCGCTCTGCCACCAGCGTGACCTGGGGACATTGGCCGTCCGCTGTCACAAGGCCAATGTCACACAGCCTATAGGGGAGTCCAATGTCAAGTGGCTCGGGGACCGGGGGGAAATACATTGTCAACCATAAAACATGCAGTGCAGAAATATAGTTAAGAGAATGATGTTTTTAAGTGCGTAATACAGGTTTTTCATCATCAATAAAAAATGTTACAATTTGGTTTCACCCCCCTGCTTTGACCCTGTCACATCTGGAGTCAGCAACTGCAAAGTTCAAGCACTGACATGACAGTGGACATGCAGGGTCACTGCTGGTCATAAAATGCACAGTCCACTGGTTTACTTAACAAGTGGAATAAACAAACATGACACACATCTACACCGCCAAGTACCGTTTAACCTGTTAACAACCCGTGGTTGCTATATACCATTTAAAGGTACAGGTCTGATGATTAAAATGAAAACTATTTCAAGATAGCATCCAAACTGACGATACAAGCAACGCCAAAGTCCGACGTACACAAACAAACATTCACAAAGATGCAGCGACTTATTGAAAGTTGAATTCTACTCCACCAATATGAAATATTTCCAAAGTCCAAACCACTTTTTTCCTTCAAGAACCCCACAGACACCCATAGGGCATAGCAGTGGCAGCCATTGTGTAGTTCCACTCAAACTTTTGTGAAGGAGGCCGACGCACACCTCAAGGGTTGGCGACAGGTGCATAAGTCAAAAATGCACAATTTAGGAGGAGATCTCTGATGGTTAAAACCAAAGAATAGGACCCGCACACCTCACACGTCTGAATCTTGCAAAAAGAAATGTAGCTCTTTATTCGACGTTTCGGTCGTTAGACCTTCATCAGGACAGACTATAGTTCCACTCAAAAAATGTTTATAAAATATTTTTTTCCCATAGGGATTTCCAAAAATATTTATATCATGTAGTTTAAGCCTAGAATCAAGCCATCCAGGCTACTGGTGAATCATGGCCATAAAACATTTTTTTGAAAACCGCAAAAAACATCATTTTTTAAGTTAAATATAGTATATTGTATAATTAATACATATTTATACATTTTTTAAATCACAGAATCAAATGTTTTATGGTCATGGGCTAGGTAAGGCGTCATACTGTGGCCACCTTGTGTTTTCCAGCTCATATACTGTATGATAATAGCAGTGTTATAAAGGCCTTCTATTCTTGTAGGTTCAAACTTGTATAACTCAATGTCAGTTGCATTGAGCATGAGTTAATTATTAAACTTCAAAGTGTTTCCTTCAGAATGAGACCATGCCCATGCATTTATTCCAGATGATTCAAGAACAACAATCAATTTACTTTGGGTTTAGGCATTTTTTTGGCAAATTATACAGGATTGTTAACAGGTCAACACTCTGGATTGTTCAGTGTGTGTGTGTGTGTGTGTGTGTGTGTGTGTGTGTGTGTGTGTGTGTGTGTGTGTGTGTGTGTGTGTGTGTGTGTGTGTGTGTGTGTGTGTGTGTGTGTGTGTGTGTGTGTGTGTGTGTGTGTGTGTGTCAGACCCAGCGTAATGGACCATCTCAGCCCCCCCCCCCCCCCCCCCCCCACACTTGTTAACCTAGTTACTTTGTAGCCCATACTTGTTTTCTTAACAAGCACTTGTTAAGTGTCAAACCACCTGGCATGTTGTTTGTTGACTAGGGTTCAAGACACTGACCTTGAACTTCATGTGTGAGATGAATGTCTCCTAAATGTCTACATTATAACTTTTATTGCTTCCAAACCATTTACATGTTATTAGAGAACACGTCAGTGATTGATTACTGCCTTTGACCATACACCAGTGCATACATACGTACATACAATGGTGGAAAAAGTACTTAATATTGTTTTTTTGCAATAATAATAATGCAAAAACAGAAGTATGTGTTTGCATTTGCTTTCCCCCCCCCCCCCCCCCCCATATATTTTCATAATAAAAAAGTGCCATGTATCGTATCGTATAGATATCGTGAGCCCAATATAGTGTATCGTATCGTATTTTGAAATACCCCTAATACAGGGGTCTTCAACAGGGGGTCCGGGACCCCTAGGGGGTCCTCAGAGTTACTACAGGGGGTCCGCCAAATATTTGCGCGACATGATTTTCTTTTTTTTTACCTTAACCACTTGAACCCTAGCATCCCTTTTCTGAGGAGAACTTTAGCCAAAAATAGCAGATCTACAAGCTCACAACGCCTCGCGCTGCGAGGCGTTGTGAGCTTGTAGATCTGCTATTTTTTGGCAAAGAGGTATAAGTGTAGAGGGGAAAAAAAGCAGACCAAGTAAACAAAAAAGTTAATCTGAAACACAATTTTATACGGTATAGAGGGGGTCCCTGCTTCATCTCTCTCTCAGCTAGGGGGTCCTTGGCCTGAAAACGTTGAAGACCCCTGCCCTAATACATACATACATACACACTTTTGTCCACAAAGCAAATTAAAAGTATCTTTAAATGTCTCTCTCTCTCTACAGCTCTCTCCCTGGACCACCAGATAGGGAACTTTGAGGTGGGCAAGGACTTTGACGCCCTGCGGGTGAACGTGGCCGCGCCTGGGGGTCCCATTGACCTGATCCAACACGAGGAGCCTAAGGTACAGCAGGAGGTCATGATGGGAGCTAGCTCCAACTCCCAACCTCACTTTATTGTCTTTTTTGCAGCTTCCTACGTATTAGAGATAGTTAGAAGAGCAGGGAAAACTAGGATAGATACAATTCAAATAATCACACTCACACTCACACTCACACTCACACTCACACACACACTCACACACACATATATAGCAATAGCAGCAAATATGCATAGAATGTATGAGATTGGGATTGTAGTGATCTTCAGAGTACCAATGCAATGAGAGCATGAAAGACCGACATGGCCACCTAGTGGCCACAGTTGTAAAGTGCAGCAGGCAGACCAGATATACACACTACAGTAGACATGCGGGTAGAAATGTACAGACATGTGTGACAGGGCTCAGCGACCATTTAATTTATTATTTTTACTTAAGTAATACCACCGTGCAGAAATACTCTGTTATAAGTAACAGTCCTGTAATCCAAGGGGGGGCGTATAGTCACTTATTTACTCACGCGCGCACACACACACACACACACACACACACACACACACACACACACACACACACACACACACACACACACACACACACACACACACACACACACACACACACACACACACACACACACACACACACACACACAGAGTCATAAACAGATAGTGAAAAAAACATGAAAAAGCTAGTCTCATTTCAATGTGTTCATTTCTCATTCCAGATTCTTTTAGAGAAGTTCTTGAATTTGGGTGAGTGTGTCTTCCTTATTCTTGATCATATTACACATTAGCTTGTGGGTTGTTTACATTTGGCTTTTTCTTTGTTTCTCATCAACTCACCTGTTGTTCCTCTGTTCCTCCTACAGGTGACGACCGTAACATAGTGGAGGTGTATGTGGCCGGTAGGAGGGTGGTGCCATTATCCGAGATACCAGAAGTCACAGAGTAAACCAGGGACGGCATTTAGTCTCATGGATGGCAATTGCCACCCCCTAGAACAAGGGTTCCCAAACTTTTCCGGCCGCGACCCCCCAAAATAATCATATTCGAACTGGGGTCCCCCCACCCTGACAAGCACTTGGAATTGTAGGCAGCATAAGCATTAGATTTAGTTTGACTCTGTTCCACAGATAAATATTGTGAAAATGGATAATACAAGCTCACAACGCCTCGCACTGTGAGGCGTTGTGAGCTTGTAGATCGGCTATTTTCACAACATTTGCCTTTTTTTTACATAATATTTGACAATTAGAAAACCTGTATACACTTATACTGTATCATCACCTTCTTAAACTAAGAAAATTACTTAGGCCATTAGTTTGAGAAGGTGACGGCATGTTGGTCTGTTTACTGTTGAGTGAGAAAACAATGTTGCACATTAAGCTAATCATCTGTAATCCCCTATATTTGTCCTGAGATGAGATTATCCTCCATGATGAGGATAATTAGACAGAGGGTTTAAAGTCACATAATTATTTATGAATAATCAATTTAACAACATTTAATGTCAACTCTTTGAAAAGAGACGTTTAATTTCAACGAGTCTAACCTGGTTAAATAAATGTTAAATCAAATAGTGTATAATAGTTTATGATGCAGTTTAGTGCAGGTGCACTATTCAGGTCTTTTTTTTCTATTAAGTGAAAATGTAAAAGGGACATTAATTATAACCCTAACCCAGATACCAATTATAGTACTGTTTGTAATAGTCAAACTATATTCCAGGCTGCTCAATATAGAAATATAGATGACAAGGGCCTGATGACTTGTTTTCATCAGGTCAACAACTTTTATTTATTCAGCAACCTGCTTCACACTCATGCAGTTATACAGTAATTATAATAATTAATTACTACCACAATCGGCCGGCCTCTCCCTTAGAGATAAAAGATAGGCTGAGAGGTTTGTTCATCCGCGAGAGACTCGGAGTAGAACCGCTGCTCCTTCACTTGGAAAGGAGCCAGTTTAACCCATTTAGACCGGGGAAAGAATCTGTGTCAATTTTAGATTTATTTGGCTATTCAAAAATAGCAGATCTACAAGCTCATAGCGCGGCACCGAGTGCCGCGCTATGAGCTTGTACATCTGCTATTTTGTGAAAAATTATGAAAATGTGTGCAAATATTTGAATATATATATATTTTTTAAAGCGAACATTTTTGACTCAAATCTTTGCTTCTGGGGATTCTGCAAATGTCTTAAAATCCTAACAGTTTTTCTTTTAAAGTTATGTTGCTATATCAGTGGTTCTCAAGCTTTTTCTCAAGCAGGGACCCCCTCAGAAGCGAAGATTTGAGTCAAAAATGTTCCCTTTAAAAATATATGCATATATATATTCAAAGATTTGCACAAATATTCACGATTTAAAAAAAAAAAGCAGATCTACAAGCTCATAGCACGGTGGCTAATGTTGCTCAGGAAAGGGAAGTCTTGAGCTCTCTGCTGAAACTGTTGCCCCCGTGACCCGAGTCCGGATAAGCGGTTGAAGATGGATGGATGGATTATTAACATATACAACTTATACAACCTGTGTTTAAGTGCCTTGCTCAAGGTGTTCTCAACATTAGTTGATGATGAAGGGAACCTTGTTATTTGTTCAGTTAATTTTTTCGCTGTGAAATAAATCTATTCTGTACTTAAAGGGAAATAAGCAATTAAACCTTTTTGGAGTAAGACATTAAGTGAAATTATCTTAATCTCATGCTAACAATGTTTGTGTTTATAATTCATGGATATATTTATAACATTTCATGGAGCTTTGTATTGAGGAATGATACATTCTACCACTTTTTCTCTCTATGTTGCACATTTTGTACTTGAATCTGTAAAAACAAAAACACAAAGGGAACAGGTGTGTGGATGTGAAGGTAGATTTTAATAAAGAGTAAAGGTGATGTTTATGCCTAAAGATTGTCATTATGTTGTCTTTCTTTTCTACCACCATCTATTTATACTGTAGTATTGTTACATGATCTTAACTTATTGTGTTATGCATATTAACCATTCTCTGAATTGCATGTGAAGGATAGAAGCATAAAGCCGTGCTTCTCAAACTTTTTAAAGTCAAGGACCTCCAAATTGATATTGTGTTTGGCCATGGACCCCCGTCTGAAAATATGTTGTGCCAGGAACCCCCAGAAGAGAAGATTTATGTTTTAAAAAAAAACTAATTATTCAACATTCAACGTTTTCGATATTTTTCTAAATCTTTCCAAAATAGCAGATGTACAAGCTCGCTGTGAGCTTGTAGATTTGCTATTTTTGAATAGCCAAACTTTGGCTACCAAAGTATAAAATATGGAAGTGGTCAAAATTATGGGAATCGCATTCCATTTCGACATCCCGCCACTCCGACTACGTGGCTTCCGCATGCGGTTAGGGTTAGGGTAATTATTGTGATGCTATATTGAATTTTGCTGGGGACCCCCAGGAAACTCCCCAAGGACCCCTGTGGGTACCTGGAACCCACTTTGAGAACCAATTATGGCATAAAGATCTAATCATTAAATGTGAAATAAGAGTATAGTTTATGAGGCAAGCATTTGAAAAGATATGCCAGGGACTCAACCTTTTTAATTTCTTGGGGTCCCCAATCTACACTGTATCATCGTCACCAGTGTTCATTTAACTCTGAGTGTACAAATGGAACCAAATGGACCCGTTAGGGTCCGTCCAGTTGGTTCCATTTGTACACTCTCAGAGTTACAGACACATAAGGGTCAATTTGGTTTCTAACTATTAATTTGGCTGGGGACCCCCTGGAACCCCCTCAAGGACCACTGGTGGTCCCCGGACCACTGGTTGAAAACCACTGATTTAGACTATTAACTCAGAGAATTCCCGTTTCCGGTCTGTACCACAGGGTTATTATTCCGACCATATGTAATCATATTAATCCGGCAAGTTTACTTTTAGTAGTCTCACTTCTTGTAATAATTCGTTAAGCATGTCAAACATGTTTTATTTGAACCCGTAGCGACTATTGATGATAACCAATAGACCCCTTAACAGACGCAGCCAGTATGCGCGCAACGAAACCCATTATATCAGGTCTCGTTAGGACGCGTCTCACTAGCCAACACACACAAGAGGGGGTTGGGGTGTGCTGAAACCAGTGCACCCCGAAACAGGTTGGGAATTGATTGCGTGAAACAATCACCTGTGCGTCCAGGCTCAATGTTAGTAAACAAATAATTGGTCTATGGTTTGGCCGGAAACGGAATCCTTGCTTTGTACTAGTAGGCGGGCTCTAGACCGGATCTTGCTGTTCAATTCGGAATAGCAACTTTCTCCACAGCTAGATGCGGAAAGCCCGCGAGGTTACCGCCCCATTTACCAAACCTCTTAAACACCTATTGGTTCCTTTAAGCGGTCAATCACCGCCCCCTTCCTCCCCGACGACAAGCCCAGAGCAGTGTTGCCATGTCCGCTTATTATACGCGACTTTGGGCTTGTTTTTCTGTCGCTTGTAAATATTGGTAGTTAGTTGCAGTTTTTGGGTCTAGTTTCTAAAATAAAGTGTAGTTGCTTATTTGGCCTTGTTTCTTAAATGTTGTTTAAACCAGTGGTTCTCAAACATTTTCATGTCAAGGACCCCCAAATTAAATATGTCCGCACATCTCCATCTAAAAACATTTTCTGCCAGGGACGTCACCCCCGTACAAGATTTTGTGTCCAAAATATTCCACATTTCCCTTCTTTTGTCCAGATGATTTAAAAAAAAAAATAGCACATGAGCTTGTAGATCGGCTATTTTCAAATAGGATAGTCGCTTCTTTTGGGCTTGTTTTCGTAGACCTGGTTGCTTGTTTCTCTCGCACAATGTGGCAACAGTGTCCCAAAGACACAACATTCTGACAGAAGAGGAAACAGCAGCATGTATGAACCTCTGCTGCTGCATTTAAAGACCAACAGTCTGACAATACATCGGTCGATAGTAACAGCCGATAACATCGTTAATATCGTGCCAAACAGGACCGTATGTTGAGAAAGAGACGAAAGAAAGAGAGAGAAAGAGACGAAACGGCGTTGGTTGTTTTTTTTGGTTCAATTTGTGTGGACCCCCGACCGACCGACCGACCGACCGACCCGAGGAGGAACATCCCCACAGTCAGGCCACTAATGTCGGCTTGACAGACAACACACCACCGCCTGGAAGAGAGAGAGAACCAGAGGATATTAGACTGATGTTAACATTAAACTGATGTTTGTTAACATTAAACTGATGTTAACATTAAACTGATGTTAACCTAATATAATCAGCTGCTTTGCTTTGAGAAGGAATAAGATCATCTCGTCCAGACATCCATAGAAGGCAGAGTAATAACGTCCACCGTCCAGGTCAGTTTATACCAATAATACCAATGTATCTTACATTAATTTAACTCCGAGCTTTCATTTATTTAGTGAATGCAAAGTCCTTATAAGCCAAGCAGTTGTTGTTGCCTCCTGGTCTGCTGTATGGAGGTAGCCAAGATCGAATATGTGTATTATCGATTTTTACTTTTTTTTTTTTTATCTACCAGAGTCTTAGCTACCACCCCCCCAGTTTGTCCTGGAATGTCACCAGTAAAGCCTGTATTTCTCCAAACATGTACAAATGCAATATATAAGGTGCTTACCCGGTTGCCCCAAATGTTAACTAGCGGTCCGGGTTCTTTGTGTAATGTATTAGTCCTTAATTGTCGATAAATAAGTGTTTTAATCCCGCCTGTGGCTGAATCTGTCAGAAGTTTCCAATGGGTGGCAGTGACGGGGCGCATCCGGTGGCGGCCGGAATTACACTCAATGTAAACAGGAAGTAAACGAGGGGGGGAAATGGCGTTCGGCCACAGACGGGATTAAAACACATATTTATTGAAAAGTACGGACCAATACATTGCACAAAGACTCCGGACCTCAAGTTAACATTTGGGGCAACCGGGTAAGCACCTTATATTTTGCATTTGTACATGTACGAAGAAGTACGGGCTTTACTGGTGAAAGTCCAGGGCATTCTGTGGGGGTGGTCACTAAGACTCTCGTGAAAATGTCAAAATCGATAAAAAATACATCTACGATAGTCTTGATCTAAGTCTAGTATGGAGGGTGACTAATCCTCCTTTCAGTCTTTGGAGAGGACAACAGTCAATGATGTTCTCCATAGTTTGCTCCTCTCCACAAGCACACAGTAGTGGGTTTGGGCTCTCCGCCCCATGTGTGAAGGCTGGCCAAACAGGGGCCATGATGTCCAGTCCTGAATCCATTTAACGTAGACTACTGTCTCCTTGGGGAGGTTAGTGCTAGGAACCTGTTGGTTGGGGTCTTCTGACACCATGATGTTTGTTTTGGGACCTCCCTTGGACTCCCATTCCTTTTCCCAAGCTGATTGGATCATGGTGAAGTCAGCTGGTGGTGGGGTGTTCTTCCAAATTGGTCGTCTAGACCAGTGGTTCTCAACCAGTGGTCCGGGGACCACCAGTGGTCCTTGAGGGGGTTCCAGGTGGTCCCCAGCTAAATGATGGAGAGGTGGTAACCAAATGGACCCTTATAGATCTTTAACTCTTGAGAGCGTAAGATGTACGGGTCCATTTGGTTTCATTTTACGCTCTCAAGAGTTAAAGTTAAACATCTGCATTAGGCTACTTAATTTACAAGAAGTCTACACAATTAGACAATGTAGAAGAACTATTCAAAGTTTTGGGTCTGAGAGGCTAAATCTCATCAAACGGTGGTTCGGTGGCTCAAATGCCGATTAAATAGTGGACCTTGATATGAAAAAGGTTGTAAACCACTATAGATGGAAGTGGAGCAGTGGGTGGGTTGATTGATTGATTGATTGATTGATTGAATACCTTATTTAGAAAGACATGGTAACAGTATAGTACATGGAAGTACAATTCACAATACAAGGTCCTCTAAACTGGATCGCTCATAAAAGCACTTGGCTTATTTAAAATGAGATCCCCGTGCACTCAAATCATGATGACATTTAAGAACACATACACATATAAACTACTAGATTGTAGATGGATCTGCATGGATTGGTATCAATCAAATCAAATCAAATCAAACTTTATTTATATAGCACATTTACAACAGCTCAAAGCCGACCAAAGTGCTGAACATGGTTAAAATAGATGGGGAGAGTCTTGTGGCGTCTTGAAGCATCCTTTGAGTGAATGCTGCTCGCTGGATTTGTGGAGGGGCTAGTACTATGTTTGATAGCACAGGGAGCCAGGGGAGTGGTGTTGAGCGAATAATCCCCGGTTATGGTTCTCGTGGTTGTGTTGAGCTGGGTGTCCACGTGGTGTGTGTGTGTATGGGATGACCTAGACCAAACAGGGGCCACAATATTCTGCTGCACCAGTATGCAAGGGGCCAGTGCTGAGGTATGCACCCCATTTTGCACCAGCAAGCTTGCAGAGAGCAGGTTATTTCTGGACTTCACCTTAGCTGCTGCTGTCCCTTTTTTTAGATGTTCCTTGAAGGATAGGGTTCTGTCAAGGGACCGTTCAAAGAGCTGACCCAGCACAGGTCAGGAGAGTAAGTCCTTATAACACCTGGCTGAGTGGACAGTTCCTCTTTTTATTTGGGGTTGTGTATCAGAGCCCAAGGTCATTCCTAGATGCCCAGTCTGAAAGTGCCTCACCATCACTAACCACTACTGTAGTGGTTCCCAACTTTTTCAGGCCGAGACCCCCAAAAAGAATCATATTTGAACTGGGGACCCCCTGACATAATCATATTTGAACTGGGGACCCCCTGACATAATCATATTTGAACTGGGGACCCCCTGACATAATCATATTTGAACTGGGGACCCCCAACATAATCATATTTGAACTGGGGACCCCCCAACATAATCATATTTGAACTGGGGACCCCCCACCCAGACAAGCACTTGGAATTGTAGGAGTTGAAGCATATTTAGTCTGACATGGTTCCACAGATAAATGTTGTGAAAATAGCTGATCTACAAGCTCCCAACTTTTTACATTTTTCACTGTCATCTGGGGACCCCCTGGGGGTCCCGTCCCACAGGTTGAGAACCACTGCACTACTGGCTATCCCCAGTCAGGCTGGTTAAAGCTGTAAAGTCCCCCACATAGATGGTATGGTGGGGTAGGGTGGGGATCCTGCAGATCCCCAGAACTCTGAGCTGAGAGTAATATATACAAATGTAACCAAACGGGTCCATTTGGTTACATTTGTATATCATTACTCTCAGAGAGATACAAATGGATACACTACTAATGCACATGAGGAGGAGTCTTTCTTCTAAATATAGAGCATTTGGTTCTCAATGTATATATAGCATCAAAATCAGTTTCAGCACTTGAACCCTACAATATTGCGGGGGTTATTAATAAAACCAAATAAAAAATCTTGAAATGTGTTATATTTTGGAAATATTATAACGACACAAATCTTATGGGGGTCCCTGGCACAAAAAAGGCTTTGACTTTTTACAGTTCCAAATTGCAGCCACCTGTAAGTGCTCTTTTAGAGCGGTTTTGAAGGAGTAAGGATTCACATGTTTGTATGACTGTTGGTAGGACAATAAGGGCATTCCACATATTTGTGGCACAGCAGTAGAATGAATTTAATCCCCTGTTAGAACCGGTCTAGGAGGACCGGTTGCAAATTGCAGACAGGTGCTCTTTTATGCTAGTGAGTTGTCTTCTTGGCCACAGTCAGCACCTGAAACTGCCGTTACAAGGACGTTTCATTGATGTCTCTACTTGTGAACTATATAACATTCATTATAAGCAGTTTTAACTATATATAACATTCATTATAAACAGTTTATTATAACCCAGCACTGAATTAGCTATTTTTTGTCTACATTCTAAAGGCCAAGAGATTAGATGGAGGATTATGGCTTTTGTGTGAAATAAACGTTTATTTCTTAATTTGCTGCAGACTGCAGTGAACTCTTAAGAGATTATAGACTTCATCTGAGTTGTATGCAGTGTTGCATTGCTGAATTGGAACGTGGTTGCACTCTATTTTAATGACGTGACACACGCACGTCGCTTAACACCTACACTACAGGTCACACAATGCACAATTAATATGCAATCTATGCTCAATCCTATGTTAATCCTATGTTAATTCATGCTGGTGTGACTGACAACCGGCGGTCGGCAGCCTTTGTAAACTTAGTTGAGGTGTGAATTTAAAGTTGTTTTAGATCTATGAGTGTGCCTGCGCGTGCTCCTGTGTTCAAATAGGTTCCTGCACGGCGTGCAAGGCCGTCCCATGAGCAATGCAACCCTGGTTATATGGCTGGCCTCTGGGCAATCTATCATCTTTTCCGATCAGCGATATGTATATTATTAACCCATTAAGACCTGAGGCCGATACTACAAATGCCTTCGAAATCGGTAGTTCTCAAACTTTTTCTTGCCAAGGCACCCCCAAATTGATAATATATTTGGCTGCAGACCCCCATCTGAAACTTTTGTTTTGTGTTAAAAGAACGTTTTTTTCAAGATTTTTCAAAAATGTTCATAAATAGCAGATGTACAAGCTTGCAGCATGGGTTAATGGACAATAATAGGATAAGATCTATACATATAAGCACCGGTGTGTAATTTATACAGATCATTTCCCTCTATATCAGCAGTTATCAGTCACTGGAGTAAGTGTGGTGGTGTTTACCTGCAGACACACACTGCCCTGTCGTATTTTGGTAGGCGGGGATGTTTTTGGGGCGTCTACCAAAACAAACAGTGAAAACACTAAAAGGTCAGTGTGTTTCTGCAGGTAAACACCACCACACTGATGTTCTGCTGATATAGAGAGAACATGATGGGTAAAAAAACAAAGTATATTGTTTTGTTATGTAAACACAGTGGCTCAGGAGGAGGTAGAGCCGCCACCGCTTAGGGACACGGAAGGTTCCCGCCGGTTCAATCCCCGGCCATCCTCCCCCTCTGTTAGTGTCGAAGTGTCCTTGAGCATCAAGACACTGAACCCTTACCTGCTCCCTATATGAGCAGGTTGGTGCCTGTTTGATTGAATACTTTATTAACAGTTTGCAAAGACACAAAGCACAGGGAAGTACAGTTCAATACAAGGTCTGTTTCAGAGGATTTTAAACCCAAGAAAGCACTATGGCTTGTTTCCATTGGGTTCCTTTGTACTCAATTCATCTTGGCTTGCATGGTTTCCTCCGCCGTGTGTGCGTGTGTGTGTGTGTGTGTGTGTGTGTGTGTGTGTGTGTGTGTGTGTGTGTGTGTGTGTGTGTGTGTGTGTGTGTGTGTGTGTGTGTGTGTGTGTGTGTGTGTGTGTGTGTGTGTGTGTGTGTGTGTGTGTGTGTGTGTGTGTGTGTGTGTGTGTGAATGGAATGCTCATTGTAAAGCGCTTTGGATAAAGGCGCTATAGAAATGCACCATTTAACCGTTTAACCATTTACCACAGGCCAACGTTACGTAATTATGCCTTTAACTTAATGCTAGGCATAAAGTGTGATCTCAGTAAACAACACACGTTTCACAGTGCAAGTCAAATCCTAAGACACGTTGAATTGTGTGGTTTAAAACAACGTTTAGAGCAGGGTTCTTCAACGTTTTCAGGCCAAGGACCCCCTAGCTGAGAGAGAGATGAAACAGAGACCCCCTCTATATTGTATAAAATTGTGTTGCAGATTAAACTCTTTTTTTGTTTTACTTGGTCTGCTCTTTTTTCCCTCTACACCTAAACCTCTTTGCCAAAAAAACGTACTAGCGTGCACAGCACACACGCGTGCACATCCGTGCATGTGCGTGCATGCATGTTATGTGGTGTTGCGTGAAGCGACCACAGTGCACCCCTGGTCATGTGACTCAGCCTTGTTGTGACCACACACACTTAACATGACTTTAATGTGTGATTTCATCTGGCTTCTCTGAAAGCCTGGAGATAAAACAAACTTATTTAGCTATTTTTGGCAAAGAGGTTTGGTGTAGAGGGAAAAGAGTAAAGACCAAGTAAAACAAAAAAGAGTTTAATCTGCAATATACAGTAGGGGGTCCCTGCTTCATCTCTCTCTCAGCTAGGGGGTCCTTGGCCTGAAAACGTTGGAAGACCCCTGCTGTAGCTGCTTGAAGGACAAACTGAACCATAACAACATAGGCTGTGTCAAAACAATAGCTATCAGGCATAGTGGAGACAGCTTGGCTCTTACAAGCTGCCAAATATCATAATGTATTATATAATAATTATTAAGTGATGGTAAAATATAAAGGTTAGATATAAGCAGCTACAGTATATCATTTCTTCCGTAGGTCCCTGGCACATTGACATTTTCAAATGCATATGAATCTGGGGGTCCTTGGCACAAAGTCGTTGTTGAGAACTACAGTACTAGTAGAGACCTCATTGCTGCAAGGCAATTAAAAACAAAACCATATCTTAACATCTGAACCATCTAAGAGCCAGACGGGGGCGGGGCCGACTGGAGGAGATGCTTTTATAGTCAATAATGTCTGAGTGGATGAAGGAGCCCAAAGGCAGACTGAACTGAACCACCACAGCCTGAGGGCCTGCTCCAGAAACCTTGTATCTACAATCTCCGTATTTATACTTTTTATGTTTCGTTTTTGTCAATTAACCCATTAAGACCTGAGGCGATTCTTTAAAAAAAATCTAAATCTCAAGTTTTTTGAAAAAAATCTGGAAAATATTTTTTCAATATTTTTCAAAAATAGCAGATCTACAAGCTCATAGCGCGGCACTCGGTGCCGCGCTATGAGCTTGTAGATCTGCTATTTTTGAATAGCCCAAAGAAATCTTAAAATGAGACGCAGATGCGTCCCCGGACTTAATGGGTTAATGGTCTACGTCTTTGCACTGTGTGTCATGCAAAAGTAGCGAAAACAGTAGGTAGATCGGCTATTTTAACTAGTTTAGAAACATTTTGAAAGTGAAAGTCGACCCATTTCCATTCGGGAACGCATCTGTGTCATTTTAGATTTTAGCTATAACCAATATTAACCATTATTTTATACTTTGGCTATCCAAAAATAGCAGATCTACAAGCTCGCGCTTACAAGCCTACCAATGACATCATCGATGTCTACCAATGACATCATCGATAGGGACGCCAAGCTCATCTGATCTAGCAAATAGAAACTACTTGTCTTTCTCTTCCAGGAAAGTCAGCAGCACGCTGAAATACAGTAGAAGCCATTGTTCTTGCATTCATTGCTCCAGTTTTGAAAACCTTATATGTCCAAAACTGTTACTTTTCAGGATTCAAATTCAAAAACAGCAAAAGTAACAGATCTACAAGCTCAAAACACATCGCTTTGCGCCGCGTTTCCAGCTTGTAGATTTGCTAGTTTTTGATGATTTTGTGTGTGACGCTGTAGTAGGATCAAGTAGGGCGTTAATTTAAATATGGAGATAACAGGTTTCTGCCTGGACAGCAATGATATACTGTATGTAGAGAAGGAATCAATGGTCTAAAAAAAAAAAGCAAAAGCATTTCAGGGCCGGGTAGCTTAGGCCCTCGAGGCCTACATTACATTACTGCATCTCTACTTTAGCAAAGATGTTTTAACCCATTAAGACCTGAGGCTGCGTCTAAAAAAATCTAAATCCTAAAAAAAAAAATCGGAAAAAAATATTTAAAAAATAATTTTCATGATTTTTCAAAAATAGCAGATCTACAAGCTCGTAGCGCGGCACTCGGTGCCGCGCTATGAGCTTTTATATCTGCTATTTTTGAATAGCCAAAGACATCTTAAGTGACACAGATGCGTTCCAGGTGTCAATGGGTTTTTAAAGTAGAAACACAAACAGAGAAGCTCTCAGGAGTCCTGCCGCTGCTGAACATATAAATACCTCAGTACAGTATCCTGTGGCTTTACCTTGTGATCAATCATCAGACGATGCAGAACAACCTTAATTTGTGATTCCACTCGGTCTCTTGTTCTTTGTTTCAGGCTATTTTGTGTGTGTGTTTTTTTTTGCTTTGGTAAACTCACTTCAACAAGGTACAACTCTGTAGAGAAAGAACTGAGAGAAAGTTGGGGGTTGAGACAGATGGAGCTAGACATTAAAATCTCTCTGTCTCTCTCTCTCTCTCTTTCTCTCTGACACACACACACACACACACACACACACACACACACACACACACACACACACACACACACAGGTCGATTCCTCCTTGGTCTCAAATGGAATTTCCCAGATCTAATTCATAGTCTGGTAGAGCTGGGCGATATGAACAAACATCAAACATCACTGTATTTTTGACCAGAAAATAAATACATGATTTTTTTACTCAAGTCAATTTTGAATTCCGGACTTTTACTTGTAACAGAGTAATTCTACATTGCAGTATTGATACTTTTACTTAAGTAAAACATTTGAGTGCAGTTGATTTAGTTGACAAAAAAATATCTGGTCGGTGCCTTGATGGCGTCGCAATGCCTGATTTTACACATGCACATGTTGCGTGCTGAAAATAGCCGATAGAAGAGCTCACAACGCGTCGCAGTATGATGTGTTGTGAGCTTGTAGATCTACTATTTTCAGAGTGCAACCAAACATTAAATGACTTGTCTTGTAGTTCTACTGTATCTCTTCTCCAATAGTCCCTCACTAACATTTTGGTCTAGTTTTTATTTGTTGACAAAATTGTCAATATATTTAGTCTTAGTTTTAGTCATCATAGCTTAGTGTTTATGTAGTTTTTATGTAGTTTTGATTTAGTTTTCGTCAGTGAAAAAAGGTAGTCGACGAAAATTTGTCGCCATAGTTTTAGTCGCCGAAATAAACACTGCTGTCTTGAGAGATTCATTTCTCAACAATGACCTGCTCACCATTCATTATCCCTTGCATGTCATCCTTCCCCTTCAGTGCTTCTTCTCCTGAGGATGAACCACCTGTCCCTGAGCGAGCTGTGCTGCCTGTTCTGCTGCCCGCCATGCCCCAGCAAGATCGCCTCCAAGCTGGCCTTCCTGCCCCCCGAGCCCACCTACAGGTCAGGTCACATGTTGTATCACACCTATGCTTTATGCTTCATTACGTTGGCTACCAATTGACTGCAGAATTATTTAAACGAACTTCTGCGCCCCCAAGGTCAACATGTGAGATTACGGTACTTAGGTCTTCAGACAAAGGCCTTTTCCATGTCATACGCATCTTTGGAAGGCATCTGTGTCACTTTAGATTTCTTTGGCTATTTAAAAATAGCAGATCTACAAGCTCATAGCGCGGCACGAGTGCCGAGCTATGAGCTTGTGGATCTGCTATTTTTTTTTTAAATCGTGTCTTCTGGGGGGTTCCCTGGGGGGTTCCCTGGGAAAAAAAACATTTTACAAATGTTCACCTTAAAAAAATATATATTCAAAGATTTGCAAAAATGTCCATGATTTAAAAAAAAAAATAGCAGATCTACAAGCTTCGTGCCGCGCTGTGAGTTTGTACATCTGCTATTTTTTAATAGCCATTGCTAAAATCCATGACACTGATGCTTTCCAGTTTATAATGTTGTTTATTGTTAGGTATTATTTTTGCTGCTCTGTTTGTAACTTGTTTTTATTGTGGCCCTATTTTAATGTGACATTCTTGTTTTATTTTAGTTTATTTATTGTACAGCACCTTGTAAGTTTAGGTTAAGAATGTAACCTCTGTTCTTTGAATATTACTCACTAACTATTTGCTTATGGGGAGAGCGCCCCCTAGTGTGATCACGCCAGGGGGCGCTCTCCCCATAAACGAATATTGAGCGAGTAATATGATAAAAGAACATTTGTTTTTATAAAAACGTTATAAAAAATCTGTACCTTAACCTTTTTTTTTACCTTTACAGCCTGATGAGCGATGACAGCGGCAGCCGCTGGACGCTGCACCTGAGCGAGCGCGCCGACTGGCAGTACTCGGCGCGCGAGCGCGACGCCATCGAGTGCTTCGTGACGCGCACGGCCCGCGGCAACCGCATCGCCTGCATGTTCGTGCGCTGCTCGCCCAGCGCCCGCTACACGCTGCTGTTCTCCCACGGCAACGCGGTGGACCTGGGCCAGATGAGCAGCTTCTACATCGGCCTGGGCTCACGCATCAACTGCAACGTCTTCTCCTACGACTACTCGGGCTACGGGGCCAGCAGCGGGAAGCCGTCCGAGAAGAACCTGTACGCGGACGTGGACGCCGCGTGGCACGCGCTCAGGACACGGTAAGGAACAAGGTTTTTAGTTCGTAATTTCATTGTTGCTGACGACAGACGAGAAAAAAAACCTTATATCCGTTGTTTTAACTTTCTGTGTTTTTTCGTGAATTAACTCATTCAATCCAGGAACCCATCTGTCACTTTAGATTTCTTTGAGCTATTCAAAAATAGCAAATATACAAGCTTGTAGATCTGCTATTTTTGAAAAATCGTGAACATTTTGTGCAAATCTTTGAATATATATGTATTTTTAAAGCAAACATTTGTAACTATAATCTTATTGCTGATTCTACAAATATCTTCTAAATCCTAACAGTTAACACAGATGCTTTCCCTTGTCTTAATGTCTTAAGAACATGCTAATCAGTTGCATTACCATGTTCTAGGTCAGTGATTGATACAGAGAAGGCTGTGTGTTGTAGCAGCAGAGACTGCCTGGTGGGCAATCACAGCCCCATGATGATAAGACAGATACCGTAGAGGGAAGGTGAAGGTTAGAGAGGTGATGAAAGTCCTACATAATGATGGGGGCGTTGTCTGTCTGCCAAGAGCTCAGGACAAGACGTTCCATGACCTTTAGACACAGATAGATAGTCTTTAAAGGTTTCATGACATTCAGTTTTACAACACATTAAAAGTCGTTGTCATGGTCCTTCAAACGTGTATAAAAAGTTGTAACTGAAAATCCCACTCCAGTGAGCCTTTTCAACTGCGATTGCCTGTCAATCATCGCCCCTGCTCCCCGTCCCCCCAAAGGAAAGGATAGGGGAGGGGAGGACAGTGGGCGGGATTAATGGCATGTGACTTCACTCTCCAAGGGGCAATCACAGATTACTTTTCAGCCTAATTATTCAGAAAACCCCAGACCACAGAAAATCCACTGAATGTTCAAATTTCTGTTTTTTTGGGTGTAATTGAGGTCATAAAACCCCCCCAATTTTTTTTTTAAAGTGAAAATGAATGTCATAGAACCTTTAACATAACAAATGATTTGAGAGGGACTTGAATTTATTGCTACATGGGTTTTACAGAAATGTTTTGGTCTTTTCTGCCTTTATGTGGATATTACAGTGTAGAGGGAGAGACTGAGAGGTGACACACAGCAAAAGGTGTGAGGCTAGGGAATCAAGCCTGTGACTCGCTGTCAGGCTGCATTAGAGGTTATATTTATTTTCTTTCTTTTTTTCTTTTTAAAAATGACACAGTTCCAGGTCTTAACACTCTACCCGCCGGGCCCGTAGCCTAGGGGCTGATAAATCCAACTGTAAAGCGCCGGTCCCGTAGCCTACGGGCCGTGGTGCCTTCTCCTTTTTTTCGAAAAAAAACAACCTTTTTCAATTTTCTACACGGACCATTTCATTGTAACACCACCGGAAAGCCCTTATTAGGGATTCCGGTTTTGCCGATGCCCTCAGCCCTCGTTCCAATGACGAAACTGAAACTCAATTTTCTCCTTGTTTTTTTCTTCTCCTCATCGATCACTGTTTAACATAAACCGTTCTAACTACAACATGGAGGCACCGTTTGACACGCGTTCTTCAGTGGTAGAAGCAGGCAGATGTCTGCGATGTTTACAAACAGTACACGGCTCAATTTTAAGGATTTTAACAAGGTCTATGGCGACGTGACAAAAACAAAAAACAACAATAAAACGTTGGCACTGGTGAGTACATTATGAGATTAAACTCTGGCGGTCAATGTGTTAATGGGTTAAACACCAGGCCATCAACATGATATTTATGGCCAAATACCTCACTATGGATATTGTTGATGATGGTGTCGAATGGATGGATGGATGGATGGAAGGAGATGTGAGTAAAAGTAGGCATCATGCCTTAATGAGGTGGTGTTGTAGGAGGTGGATGACGACACGTACAATCTGCTTCCTGCTAAACACACTGGCTTTCTGTAGGCAGGAGCAAAATGTGTGTGTGTGTGTGTGTGTGTGTGTGTGTGTGTGTGTGTGTGTGTGTGTGTGTGTGTGTGTGTGTGTGTGTGTGTGTGTGTGTGTGTGTGTGTGTGTGTGTGTGTGTGTGTGTGTGTGTGTGTGTGTGTGTGTGTGTGTGTGTGTGTGTGTGTTTGGGCTCTCATCTGTTGGCTCTGCAGGGGAGAGAAATCTGCTGCTCCTGCGTTCACACTCACTACACACACACACACACACACACACACACACACACACACACACACACACTCACACTCACACTCACACTCACACTCACACCACATAATGACCTACACACTCCTCCTCCTCCTGCCTTCCTCCTCATCCCACGCTTTTATCCGGCTCTCCCCCCTCCTCTCCTCTGTGTGTCCTTGTCCAGCTGGCTGTGACCTCCATCACTGGGTCCCAGGTGGGTTCACAGATAAACATGTACTGCTGCACACATACTGTAGACATACTGTAGACATAGTGTTTTCAGACGCATGGTTTCAGTGTAAGGACTAAGGACCATTCCTGTGCTTTTTGAGCGGTGTAGCTGCTCCTATAAGTGGGTTTGGGACCCATCCGTAGCGAAGGTTTTTCTTTCCGGTCTTGGACCAATTTTCTTTGGTCTTTGGTCTTGGACGATATATATATATATAGATAAAGAGAGAGAGAGAGAGAGAGAGAGGTTTATATAAAAATATCTCTACATCTAGAGTTCGGGCCGCATAAGGTTAGACAACACACTCCATATTTGGGCGTAGCTGCATCGGGAACTCCTCATATGCTTATGGCTGAGTCAGAGTGACGTCAGAGGTCCGTCCGCCCACCTTCCCATCCACCCTCCCATTAGCCAATATAAAGAGAGAGGGAGAGATAGAAAAAGAGGGAGAGAGCGACAGATATAGATATAGAGATAGAGATAGAGAGAGAGAGTGAGAGAGAGATCAAGCAAACACTAATAAGACAAAGAATGAAGAGAGACAGGAATTGTCCTCCTCAGAAGGAAATGAGAAGGTGTGTGTGTGTGTGTGTGTGTGTGTGTGTGTGTGTGTGTGTGTGTGTGTGTGTGTGTGTGTGTGTGTGTGTGTGTGTGTGTGTGTGTGTGTGTGTGTGTGTGTGTGGGGTTCAGTCTCAGTAACACAGATTAAGATGTGCTGAATGTCACTAGCCTGGTTTCAAACCAATCAGCCATTGCACAAAATAATTGCCCTCATCAGATTATCAGTGATTGATGTTGTCTGGTCACGCGAGGCTAGAATGTCACATGATGTGGTGTCAGTAATACTGCCGCCAAATCTGTGTATGATAGGAACTTTACACTAACCACTTCAACCCTTGCATCCTTATTATGAGGGGAACATTAGCCAAAAAGCTCATGAGCTATGAGCATGTAGATCTGCTATTTTTGAAATTATATTTTTTTAAAGCGAACATTTGTAAAATATTTTGTTCCAGGGACCAGAAGCAAAGATCTGAGTTACAAATGTTTGCTTTAAAATATATATATATATATATTCAAAGATCTGCACACATTTTCAAGATTGTTCAAAAATAGCATAATATCTTTATCTTTTTTGACCAATCACAACACTCGTTTCATTCATGGAGAATGTTAATAGATTCGTAAAGCGTCAACGTCATTTATTGCGGCGGTACTTCCGCCAAATTCCGGTGCTTCCGTTTAGACACTCAACCGGCCAGGTCTTGCCCAGCGTGGCAGGGTTGTCACGATTATGATGCGATGCGACGTGTTTTGAGCTTGTAGATCTGCTATTTCCACAAGTTTTTTTATTATATTTTTTATATAAATTAACATTTTAACATGGAAATTATGCAAAAAAATCATTGAGATTATAAATAATTGCGATTAGGCGATGATGTAATAATTGGGACATGCTTAAATACTGGTCTTTATCACATTATACACAGAGAGACAGAGAGAGACAGACAGACAGACAATGTACATTACATTACTGTGTAATGTAATAATGTAATGTACTCTATTGTCTGCTTGTTTTTATGTTTTTGTGGGGCCTGTGGATGTAAATTAGCAACTGTGTGTGTGTGTGTGTGTGTGTGTGTGTGTGTGTGTGTGTGTGTGTGTGTGTGTGTGTGTGTGTGTGTGTGTGTGTGTGTGTGTGTGTGTGTGTGTGTGTGTGTGTGTGTGTGTGTGTGTGTGTGTGTGTGTGTGTGTGTGTGTGTGACAGAGAGATGGAAGATAAAATGGTCTATAAAATCCCCCATCAGGCCTTTGATCTTCACTAGATAATACCACACTTCACTACTAAAGCTAATTGCGATGATTCTATCCATTAATCAGATCAATCAGAAAGCACGTTTCTTAGTTTCAAATGCCTTAAATGTTCAAAGGGCTGAAGTGGTTAATGTATGTTTTGTAGTAATAATCAAAATCTACGAAGTAACTAGTAACTAAAGTTTTCATATAATTGTAGTGGAGTAAAAGTATAATATTTGCCTCTGATATGTAGTGGAGTAGAAGTAAATGTACAGAAAATTGGAAATACTCAAGTAAAGTACAAATACTTCAGAATTGTAAAACAAAAAAAACAACAAAAAAAAAAGAGTACAGTACTTAAGTAAATGTACTTAGTTACTTTCCACCACCGACCGCATCCTGTTCTAGAAGGCTGGCCCCTCTGGCTCCACAGTGTGAAAATGAGGGCAGAGTGTCTCAGACAAAAAGACTCTTTTCATGGTGAGGCATCATGATCTGACTGAGCAGCAGCACAGCCAAACGCTGGCCTTTTATATTTATAGCTCTGCTATAGCTAGCAGCGGGACTCTTTTTAACACAGACAGGGAACCAAAGTGGCCGTGTCACTATTCTACAGGCTGGAAGATGGCGATGTGATATAATGTAGAGTGTAGACCAGTGGTTCTCAAACTTTTTCATGTCAGGGACCCCCAAATTGACACTAATTAGCCCGCGGACCCCCATTTGAAAAGGTATGCCAGGGACCCCCAAAAGAGAAGATTTTTTACGTCTCTAGCAGTGATTCTCAACCATTTTCATTTCAAGGACCCCCAGTTTGACATGCATTAGAGGCTATGGACCCCCATTTAATGGCATTTCTATCTCTTGGACCCCAATTTATATTATAAAATTAATGTTATTTTAACTCTGAGGGTGTACAAATGGAACCAAATGGACCCGTTAGGGTCCATTTGGTTCCATTTGTACACTCTCAGAGTTACAGACCCATAAGGGTCTATTTGGTTACTATTCTATCATTTAGCTGGGGACCCCCTGGAACTCTGTCAAGGACCCCTGGGGGTCCCCAGACCCCACTTTGAGAACCAATGGTGTAGACAATGGAAAAAGCAAGTGAAAAATCATCGTAAAAAAAGTAAAGAAAAGATAAACTGTAACAGCCGTTGACGAATTGAATTTCCTCCGTGAAATGGACACTTTGGACCGGGTCATATTCCACACATTGCTATAAGCCAGGCCTGGAATCGAACCTGAGGCGGGCTCTCTAACCATTCAGCTGCAAAGTGCAATGGTTCTGCTCAACCCATTAACTCATTCACTGCCTGAATTATTGCTGGCCGCGTTTGCCCACTGCCAGAGATTTTTCATTGAAAAAAAAAAGTACTCAGGAGCCGAGATACAGAATTTTTAAGTTAACAAGGAAGTGGATAGGAGTCTAGATCTTTGAAAAATCATATCTCCTTGGGGTAAAAAAAAAAAAAATGAAAAAAATAAAATTACGTTTTTCACATCAGTGGCAGCATTGGTAAACGGGAATAATTACGTTTATTACGTCAGTGGCAGTGAATGAGTTAAGACCAGGAAAGCATCTGTCATTTTAGATTTTAACCACTTTAACCATTATCTTATACTTGGGCTATTCAAAGAATAGCAGATCTACAAGCTTATAGCGCGGCACCGAGTGCCGTGCTACTCGGTGCTTGTAGATCTGCTATTCTTTTGAAAAATCTTGAAAATGTGTGCAAAACTTTTTATATATATTTTTCAAAGCGAACATTTTCAACTCAAATCTTTGCTTCTGGGGGATTCTACAAAATGTCTTCTAAATCCTAACAGTTTTTTGAAAAAAACGTATGTTGCTATAATCAGTGTTTCTTTTCATGTGAAGGACCACCCAAAAATGATATATATTTGGCCGCCGACCTCCCCATCTCAAAATATGTTGTTCCAGGGACCCCCCCAGAAGCAAAGATTTGAGTTACAAATGTTTGCTTTAAAAAAATATGTATATTCAAAGATTTGCACACATTTTCACGTTTTCCGCGCTATGAGCTTGTATATCTGCTATTTTTGAATAGCCAAAGACATCGAAAAATGCGTTCCCGGATCGAATGGGGTTCAAACGTCTTGCATTTCAGAGGCTACTTAAAGCCGCTGACATGAAGTCATGTATTACTGAGTAAACATACATTAGCGTACAGAGATAATGGTATGTTAGATAGTCATTGCATTCCTCAGATGCTATTATCTGTAATGGGTTTTTCACTCTCCTCTTTGCCTTCTTTCATTACAGCCACTGTTTGCTAGAGACAGTCATTTGATACTAAGAGATACAACCAGCTACAAGATGCTTAATTGCTACATCCTTTTATACAAGAAAAAAAACAAGAGTCAAAGTCTTGGGTTTCGACTCCACTGTGTTTTTAGAAACATGAGAAAATAGCAATAAAATAACAGAAATGCCAGTTTTAAAAGAGTGCCAAGCGTGTAGATCTGCTATTCTACCCCTGCTATTCTACCCCCTTTTGTCACCTAAAAATGTACTGATTTTATTAATATCAATTTAATTTGTTTGATTGATTTTTTAAATGGGTTAGTTTCATTAACCCCCTTAGTTTCACCCCTGATTCAGTGTACCCTCCTCTTTAAGCAAGCCATTCATAGTTCTCAGGAGAAGCCCTCTGTCACATGGACCATATCTAATAACTAGAAGATGAAAGCCTGCAGTCATACTGTTTGTATCAGTAGTGGAAAAAGAGTAGTCCATTTTATTTTATTTTGTTACTTACTGTAAGTAGAGCAATACCACAATACGGAAATACTCTGTTACAAGTAACAGTCATGTATTCAAAAACGAAAACGTACATGATAGGGGAAAAGTACAAAAGTTGACCTGGAATGAACAGTAGCCTACACCTTTTCCTGCTGGGATTAGGTCAATGCTTTGGATAACATTTAGATATTCATTGTATTCAGACCAGAATACATTTGGTTGGATGTTGGGCAATTTTCTTTTTTTTTTTCATGTAAAATTTGTTGTTGTACTACAATGTCACACAAAGGTATCAAAATAAAAAAGGTGAGCTTGTAGATCTGCTATTTTTGCTTATTTAGTTTTAAGTTGAAGTGAAAGTGGTTAAGTGTGTTTGTGCATTTTATAAATATTGAGCCAATGAAAATGCATGAACAAGAGATTTTGACTAAATAACTACATTGGATCCATTTGGAACGCAGGTTTTTTTCTTCCGTTTTTTCATTTCCTGAAAAGTACCAGTTTGGACTTACAAGGTTTCCTCTGGACAGTGAGGATTAGACGGTCTATTTGTGTAACACTATGTGTTAAAGCTTTTATATCGGCCAACCGGTGTATGAGTCCATCTGTAATGAAGTTAAAGTAGCCTCCATCTGTCTCTGTACCCGTTTTATAACCAAGGGACCTGAAACGTTGTTTATCCAGGAGAAAGTTGATTGTCCACCCAGGGAATGGAGCTATGAATACATACTGTAGATCTGGTGGGAAAGTAAAACAATGTTACACTTCCAACAGCAAAGCTATACATGGGCTGGTAGTTACTTCACCCATTCAATCCGGGAACACATATGTGTCGTTTTAGATTTCTTTGGCTCTTCAAAAATAGCAGATCTACAAGCTCATAGCCGTGCTATGAGCTTGTAGATCTGCTATTTTAGAAAAATCGTGAACATTTTTGCAACTCTTTGAATATATATATATATACACATATACATATTTAAAGCAAACAATCACGCGCCGTGTTCATTATTTTAGGCATTTTGTTCAAAACGGAGCACTCCTGCAAACTTTGAAAGCCAATCCTAGCCAATCAGGATGGAATAAGAAAAATCTGAAAGATACGTTTGGTTTAAAGACTATAGGCTAGGGATGTCCGATATTATCGGCCTCCCGATATTATCGGCCGATATTAGCATAAAAATTGATATCGGGAAAATATCGGTATCGGTTTTTGGAAAAAAAACTTTTTTTTTTTTTTGCTTTATAAATAAGTTACAGGAGTTCTTACTGTATATGGTGTGTGTGATATGAAATTTGAGCTTACCCTAATCACAATAATCCCCGCATATATCGGTATCGGTTGATATCGGTATCGGTAATTAAGAGTTGGACAATATCGGTATATCGGTTATCGGTAAAAAAGCCAATATCGGACAACCCTACTATAGGCTATAGCAGAGGTCTTCAACAGGGGGTCCGTGACCCCTAGGGGGTCCTCAGAGCTACTATAGGGCGTCCGGCAAATCTTTGTGTTTTTTTTTATTAAGCACTTGAACCCTGGCATCCTTATTCTGAGGAGAACTTTAGCCAAAAATAGCAGATCTACAAGCTCAACGCCTTGTAGATCGGCTATTTTTGGCAAAGAGGTTTGGTGTAGAAGGAAAAAAGAGCAGACCACGTAAAACAAACCAGAGTTTAATCTGCAACACAATTTTATACAATATAGAGGGGGTCCCTGCTTCATCTCTCTCAGCTAGGGGGTCCTTGGCCTGAAAACGTTGAAGACCCCTGGACTATAGAGATACTGTGTACCGATTTGCGTGATGTTTGGAAATCCCCACAAATGGACCTCCTGGTGGTACTATAACAGGCCGATCTGAACAATTCTGCTCTGGCATCCAGGGAGTGTGTGACACATGGATGGACGGATGGACAGACAGACTGGGTGCAAAACATAGTCTCTTCATGCCTACGGCCTGGCGGAGACAATAAGAGCTTTCTGCCCGACAGTGACAATATGTTCCTTTATTTAACCCATTTAGACCGGGAAAGAATCTGTCATTTTTAGATTTAATTTTCGTAATTTTCTTTTTTTTTTAAGTGAACATTTGTAACTCAAATCTTTGCTTCTGGGGATTATACAAATGTCTTCTGAATCCTAACAGTTGAAACACTTATGATGCTATAATATCAGCGGTTCTCAAACTTTTTCATGTCAAGGACCCCCAAAATGATATGTGTTTGGCTGCGGACCCCCATCTCAAAATATTTAGTTCCAGGGACCCCCAGAACCAAAGATTTGAGTAAAAAAAAAAATGCTTTGAAAAAATATATATTAAAAAAAAGCAGATCTACAAGCTGCTATTTTTGAATAGCCAAAGTATAAAATGGTTGTAGTGGTTAAAATCTAGAATGACACACGGGTGCGTTCCCGGTCTTAATGGGTTAATGTTAAAACAATAAACACTCACTGCATGCCTGCAGCTAATGTAGCAGAAGGCAGAAGTGCCTTCACACACGGCCGTATCATTTACCATACCTGCTGCAGGCTGGACTCATATGACCTGAGGAGAGAAGCTCCACACACACTGACTAGGGTTATTTGCATCTCTGTGTCTGATCAGAGTCTGTAGGGACGTATTATCCAAATTCCTAATGGAGGGTTACAGTATGATAGAAGAACCCAGAACCCGCTTAACTGTTGACTTTGAACTTGAATGAATGCACCGGATTGTGTTCATCACTTCAAACAGCTCTCTCTCTCTCTCTCTCTCTCTCTCTCTCTCTCTCTCTCTCTCTCTCTCTCTCTCTCTCTCTCTCTCTCTCTCTCTCTCTCTCTCTCCCCTGACAGTTAACACTCTAATTTACTTCACATTTCTGCTTTCTTAGTCTCTCTCTTATTTCTTTCATCTCTTAACACTTCAGTGTGTGTGTGTGTGTGTGTGTGTGTGTGTGTGTGTGTGTGTGTGTGTGTGTGTGTGTGTGTGTGTGTGTGTGTGTGTGTGTGTGTGTGTGTGTGTGTGTGTGTGTGTGTGTGTGTGTGTGTGTGTGTGTGTGTGTGTGTGTGTGTGTGTGTGTGTGTGCGTGCACGTGGGGGTTGTCCTACTTGTCTCTCTGGTCATAGGGTCGTTGGTCACACAGTTGGTATTTATCAAGCTACTGGATGTAGCTGCTTGGTAAGAGCCACACACACACACACACACACACACACACACACACACACACACACACACACACACACACACACACACACACACAGCCTTTTGTTCTGGCACTCCTTCCAGCAGTAGTAGTAATCCAGTCAGGTGATTCACTCCTTGTATGAGTCAGCAAGGCGTGAATACACACACAACTGATGGTGACACACACACACACACACACACACACACACACACACACACACACACACACACACACACACACACACACACACACACACACACACACACACAGTTTCTCTTCTAATAACAGTATGTGAGAGAGCCTTACTAGAGCCAATATCCCCCCCCAGTATTATTATTGAGGGCTTGCTGTGTGTGTGTGTGTGTGTGTGTGTGTGTGTGTGTGTGTGTGTGTGTGTGTGTGTGTGTGTGTGTGTGTGTGTGTGTGTGTGTGTGTGTGTGTGTGTGTGTGTGTGTGTGTGTGTGTGTGTGTGTGTGTGTGTGTGTTTGCATGCATGCCTGCACGTGCATTGGGTCTCTATAATTTTCTTCTCATCCTGACTCGGTAGGAGGACATTCAGTCAATCCCACAAGTCTAATATTGACCGGTATCCTAGCAACAGCGTTCCCTCTGCTGCCTGTCCTATAGGAAACAATACTCACTTCCTGATCGGTCAGCGTATTGATCACAGTTATTACACAATCACCTGATCACAACTATTTGCAGGGGGACAGTATTAGTCTGTGATGTAACGTCAAACCGTCCCACGTTTTCCCTTCTTTTCTAGGTCTCTCTATTTAAAGTTTTCTATTGTCTGGGTTCTGACCTACTGTAGCTCTGCAGGTGTTTGAGTCCAGTTATTGGTTGAAAGGAACCACATGCAATATTTATCGTGTCTGTCGGGTGGAAACCAGCTTCTCTATTATTTAATTAATCGAAAGAGTAATCGATAATATATAATTGCTAAGAAACAATTGCTAAGAAAATAATCAATAGTTGCCGCCATACATTTGTCCTGAATTCTGTGAGGGCTGTGCTGTGAGAACGCATGAGGTCTGTCAGATCGGATGCTGGAGGGGGGGGGGGGACGGTGCGGGTAGAGGATGTGATGCATAATAGATTGGTTTGTGTCTGGGGACTAAATTGATGAAGGTTGGGGGAGGGGGAGGGGTCTGGCTGTGTGTGCAGACGGTGAGGTCATAGAGAGCTGACATTGAGGAGCATTAGCTTCACATCCTGTATGTAATGTGGTGGTGAAGGGTTGGGCAAAGCGGCCCTTATCGTAATATCCTTCTTCTGAAGGTACACGGCTATTATGGTGCAAAAAAAATGTGCCTATGGCATACATGGGCAACTGGCGGCCCGGGGGCCACATGCGGCGCCCAACGTCACTTAATGCGGCCCGCAGGTTAATATCAGAATACTGATATATTATTGATTTCAGCTGTTACAATTCTAAACATGACCGGCTTTAATTACTTCAGTCTATATTAGTAGCTTAATGACTAGCATTCAAATTCTATTGTCTTTTTTATGTCCAATGTATTTGTATTTAAATTCATAAAGTTAGTAGTTTGAAATAAAATAAAAATGTTACTTTTCAGAATTCCAATTCAAAAATAGCAAAAACAAATTCTTGTTTCCAATTAAGAAATAGCAAAAATACCCGATCTACAAGCTGCGACGTGTAGATCGGCTATTTTTGCTACTTTTGTGTGACATAGAATGGCGAAAAAAGTTAAAATACGGAGAGACAGTATATGCTATGTGTCCCTCTGGAGTGAGCGTGGTAATATAGTTGCCCTCTGCATCATCAAAGTTGCATCACCCCTGGCCTATGGCTTGATGTCTTTTTCAACAACAAGCCCGCTGCTACCCGACGGCTCGGTCGGCTTTCAACGCTTCCCATTCAATCCGGGAACGCATCCCCATGATTTTAGATTTCTTTGGCTATTCAAAAATAGCAGATATACTGTGAGCTTGTAGATCTGCGCTATTTCTGAATAATCGTGAAAATGTGTGCAAATCTTTGATTATATATATTTTTTTTTATTTTTTTTTACATTTGTAAATCAAATTTTCGCTCTTAAGGGACCCTGGAACAAAACATTTTACAAATAGCTCATATGAGCTTGTATATCTGCTATTTTTGAATAGCCAAAAGAAATCTAAAATGACAGAGATGCGTTCCCGGATTGAATGGGTTAACAGCGTACCCACCGCCCATTCAACAACAGACTTTCAGCAACAGACGCTTTCCAAAAACGTACGGACGTCGGTGGAGAGCTACCTTAACAGTGGTATAGGCCTACTGTAGTTTCAGGCCTGGTTACTGTACATACTCTGTGCAAAGAGCCTAACTTTGTTCAGCTGTTTAGGCAAAAACTACAAAATGACGTCATTCAAAACTTTGGATCATGGATCTCTATGAACTTATTTTGCTCATTCGAATGGTTAACCTTTTAAGACCGGCAACGCATTTGTGTGTCATTTTTAGATTTCTATGGCTATTCAAAAATCGTGAAAATTCATGGCAACATCTTGGATCATATATTTTTTTAAGCAAACATTTGTAAATATTTAGTTCCAGGAACCCCCAGAAACAAAGCTTTGAGTTACAAATGTCCGCCAAAAAAAAAAGGGGGAAAAATCTAATATTTGCACAACTTTTCATGATTTTTCAAAAATAGCAGATCTACAAGCTCAAGCTGGTGCCGTGCTATGAGCTTGTATAACTGCTATTTTTAAATAGCCCAAATCAAGTCAAAATGACACCGATGCGTTCCCGGTCTTAAAGAGTTAAAGGGAACCATTAAGGAATGGGACCTTTTAAAAGGGGATCGTTAAGGATCCAGAATGGTTCAAATCCTAAGAGACACACATGAAGTTGGGTTTTATGACGGGTCATGAGTTATACATTAGCCTCTGGATCACATGAAGCTCTCTCTCTCACACACATAGGACTAGGAGCTCTACATTTGATCAGCCAGCATCACATTAAACTGATGCTCCAATGTGAGCCTATCAGCTGCTTTCAATTAACTGTCGCTGTCGCGTTGAAACCTTGTATGTCCAAAAAACGGTTGGTTTTCAGGAAATGCAACGCGATATAACCCATTAAGACCTGGAACGCATCTGTGTCACTTTAGATTTCTTTGGCTATTCAAAAATAGCAGATCTACAAGCTCATAGCGCGGCACCGAGTGCCTATGAGCTTGTAGATCTGCTATTTTTGAAAAATCTTGATTTATTTTTTTTTCAAAAAACTTTTAGGATTTAGAAAACAATTTTAAGAATCGCCTCAGGTCTTAATGGGATAAACATACTCTGGTTAATTATTTTTTTATTATATATAATATACACTGTGTGTGTGTGTGTGTGTGTGTGTGTGTGTGTGTGTGTGTGTGTGTGTGTGTGTGTGTGTGTGTGTGTGTGTGTGTGTGTGTGTGTGTGTGTGTGTGTGTGTGTGTGTGTGTGTGTGTGTGTGTGTGTGTGTGTGTGTGTGTGTGTGTGTGTGTGCGTGCGTGCGTGCGTGCGTGCGTGCGTGCGTGTGTGTCAGTGGGGATGGGCCAGGCTACAGTGGGCTGACACAGAGGAGTACACCGTTATCTTTTTGGAGATAAAAACTGAATCTAGTTCAAAACGCCACAATAAACAACGAGCAGATAGTCATCATGTCACATGATGGAACCTTTGCCTTCTGCCAGTCTAATAGCCCAGTAACCACCATATGAACCCTAGCGTCATCTATTCTGGGCATAAATGTCATAAATAGGACAACATTTGTGCTTTTTTAGAAAACACTGTTGGAAAGAAAAGTGAAAGTGTAAGTGGGTCCAATGAAGAATATGTGACTAAATAATCACTACATTGGATCCAATGGAACAACAGGTACTTTTGCCAATTTCCTGAACCAATTCTACAAATGTCTTCTAAATCAGTTTCTGAAAAACATATTTTTCTATGTCAGTGGTGCTCAAACTTTTCCATGTCAAGGACCCCCAAAGTGATATGTACATGGCTACTTATTAGTCTGTGAGCCAGAGCCCCAAAATTGACAAATGATTACCGAAAGAGTGGGCAAAACCAAACCTATATAAAATTGTTCATAGGGTCAGTACGACTAAATAAATATATGATAACCTCTCCACAGGAGCAGCTTTTTCATGGTTATCACACATTTTGTGATTTTCCCCGTACGTACATGACAGGTGAAAAAATTACAAAATTTTAAAAAGAGTTATCATAATGAAACTTCCTGAGTTGATTACTTACATGAAGACAATGATTTATAGTATTACAAGTTTTCTGAAATTGTATATTTAAATATGCGAATTAGGCATTCGGAAAATATGCCCGAATTTGCATAACTTTCCAGAATCAACATTGGAACATTGGCCAAAGCCAGAGTCAACATTCTTATTTCATTTTGTTAAGATGTTGGAGTCAAAGGTTTTTAACGAGGGAATATTCAATATCTGGCTCAATTTTGGGGCTCTGGCTCATGGACTAAATGCCCAATTTGCATATTTAAATATACAATTTCAGAAAACTTGTAATACGAAAAATCATTGTCTTCATGTAAGTAATCAACTGGGGAAGTTTCATTATGATAACTCTTTTTTAAATTTTGTCATTTTTTCACCTGCCATGTACGTACGGGGAAAATCACAAAATGTGTGATAACCATGAAAAAGCTGCTCCTGTGGAGAGGTTATCATATATTTATTTAGTCGTACTGACCCTATGAACAATTTTATATAGGTTTGGTTTTGCCCACTCTTTCGGTAATGAAATCTTGTCTGGCTCATGGACTATATGTACTTATATATATTCAAAGATTTGCACACATTTTCACGATTTTTCAAAAATAGCAGATCTACGAGCTCATAGAGCTTGTATATCTGCTATTTTTGTAGCAGGTCTGTAAAAGTAACAGTTTGGCACACATTGTGTCCGGGTATGTCAGTCAGTAGAGCTCTTGCCTTTGTTTGGACCACAAGGTCATGGGTTCGATCCCGGGCACCGCCAACTCAAAGACAAAGACGTTATGAGAGCCACTTGTCTAGCGGATTGTGAAAGGGGGATAGAGTCCCACGCTCTGGCTGATACCGACAATATAAGTCCCTCCGACCTTCTTCTTACTTACTAACTTACAATACAAGGTCTTCCACCCCACAGTGACATCATGTAGTATCAGGAATGTAAAGTACCAATAGCGGCTAAAAGTGTCGAGTCATACAAGAGGTGAAGCTGCTTGTAAGCTGTTGTTTTTTTTTTCCCAAATGTTTTATCCCACGATTTTGTAACCCATTTTTTCGCCCAGTGCCAATTGCCTAAGCGTGTAATCCTGGGCGCTACTCTCCCTCTGCCAGCCTGGGGAGAGCCCAGAACTGAGCTCATGCCTCCCTCAATGCATTGAGGAGTGAGCAGGCAGCTTCTTGTCACCTGACAGGGGGGGGGGGGGGGGTTCCCCGGTAGGACGTAGCGCCTGAAAGGAGCACGTTATTCCAACCAGTTCCTTTCCCCTCTATCAGGCGCCCCGGCTGACCAGGGGGAGGCAGTATAGAGACCAGGATTCTTGTAAGCTGTTGCATGTGATTGAAAACCAAGAGAGAGCCCCCCCCACCCCATCACACACACACACAATATGTTTTAAGGTTAGGGTTCCAAGCTCACAATGCGCTGCAATGCGTTGTGAGCTTGTAGATCGGCTGTTTTTGTGGTCACTCATATCCTACCCTCTAGTTGTTTATGAAATTCCGCCTCTGGTTATAAGTAGTACTGGTGTGGATAATAAAAGCTTGTCTTTCCTCACTCAGTGCCTGACTCACTCACCCAGTGACTTGTGACATGTTTTCACTTCCTCTTGTCAGCAGGCCTCGCTTCAACTTGACACTGTGCTGCTATATTGCATATTTGCAAAGGTTCCCAGGCTGTGACCCCCCCAAAATAATCATATTTGAACTGGGGACCCCCCCAAAATAATCATATTTGAACTGGGGACCCCCCACCCTGATAAGCACTGGGAATTGTAGGCATTACATTTAGTTTGACTCGGTTCCACAGATAAATATTGTGAAAATAAAATAGCAGATCTACAAGTTCAAAACGCGTTTCGAGCTTGTGGATCTGCTACTTTTGATGCTTTTGTGTGGTGCTGTTAGTATGATCAAGTAGGGATGTTAATTTATAAGAAAAAAACACAAGCATTTAGAATAATGGAGATAAGAGGTTTCTTAGTTACTTATGGTCAGCTGACTTCTCCTCCTCGTTCAGTGAAACGGGTCACGTTCTCCCTAATCAGCTGTGGAATGTCTTCTTTACTTCACTTCTCTTCCTCTGTTGTTCTCCTTTTCTCTCTCCTCTTGGTATTTCTCTTACTCCTGTCCTCCTTTTTGTTTCGATGTCTCTCTCTCTCTCTCTGTTTAACCAATTAAGCCATTAAGACCGGGAACGCATCTGTGTCATTTTAAGATTTCTTTGGCTATTCAAAAATAGCAGATATACAAGCTCATAGCGCTGCACAAATGTGTGCAAACCTTTGAATATATATATATATATAGCCTATGTTTTAAAGCGAACATTTTTAACTCTGATCTGTGCTTCTGGGGGTCCCTGGAACAACATATTTTGAGATGGGGGTCCGCGGCCAAATACATACATTTTTGGGGGTCCTTGACATGGAAAAGTTGGAGCACCACTGATATAGCAACATACTGTTAGGATTTAGACAACACTTTTAGCTATGTATTTGGCCGCGGAACCCCATCTCAAAATGTTTTGAGATGGGGGTCCGCTTATGTTGCTTTATACAATATACTGTAGCTAAAAATCTAAAATGATTTCCCAGTTTTAATGGGTTAAAACTATCTCCTAGTTGTGTTCTCTCTCCTTTGTTCTGTTCTGTTCTCTCCTTTCCTAACCCCCACCTCCCCTCCTCTCTTCATCTCTCCATCCTCATCTCCTGTCTTCTTTCTTAGCTCTCAGGAAAGCAACCAAATTCACTGGACCGTGACTATGCTGCATATCTGTGTGTGTGTGTGTGTGTGTGTGTGTGTGTGTGTGTGTGTGTGTGTGTGTGTGTGTGTGTGTGTGTGTGTGTGTGTGTGTGTGTGTGTGTGTGTGTGTGTGTGTGTGTGTGTGTGTGTGTGTGTGTGTGTGTGTGTGTGTGTGTGTGTGTGTGTGTGTGTGTGCAGCATAAAACCAAATTCAGTGGAGCTTGACTCCAGTTTATCATATCTCTGTGTGTGCACAGGCTGTCAGGCTGCCTACAGATTGCCATATTCAGCGGACCGTGACTCTGCTCACAACTGTATTTGGATGTGTGTACAGTACAGTACAGTACAGTACAGTACAGTACAGTACAGTACAGTACAGTACAGTACATGCCTGAGTACACATAAACCAGCACAGTGAGTCCCAGTACGGTGACGTACAGCTAGTAACACTCTGTTAACACACAGGATGGAAGAGGATTGATTGATTGAGTCTGGGTAGCTCAGTGGGTAGTAGACATGTAACGATTTATTGTAAATCGATTCAAACTGGTGACAATTTAAATCGATTTAATAAAACATGTATCGCGATGCAAACAGCAGGAAAATAAAGAAGAAAATACAGGATTTTTGTTAGAGAATAGGTAAGAAATAGTTTTCAGTCATTTGCTACTGTATTGAAAAGAGGAAAGAGAAAACACAGTATTGTAAAAAGAATAAAAGAGAAGAGCATACTGGATTTGTGTAAGATAATAATAAAACAATATTTGTCTGGAAACAAATTTTCTTGTTTATAAAATGTGAACAATTGTATCGTGAACCTAGTATCGTGATTCGAATCGTATTGTACCGTGAGGTGAGTGAATGGTTGCATGCCTAGTCAGTAGAGATCTCGCCTTTGGACCACATGTTTCCTGGGAGTCCAGGGAAGCTGGTTCCCCACTCTGCTCCCTGAGGAACTCCGGTCCACTAAGTATAGGGTTTAATTGGCTAATATCTGATCACCACCTTCAAGGCCCTCAACAACCAGGCTCCCCGCTACCTCTCTGACCACAAGCTCCAAACGTTTTCGAGTTTGTAGATCTGCTACTTTTGATGCTTTTGTGTGACGCTGTAGTATGACCAAGTAGTGGCTTTCATTTGTGAAAAAACACAAAAAGTTAAAATATGGAGATAAGAGTTTTCTGCCCCGACAGCAACCATGTGTTATTATTATTATCATTATTATTAATTCAGTGTGTTTCTTCCCTCCCTCCACCACCATGCAGGTACGGCGTGCGTCCAGAGAACGTGATCGTGTACGGTCAGAGCATCGGCACCGTGCCCTCCGTTGACCTGGCGGCCCGCTACGAGGCGGCGGCCGTGGTGCTGCACTCCCCCCTCACCTCCGGCATGAGGGTGGCCTTCCCCGACACCAAGAAGACATACTGCTTTGATGCCTTCCCTAAGTGAGTGGAGGAACACAGTCCAGTGTTAATTTCGTTGACTAAAAACTGGCAAACTTTTCACTGACAAAAAACAAATAAAAAATAAAGGTATGATGACTAAAACTAAGACTAAATATATTGACAATTTCGTCAACAAATAAAAACTAGTTTGGTTGCACTCGATTGTTGCGCTCTGAATATAGCAGATCTACAAGCTAAACTCCACCATTTCAGTGATAACACAGAAGTATGTGTGGCGAGGAATTCATCAAATTGTACACACGAACACAAACACTTGTCTACTGAATACTTACTGCCATCTCCACACAGTTATTCAAATGATTATTTATTCAAATACAGCCAGTGTGTATTTAAGACACGTGATTTGAATTGCACAAGTGGAAGTGACCACATGTATATGCATGAACACACACACACACACACACACACACACACACACACACACACACACACACACACACACACACACACACACACTTAACCTCTTAAGCTGTATTCAGCATTAAAAAATAGCAGATCATCTAGATCTGCTTTACATATATATATTAGAAAGTCAGAGATGTGTTAAAAAAGATAGAATTTGTTTTCATATTCAATGCATTATTATTATTATTATTATTATTATTATACAAAATAGCACCTCCAGGATGAAAGGGGTTAAATGGACACACATGAGGTTGGGTCACATGCTCAATAGTTCCCTCTGGTGGCCACCCCTCTCAGCATTTTGTTTGTGACAAACAGTAGAACGTCTGTCCTTCTACTTTAAACAAAATTATTACTCTGCCTGACCAACATGTATGTGTGTGTCTTGTGAGTACAAATACCAGTACAAAATGTGTTTCTTTATCTCTCTGACTAACATTCAAAATCCTTTTTTCCCCCAACCATTTTGAACCTTTTTGCACTGTTATGTCTAACCTCATGTACGTACCTGCTATTTGTTTATCGTTGCTGTCAGGCGTTGCTGTTCTCCTTGCCTTTCCTCCCTCTGCCCCCACTTCCTGAAAACTACGAATGAAGCGCACCTGAAAGATTTATTTGAAATGCAATAAAACCACAGGGACTATTACACAATAGCCTAAAGTTACTCTGGCACTTTTCAATCCTTCACCTGACAAACAACCCAAAGTTTAAAACACTAAAACTAATGAAAACTAACTAAAACAATTAGCATTTTCAAAGATAAAAACAAATAAAAACCAGCTAATCTGCTCTAGAAACTAATTAAAACTAACTGAATTAGAAATTAAAATGTCAAAACTAACTAAAACTAAACTAAAATCCAAAACTATTATAACCTTACCTCTCTCTCTCAACCCCATCGCAGCATCGACAAGATCTCCAAGGTGACCAGCCCGGTGCTGGTGATCCACGGCACAGAGGACGAGGTGATCGACTTCTCCCACGGCCTGGCGCTGTACGAGCGCTGCCAGCGGCCCGTGGAGCCGCTGTGGGTGGAGGGGGCGGGGCACAACGACGTGGAGCTCTACGGACAGTACCTGGAGAGACTCAAACAGTTCGTGGCCCACGAGCTGGTCAACTTGTAAAGGAGGGGGGGGGGGGGGGGGGGGTTCGGGGGGGTCCACGAGCTGGTCAACTTGTAAAGAGGAAGGGGGGGGGGGGGTCAGGGGGGTCCACGAGCTGGTCAACTTGTAAAGGAGGGGTGTTCAGGGGGGTCCACGAGCTGGTCAACCTGTAAAAGGCGGGGCCAGGGGGGTCAGAGTGATGGACAGTACCTTGGAGAGACTCAAAAACAGGGTGGGGGGGGTTTAGCTCTGGTCGCTGTGGCTGAATTCCAATACTCATTTTTTCATTTCTGCCTCCTCCCTTCCTCCCTCATCTTTCCTCCAGCATGGCGGTGTTACAGTGAAATTAGTGACCTGCTGAAATATGTGACTGTTGTGTAGACGTGTCCGAACGTGAGCAGAGTTCAACCTAGTGGTATCTAAGCCACTTATTTAAAGACCTCCATGTAAGTTATGTGTGAAGTCCACAAGATGGTCACACATTTCGGCAGGTCACCAATTTCACCGTAACACCGCCCTGCTAGAGGTCATATGACGGAGGAAAGCGAGGAGGCAGAAATGTGAGTGTTGAAATTTGGCTTATGCGTTAATGGAGTTCTCCTTTACCACTTAAAACCCAGCATTGGTATTGTGGGGAAAGCTTTCGCACGAAAATAGTAGATTGAAAAGCTCACAACGTTGACTTTGAAAGTTTCCCCACAATAAACAGAACACAGAAAATACACTAGTATAGAGCCCTGAGGGACTCCGATCAACCATATAGGGTTTAAGCGGTTAAATGCGATTTTTCGTTTTTCTCATTGACCCGGTTGTAACGCTGTCTATACTTCAGTAAAAATATATATATAAGGATATCGTTGTTGTCGGGCAGAAACCTCGTATCTCCAAACTGTTTGTGTTTTTTGTTTTTGTAAATTAACACCCCTACTTGATCATACTACAGCGTCACAAAAAAGCATCAAAAGTAGCAGATCTACAAGCTGGAGCTTGAGGATTTGAATCCTGAAATTTGAATCCTGAAAAGTCACAGTGTTTTTGGACGTATGAGGTTTCCACCCGACAGAGACCATTAGAAAGTACGACCTGGAGTTGCGTAAAAAGCGGTTCAGAACCTGTGGAGATGGAGGATGTAGTTCTTTTATTATTTTTGTTATAAATGTGCTTTACAACGATGTTACATCATGGATGGAGATGGATAGCTATGACTACCTCCAAACAGACCAGGCCTCACGCCCCTCCCCCCCCCCGCCCCCCCTCTGTGATCTTGGGTGCCTCCCAATGGGGGGGGGGGGGGCAGACCCCAGGTTAGGAACCACTGGTTTGGTGTGTGTGTGTGTGTGTGTGTGTGTGTGTGTGTCATTTTGGCTGCCTTTGAGAGGCACGCCGGCCCTCATCATGACTCTTTAGTTGAGGTCCTCTTGACCAAGTCTGAGTTTTTTTTTGGTGAACCAGCGTTTATCTGTAAACTGGACCGATCACTGGACTGGACGGAATGGAACTGGACTGTGTCCTACCCGCATATTATTTAATGGTAACTAGATTCTACCAAGCCCCGCCCTGCCTGCCTTGGGATTGGTTGAATGCAAAAAACGAGGAAACAAGGACCTCGCACCCCAGAAGGGACGGTGGGGGCACATTCTGATGCAGCCCAAAACCCCCCAATCCTGCACGTGGTCCGATGGCGTGCCTCACTGAACATTGGACTGCGGACCCCAACCTCCCATGACCAAATCCCGCTGCCGACACTCTTTTTCCGACAACCGCGGACTATTTCTTTTGGCTGATAAAGTATAGTTTTGGACCGCGACGGAGGCGCGCCGTCTCAAGCAAACTTGAGCCACTAGAGGCACCGGCGAGCAAGCAAGCGAGCGAGTCGCCATGCACCGATACAATGTACCGATAGGGACAGAATCGTAAATCATGTTTTGTGGTGAGGGTTTGCCCCAACTGCCACTCAAAGTGACTACTGGCCAATCACAGCGCGTCTTTTCCGGGACTTGTCAGAATCTAGTTGTATAAAAAATATCACAAGTTCTACCCATCCCAACTCTGAGTGGTCAGTCATGTAAACTGGACCGGATCACTGGACGGACGGAATGGAACTGGACTGTCTCTCGTATAACTTCTGTATTCATCTAGTGCAGCAGTTCCCACGGCCTTTCTTGGGGGGATCAGAGCGGGCCCACTTGAAAATGGGTTCAAGTGTTCACATGTTTATTTTAATGATCAATCGATAGATTGTGTTCCGTCTTGGATCAATGGAATTTAACGTAGTATACTTTAAGTTTCTTATTTATCGGTATCACAATGATAGGTTTCAAGGTTTTTATATATATATTAATATTCTATCATTAGAATCTTAATGTTTTACAAATTATTTTGGGCGCCCACTTGCAATACCCTCATGGCCCACCAGTGGTCCCCAGCCCACAGGTTTGGGAATTGCTGATGTAATACGGTCCACATGTTTTTGTTCCCCCCCCCCCCCTTTTGTTTATGTTTTTTGAAAGGGGTTTTGGCTGGACTTTACACATGACTTTATTACCTTTAGTAAACATTTTCATAAATACTTTATGTTTTCAATCGCTAGTTTAAAGTCTTTTTTCAATCATCATGATATGCTTTTGATAAATTATGGTCCCATTAATTTTATAATTAATGATTAAGTAGGGTATGTTTCTAGATCTTCTGCCTTTCCAGCCAATAGCAGTCGTTTCCGGTTTGCTTTTTCGGGACCGGAAATTCCAAGGTGGTGGATTTGACCAATGGGTGACGTCACCGTTCCCTTCGTCCATATTTTTTACAGTCTATGTGCCACACACACACACACATGCACACACACACGCACACACACACACACACACACGCACACACGTCTTCAAAGCTGTGTTATGCTGTAGCTGCATTTTTATTTTTGTATTATGTTGATTCATTTTTTTTGCTTTGTCTTAAAATAAATAGTAAAGGTACAATTGTCAGTTTGTTCTAATAATGCAAGATGGGGCTCAGAGAGAGACGTCAACACAAGTGTTTTTAATGTACGTTTATAAAGTGACTATAGGTTTCAAAGTTGTCAGATTTGTCTGTGACCGCAGGTTGTGAAGCAGTATGTTTTATGTGTGAGAAAGATCATGGTATGCATGAAGAGTTTAGCTGCGTCTGTTGTTAGATAATGGTCTTGAAAATTAGACAAGATTGAATTTGATTGATCATGTGGGGAAACCCCTGGGGGTCCCGAACAGTGGTGTAAAGTAACTAAGTACATTTACTCAAGTACTGTACCTTTTTAGGTACTTTTACTTTACTAGAGCATTTCCAAGTGTCTATACTTTTACTTCTACTCCACTACATCTCAGAGGCAAATATTGTACTTTTACTCCACTACATTTATTTGAAAACATTAGTTACTAGTTACTTTGCAGGTATGAATTATTACATTATAAAACACATTTTAACCACTTTAGCCCTGTTTTATACCTAGGCTTTTTGAAAATAGACGACCTGCGACGCGTTGTGAGCTTGTAGATCGACTATTTTCAAACATTTTAGAACTTTTTACTTTTGGTACTTGAATTCCGGACTTTTACCTGTAACAGAGTACTTCTACATTGCCGTATTGATACTTTTACTGAAGTGAAACATTTCAGTACTTTTTCCACCCCTGGTCCCAATCCCACAGGTTGAGAACCACTGACTTTACTACACCTTTTAACCATTTCCATCACGGATTCAATTGTAACCTTTTTTTTCTTTTCTTCATGTTTTCTGTTCAGTTTTTGCACATTATTGTTCTTGTTGTCTTATCTCCATGGCGTCTCAATGCGATGCCTGGTATATTCTGGGTCCATTATGGTTCCGTTTGAATTGCCTTTTTAAATGCTGAGTTAAAGTGAAAACAAAGCATTAAGCCACTCATACTCTTTGAACCGCACCGCCTCCATTGAGGCACTTATCAAAGCCCTCCGACAAGCTAAATGTCAAAGTGCTACTGCTGTATGGCCACCTAATGGACTGTTAAAGGATCCCTGGCTAATGAGCCTTATATGGCTTAATATACATTATAATTGCCCTCCCTCTTTGACTAAAATAAAAAAATAAAAACACCTTAAATATTATATTTATTTGTTTTACTCAATTACGACAGTGCACGTTGCAAGTTGATGATGTCATTTGCCCATGTGTGGTCTAGCCCTATGGAATTTATGGAAGGCATGTGCTAATAAAAAACAACTTGATACTCCCTAAGGTTAATATGAACATAAAAACAATATTTTGAATATGTTTTATTTGCACATGTATTCCATACATCGAAGGGCTGGACCACACATGGGATAATGTCATCATCAACCTGCGACGGGCAAGTAAATGTCAAGATTAGCTGTTTCTAAAATAAATACAATGTTTAAGGTGCTTTTAATTTTTTATTTGAGTTATAGAGGGCAATTATAATGCATTAAGGCATACTTGGCTTATTAGCCAGCGATTATTTTAAAAACCACTGTCAGATCAAATCAACACACATCATGTCAATGCTGATGGCTGTCTGTCACAATCATGACATTTTAGTTGAGCTGTAATGATTCAGCTGTAGTTGTACAGTTGCTCTATTAGTCTAAACCACTTGTCCTCAGCCTTTTTAAGTTCACTTTTTTCTATCGATTAGTCACCCCATGGATATATATCTCCCCATGGATATGTTTTTAGTTTTTGTCACATTAAGCCACCTAAGCCAATAATTTGATGACCAGCATCAGACCAACAAAGGAGACTCTTACCGGAACCGCTGCCAGTCATCAAATTATTGGCTCTGATAAACAAAAAAAACATCCATTAATTCAAGTCTCCATGGGGTGACTGATCTATAGAAACAAAGTCATTTTGGGGGTGAGCTACCCCTTTAACTCCCAAGAGCGTACGGATGTAACCAAATGGACCATGTTGGTTACATCCGCATGCTCTCGGAGTTACAGACCAATAAGGGTCCGTTTTGGTTCCTAACTATTTAGCTGGGGACCCCCTTGGAACCCCCCTCCCTCAATGACCACATGGGGGTCCCCAGACCCTCACGTTGAGAACCAGTACTCTAAACGTGTTATGGTATATGAGATTCTGCCAGGTGAGCCCTGGGCATCGTGCCAGTGCTGTGCCCAAACCAGTCATGTGTTGAAGGTCACTCTGGTCACACTAGTCTGTGACACGTCTTATTTTTTATAATGTATTTTTTTTGTTACGTCATCATGTTTCATTACAGAAGGAAATGAAATGTATTAATATAACACAATATTCATTATATAGTTATAATAAAATATGGTTATAGATAATAAAATAAATTGTATTTGAGAAGTAACTCTGTGAGGTCTTGCCTTATTCTGACCATGTTAACTTGATATTTGAACTATAGGGACCCCCCACCATGACAAGCACTTGGAATTATAGGAGTTGAAGCATTACATTTTAGTTCCACAGATAAATATTGATAAAATAGCCGATCTACAAGCTCACAACGCCTCACAAGATGTGACAAGTTGTGAACTTGTGAGGCTGGTTATTTGTGCAAATTATTTAAAGATTTTTTGAAGATTCTTGCAACAAAATAAAAACATTAAATAGACAATAACGGTGAGCCCAGAATAGGGAGGTAAAAGTGCCAGCGTGAAAGTGGTTAAAATGTGAATTTAACAGGAAGCTATAGCATTGCCGACTGTAGGAGTAGTAGAATATTTAGACCCAATAACCGACTTAATGTTGCTCATGTAAGTTAATCGAATACTTGAAAAGTTGTTTTAAAAAATAGATAATTTGTATATTGTTTTATATTTCTCTTATATATCAACAAATCAACACAACATTCTAGCAGATTTTCTTTCTGCTATTTTCACTATTTTCTATAATCTATTGTAATCGAGGCAACAGTTGGAAATAGAATAGTTGTGATATTGATTTGGAGTCAGTGCCCAGCACTATATGGGTCATATCCATATCGCCCAGTGATATGTGTACTGTAGTAGCAACATTGTGTGAAAGAAGATCTTTATAGATTAGATTACTGCCTCTTGTCTCATGTGAGTGAATGGAGAAAGAGAAGAGTGCTTTTACAGCACAATACATGAGGTAATGGAAGACCTTTGTTGAGGGAGTAAAAAACCCGATAAGTATAGACTCCAAACAACATGTACTGTAATGGCTACAAAGATGACATTTACTGTATGCATGCCTGTCGGGCAGAAACCTTGTATCTCTGTATTTCATGTTTTTTTCCCCCCGTAAATGTCTGTTTTATTATACCTTTTTTAATACCCTAATTCAGGGGTCCGGGACCCCTAGGGGGTCCTCAGAGTTACTACAGGGGGTCCGCCAAATCTTTGTGTGATAGGATGGTTTGTTTTACCTCAACCACTTGAACCCTCGCATCCCTTTTCTGAGGAGAACTTTTGCCAAAAATAGCAGATCTACAAGCTCACAACGCCTCGCGCTGCGAGGCGTTGTGATCTTGTAGATCTGCTATTTTTGGCTAAGCGGTGTTTGGTGTAGAGGGGAAAAAAAGAGCAGACCAAGTAAATAAAAAAAGTTGAATCTGAAACACAATTTTATACAATATGGAGGGGGTCCCTGCTTCATCTCTCTCTCAGCTAGGGGGTCCTTGGCCTGAAAACGTTGAAGACCCCTGCCCTACTTCATTATCCTAGAAAACATTTGTTTTTCTTCCATTGTCCTATAACTCAATATAGCAGTGTACTACGTAAGTCATGTCGTTCTGTTGCATAATGATTGTTCTGTAACAATGAAAACGAGACAATAGGCCCTGGAGTGGTGCTGATGGGAGCCCGACCGTTCTTATAACGATGGCAGAGAGATACGCTCGTCCAGCTCCTCCTGACAAACAGAGTGTTCTACTGTTCACTTTGCAAAAAGCTTGGAGTTCAGCCAGAGGAGCGTATAATAGACTAGTATTTACTATCAGCAACCGTGTCATTGCAGTGTGTATACGTCTCTGTCGGAGTGGAAAAACCTCACATGTCAAAAACTCTCGCTTTCCAGGATTTCAATTCAAAAGCATCAAAAGTAGCTGATCGACAAGCTCGCTTCGCAACACGTTTCGAGCTTGTAGATCTGCTACTTTTGATGTTATTGCGTGACGCTGTAGTATACGATCAAGTAGGGGCGTTAATTGACGAAAAAACACAAACAGTTAGAATATCAGACCCACCAGAAAAATGCGTTTATGTAATTATAATTATGCAGGGGTCCCTTTTTTCAAAAAGGGCGCATCACATCGCATCGCAAAATATGCATATCGCACCGCATAATATGCAGAAATATGCGGTGAATATTGTTGCATATTTCGCGACTTCCCGCAATTTCACTGCATAAAATCACATAAAACCCCTGCATATTTCGCAACTTTCTGTATATTTCGCAAATTCCCGCAATTTAACCACATTAAAATCACATAAAACCCTGCATATTTCATCGCATAATCAAGGATTTTAGACCTTATAATCAAGGATTTTAGACCTCATAATCAAGGATTTTTGCCTGCGTTATAAGAGGTTTCTGAGATAAGAGGTTTCTGTACTGTATGTATGTATGTATGCCTCTCTCTCTCCTGACTGTGAGCCAGTCAGAAGCACATGGAGCATGGAGGAGAGAGAGCTAACAGACCTCATGGGGCCTCCGTTCCGTTCCGTCCACCACGGTGGACTCTAACCCTGTGGGTTTGTCATGTGTTTGCTCTCATGTGTAAAGAAAACCTCTACGTTGAAAAAGGACCTTTCATATACAAGTAGGTTGTTGGCTATCTATAAACTCCAGGAATATCTGTATGTACAGCACTGTATATGTATATACTGTGTGTAGCCTATTTATGTACAGGTATGTATAGTGTGTGTGTGTGTGTGTGTGTGCGTGCGTGCGTGCGTGCGTGCGTGTGTGTGTAGGTATGTCTTTATGTATGTCACATGTAGGTATGTATATGTGTGACGGCCCTGCCCCTCTGCCTCACTGTTGGCTAGCTGGCAGCCTTGGTGATTGCCAGAGTGGAGCAGGCCGTCAGGCCAACTTGCTACACCTGGCGTTATGGGTGTGGCAGAGTATTAAGGTCCTCTCCTTCGAACTTTTGGGTCTCTCCATAACCTCTCCAGAGCCCGTCTTGGGTGCCATCTGGCCTGAGTGGGCTCAGCCCCTTTGCTTAGTTTTGCACCTTTCTCTACACAGCACACTCCACACATTCACACACTACATACATACATAACTGACCACTGACTTATTCACACCTCATTCCGTTCCTTTTGTTTATTGCTTTATGTTTTAAGTTGTAGTCAAATAAATATACATTTAAATGTTTGCAACATGTGTGGACTGCCTCCTTTTGCCATGTAACCCGAGTGCATGACAAAAGTGTATGTGTAGATGTCGCATAATTATGTCGAGCACCGCTCCCCCAATTGACTTCACACTTTTTTTTAATACATGTTTTTATTTAGTTTAGCCAGATGTCTTTATTAATTCCTCCCCACACACATTTCTGTGTGTTGTCACTGCTGTTGTATCCTACTAACTCACCTGCCAGTGAGGAGCCCCCACCGAGAGGACGTAGAGCCGTAGTGTTCGTGTAGATCAGGGGTCTTCAACAGGGGGTCCGGGACCCTTTGTGTTATGATTATTTTTTTTTACCTTAACCACTTGACCCCTAATATCCCCTAATACCCCCTTTCTGAGGAGAACTTGAGCCAAAAATAGCAGATCTACAAACTCACAGTGAGCTTGTAGATCGGCTATTTTTGGCAAAGAGGCGTAGAGGGGATAGCTATGATGACTAAACTATGACTAAATATATTGATAATTGCGTCAACAAACTAAAACTAGACTAAAATGTTAGGGAAGGTCTAGTCTAGTGCATGGGTTTTCAACTGGTGGTCCGTGGACCACTGGTGGTCCGTGAAGGTATTGCTTGTGGTCCCTGACCATGCATTTAGTTATGTGGGAAAGTGAAGATTTGTATTTTATTTTATCCACCACTTTGCAGTGAATTACCTGGTGACGTATAATGACGCGTCAATGTTGTCAGTTACTGGGAAGTCGGATGTGAAGTACTTCCACAGAAATGGGAATTAGAATCTCAAGGGAAACTGTGCCTGATTGCCTGGTTGAGTCACCATTATTAGGAAATGTGCCCATAATCAATCGCATGTGTCTGCTCGTTCATACATAAGTTGCAATGAATCAGTTAAGATGAGCTTTTTAGCTCTGGACCACTAGCATAGACCATATTCACACGGCGGCCATATTGCCATTAAGTCAATGAAATGCCACCCCAGTTGCCACCCCAGTTGCCACAGCAACGCAATGTTAAATTCCAAAATGGCTGCCGTGTGAATATGGACTATACCTCAGTTAAATAAGACTTGATTTAATTCACCTCGAATTAACAAATTTAATTAAGCCCTTAACAGTCATTATTTAATTTCAAGCTTTTTCCCCGACACCACACCCATATCACCCCTCCCAACACAACAGTGGTCCCCAGGTTGATTCTTAGTCAGGGTGGTGGTCCCTGGTTCATAATCAGTTGAAACCCCTGGTCTAGTGGACAAGAGATCCAGACAGAGTAAGACAGACCATTCTATGCTTGGCTGCCCGTGGGTGTCACCGCGCTCCGGAAATAGATCGGCTATTTTTGGCACACAGCTAAGTGTGCAGTAAATGTAAATCAGGCATTATGACGCCATCAAGGATGACTCAATTTCAGATGAATTTCAGATGACTAAAATGTGACTAAAACTAAATGTAACTTTTCTGTCAAAATGTACACTGAGGGAGAGGGAAGCCCGGTGTGTCAATAAGGGCGTGGCACTTCTTGTCATTAAGCCTGTAGTCCAGATATCTGCCCCTCAGCATGTCAAGGACCCCCACATTGACATTGATGTATTTGGCTGCTGAACCCCATTTGAAAATATGTTTGTGCCAGACACCCCTATGAGTGTATAGATTTGACAAGATTTGTCAAAAATAGCAGATCTACAAACTCACAACAAAAGAATATTTTTTTTTGCTATAGGACCCCCCCAGAAACCCCTTCCTCAAGGACGATGGACCCCCGGACCAGGGGCAGGGTCTAGGAAAACCAGCCCAAAAGAAGCGACTATGGGCCACAACGCGCCGCGATGCAACACGTTGTGAGCTTGTAGATCTGCTATTTTCAAATAAAATCTTGCTGGGAAATTATAATATGCAGATCTGGCCAGGGGTTCCCGCGGGGACCCCACTTTGAGAACTGGCCTAGAACCTGCCAAGTGGAAGTGGATGACGTCTCACTCTCTGCCGTCTCTGTCGAAACGCATCGCATCGCTTTGCGTCGCGTTTCGAGCTTGTAGATCTGCTACTTTTGATGCTTTTGTGTGACGCTGTAGTTGTAGTATGATCAAGTAGGGGCGTTGATTTATGAAAAAACACAAAAAGTTAAAATATGGAGATAAGAGGTTTCTGCCCGACAACAGTGGGAGGGATGTACAGAGATGAGACAGCAGATGCCTCCTGTAGTTTATACTGTAAGTGATGAAGAGGGGGGGAGGGAGGGAGAGAGCTCAAGGGCTTCAAGGTCAGGACAGTTAACGTGCCAAGGTTTTATTATAGATTAGCATTTTTCATTAGTTTTTATTTTCGTTTCATTTTGACTTTTCTTTTTTTTTCAATTTACTTGTAATTACATTCTAATGTCAATGTTCTAGTATAGTTTAATTATTTATTTTTTGTTTATTTTTTATTAGTTTTAGTTTTTTTATTGTAATATGGGGTCTTTGGGGACGAGATAAAAAAAATGCGAAATTGGCCCAAGCACATGGAGACACCCCTCTGCACTGTGTCTTCATGGAACATCCTCCTACCAGACTCTGCTTCTCTTTATTTCCTCCTTTATTGTTCTCAAAATATGTTTAGTTTGGGTCCTGGGGACACGCACATCTTTTGGGTCTCAATCTGAAAAGGGAACCGCTGCTGTAGTGTATAGGGCATCACAGAGTGACAGTGGGCTGGACCCCTGCTGTAGTGTATAGGGCATCACAGAGTGACCGTGGGCTGGACCCCTGCTGTAGCGTATAGGGCGTCACAGAGTGACCGTGGGCTGGACCCCTGCTGTAGTGTAGAGCATCACAGAGTGACCGTGGGCTGGACCCCTGCTGTAGTGTATAGGGCATCACAGAGTGACCGTGGGCTGGACCCCTGCTGTAATGTATAGGTTATCACAGAGCGACCGTGGGCTGGACCCCTGCTGTAATGTATAGGTTATCACAGAGTGACCGTGGGCTGGACCCCTGCTGTAATGTATAGGTTATCACAGAGTGACCGTGGGCTGGACCCCTGCTGTAATGTATAGGTTATCACAGAGTGACCGTGGGCTGGACCCCTGCTGTAATGTATAGGTTATCACAGAGTGACCGTGGGCTGGACCCCTGCTGTAGTGTAGAGCATCACAGAGTGACCGTGGGCTGGACCCCTGCTGTAGTGTAGAGCATCACAGAGTGACCGTGGGCTGGACCCCTGCTGTAGCGTATAGGGCGTCACAGAGTGACCGTGGGCTGGACCCCTGCTGTAGTGTATAGGGCATCACAGAGTGACCGTGGGCTGGACCCCTGCTGTAGTGTATAGGGCATCACAGAGTGACCGTGGGCTAGACCCCTGCTGTAGTGTATAGGGTTATCACAGAGTGACCGTGGGCTAGACCCCTGCTGTAGTGTATAGGGTTATCACAGAGTGACCGTGGGCTAATGTGTTAATTTATGTTTTTTTAATAATAATCAGAATCTACAAAGTAACTACTAACTAAGGTTTTCAGATAATTGTAATGGAGTAAAAGTACAATATCTTCCTCTGAGATGTAGTGGAGTTGGGCGGAGGCCCTTGCACGGTCTGGGCGGAGGCCCTTATTGCATAAAGGCCTGCAAGGCCTCCATTACTCCTGTTCGGGACAAGAGAGAGAGCAGGCTAACTTCATTGGGGTCAGTGAATGCAGGTCAGCAGCATACAGTACGTCCCTATAGGCTGTCTTTCTCTCTCCTTGTCCTGGCAGACATACAGTACGTCCCTATAGGCTTTCTCTCTCCTTGTCCTGGCAGACATACAGTACGTCCCTATAGGCTGTCTCTCTCCTTGTCCTGGCAGACATACAGTACGTCCCTATAGGCTTTCTCTCTCCTTGTCCTGGCAGACATACAGTACGTCCCTATAGGCTGTCTTTCTCTCTCCTTGTCCTGGCAGACATACAGTACGTCCCTATAGGCTGTCTTTCTCTCTCCTTGTCCTGGCAGACAGACAGTACGTCCCTATAGGCTGTCTTTCTCTCTCCTTGTCCTGGCAGACATACAGTACGTCCCTATAGGCTGTCTCTCTCCTTGTCCTGGCAGACATACAGTACGTCCCTATAGGCTTTCTCTCTCCTTGTCCTGGCAGACATACAGTACGTCCCTATAGGCTTTCTCTCTCCTTGTCCTGGCAGACATACAGTACGTCCCTATAGGCTTTCTCTCTCCTTGTCCTGGCAGACATACAGTACGTCCCTATAGGCTGTCTTTCTCTCTCCTTGTCCTGGCAGACATAGGGTCCCTATAGGCTGTCTTTCTCTCTCCTTGTCCTGGCAGACATACAGTACGTCCCTATAGGCTGTCTTTCTCTCTCCTTGTCCTGGCAGACAGACAGTACGTCCCTATAGGCTGTCTTTCTCTCTCCTTGTCCTGGCAGACATACAGTACGTCCCTATAGGCTGTCTTTCTCTCTCCTTGTCCTGGCAGACATAGGGTCCCTATAGGCTGTCTTTCTCTCTCCTTGTCCTGGCAGACATACAGTACGTCCCTATAGGCTGTCTTTCTCTCTCCTTGTCCTGGCAGACATACAGTACGTCCCTATAGGCTGTCTTTCTCTCTCCTTGTCCTGGCAGACATACAGTACGTCCCTATAGGCTGTCTTTCTCTCTCCTTGTCCTGGCAGACATACAGTACGTCCCTATAGGCTGTCTTTCTCTCTCCTTGTCCTGGCAGACATACAGTACGTCCCTATAGGCTGTCTTTCTCTCTCCTTGTCCTGGCAGACATACAGTACGTCCCTATAGGCTGTCTTTCTCTCTCCTTGTCCTGGCAGACAGGCACTTGTTCCCTGCAGCTTCATCCTGAACAACAAACATTTACATTTTTTTAAAGTATAAAATTATTAAATATGTAAGTAATTTCTTTGTATATTGAAGTTATATGTCATATCTGCCCTATGCAACTTTTTATTACGAAGCCTAAAAGGCTAACATAAATTTAGTTTGTATTCATTATGTTCCAATGTTCAATGCCAAAAACACAATTAAATCATTATGATAATTAATCAACTTAAATGTGTAATCGTGACAGCCCTACTGACAATGTAATGTCCGAGGGACAATGACTTTATAGTAAACTTTTTCATGTATTTATAACACTGAAAACCTACTGTGTCACAAAACCAAGTTCACTTGCCATCGAAAAAAGGGGGAGAAAGTCTTCAATGTCACCATGCACCACCCCGGACACTCAGGGTTTTGTTCCCCACATTAAACACAATAAATGATTGCACAAACATAAACCGATGACATTAATCACACATAGATCCCCATAATAACACATTCCCACAGCAAATAACATCACAACATTAAAACGATAAACATGTGTGTGTGGCTGAAGAGAGATGCTTGCTGGGAAGTCCCTCCCAATGTGTCCGATGACCACCACCACGACACGGGATGCTAATGGTGTGTTGGGAAAGGAAAAGCACTAATAGTCCATGAGCCAGAGCCCCAAAATTGAGCAATGATTATCGAAAGAGTGGGCAAAACCATACCTATATTAAATTGTTTATAGGGTCAATATAAGTAAATAAATATATGATAACCTTTCCACAGGAGCAGCTTTTTCATATTTATCACACATTTTGCTATTTTCCCCATACGTATATGACAGGTGAAAAAATGACAAAAGATTTAAAATAGTTATCATAATGAAACTTCCCCAGTTGATTACTTACATGAAGACAATGATTTATCGTATTACAAGTTTTCTGAAATTGTATATTTAAATATGCAAATTGGGCATTTAGTCCATGAGCCAGAGCCCCAAAATTGAGCCAGATATTGAATATTCCCTCGTTAAAAACCTTTGACTCCAACATCTTAACAAAATGCAATAAGAATGTTGATTCTGGCTTTGTCCAATGTTCCAATGTTGTTTCTGGAAAGTTATGCAAATTCGGGCATATTTTCCTAATGCCCAATTTGCATATTTTAATATACAATTTCAGAAAACTTGTAATACGATAAATCATTGTCTTCATGTAAGTAATCAACTGGGGAAGACTTATTATGATAACTATTTTTACATTTTTGTCATTTTTTCACCTGTCATGTACGTATGGGGAAAATAACAAAATGTGTGATAACTATGAAAAAGCTGCTCCTGTGGAAAGGTTATCATATATTTATTTACTTATATTGAGCCTATAAACAATTTAATATAGGTATGGTTTTGCCCACTTTCGATAATGAAATCTTGTCTGGCTCATGGACAATGAGGGGCCAATATTTCAACCTGTTCTTCTGTGATGGCCCCATGTGATGGCCACACCAGCAGAGCAGCCACACAAAGTTGGTAAAACATGGTGGACAGACACTTGTCTTTTTTGGTTTATTAATTAAGTTTATATTTATTTTCAGCACTACATACTACAAACATAAAGGACTACACACAACCTGTTAAATCACACACTGTTTATTGCAAGTTTGGTGATAGAGCTACTGACTGGAGTGTAGGCCTACATCCATTAAGTTATATTTTGTCAAGGCAAAGTTGTTTTATCAGGCATTATTTAATTTGTATTTAAGTTTATTTTGTTTTTGTTGAGTTATCAGTTTGGAGGAGTGCTGGAGTTCAGATGACTGGCCATGTAAAGGCCACTGGCCAGCTGCTTCACATGTGTTTATAAGGAGCTGATTAGTAGGCTAATTGGACTGGACCATGTCCCCTGTGCACATGGGGAGGGGCAGGGGTTTATTATGAGTTTGAAATTATTGCTCCAATTGTGAAGAAATGTGTTTTGATATTTCAGTTGTATGTAATGTCTTTAGTTAATCTGAGTTAGTGCTGTAGTGGATTATGTTGTAGTTATTTGTAGTCTGTTTAATGTCTTTGTCTATTCCCCTTCGTGTCAAGAGTGGATTGATCACCCACTATTATGTTCCCCTCATGTCTCATGTACTGTAGGTCTGGTTTTGATTGATTGAATATTTTATTAGGCAAAAGAATGTAAAACAACACATTTACATTTAAAATACTTTGTCTAACAGGTCCGTTCATAAAAGTCCTTGCGGACTTGTTTCCAATGAGGGCCTTGGTATTCAATTCATAGACATATATAGTGGCACCACAGTTCGAATATCATTACACAAAGAAATAAAAAATAAAACAGCAAAAAAATTATATATATATATATATATATACATACATATATATATATATATATATATATATATATATAACACTATGTACAGCCAATGGAATAAAAAAGGGGGGAAAGATATGTACAAGAACAGGGGGGGGGGGGTCGGCTGTCTAACGGGAAAATGGTACTACCTCCTCTTTTGGCCTCCTGGAAAGTGATTTTTTAAGGCTCTTTTAAATGAGACCAGCGAACTGCATTTTTTGAGGGATGGGGTTAGACCATTCCAAACCTGGGTGGCAGTGCTGTAGAAGGAGAATTTGCCCATGTTTGTTTTATGGGTGGGTGGTACCAAATTGTTGTTTGCACTCCCTCTGGTATTGTGACTGTGGGTGTCACTAACCTTTTGGAGGTATTTACTCAGATATGCGGGAATAGGGGGCATATCGGGCAAATTTTCATTTACAATTTTGAAGGCCAGTCCCATTTTTAGTTGTTTAACCCTGTCTTCCACCCTGAGCCAGCCTAGGCTGGCAAAATGGGTGGGAGAAAGGTGGGTCATGGGCCCCAATCCGAGGAGTAGCCGAATCAGTTTGTTTTGGGAGGTTTGAAGTTTAGTCTTCAGTGACACTGAGGTGTTGGAGTACCAGGAGGTGCTAGCATAGTCAAAATGTGGTTGAATCAGGGCCCCTGAGAGGGTCCTGAGGGCCTGAGGGTTGACAAAAGAGGAAACTCTGCCCATAAATTTGGTTCTCTGGTTTACTATTTTGACCACCTTTGTCCCCATGCTTTCACCTGACAGGTATTTGTCGAGAATACAACCCAAATAGGTAATCTCTTCTTTGCTAGAGATAATTGTGCCATCGACTTTGACCTTGAATGCTGTGCAGTTGAGGTCTGTTCAGTTGGTTTAAGTTGACCTCCTTTTGTTTTTGGGCGTAGAGTTATGAATTGTCATTTTTTTTTATGGGAAAATAAAAGACAAAAAAATACATTTTAAATAAACTACACATGTGTCCGTCCTGGTGTATCTCTTGCCGACCAACTCTGGTCCCTGACACCTTCTGTCATAATCACCAACAATATTGAGTCTGTTTATTTCTTTCGACAGTGTATTTATTTATTCAGGAGCCATGCAAAGTAACACGTTGGCCCTGGTTATTTTGCATGTCTCCTGAATGAATGAATGAATGAATGAATGAATGAATGAATGAATAAAAAAGTAAATAAATTGTATATTAAAAAACAAAACTATTTTGATGCATTGATAAATGGGGGCCCTGGCAGTGCCCTCATTTATCACTATCATTGTTAAATGAATATGGTCATCCAAATTGTGTCCCTTAATATCTATCAAATCCTGAAGAAAATAAATAAATAAAGCAGCATTCTATTTATTTTCCCTGGACCTCACTTTGAAGAACCACAGCTGTAGAGTAACCTGCTTTGTATGCATGCTGTACATCTGACTTAATGCTGTTTTCTGCAAGATATAGTGCTGGTTCTGCTTAAACATAAATGTCCTGCATGAGCTTACACAAGACAGGTCACATACTGATAGGCTTTACTGTTTGGTCATGTAAATGGCTCCATACAGTTTTCTTTTTTCTTTTTTGACAGAGGAATAACCTTTACTTGCAATTTTCCACAAATCAGGAAAAGAACATTCCTTAAAACACAGATTAAAGGCTTAGTAATTGATTTACATAGATGATGGCTGAAACAGTCTGCCATCAATATGATCAAACCCACAATGTTTTTCACGTTTAATTGTGTGGAGTAGCTTTACCATAAATCAACACTAATAGGCTTGAATTCTAACATACAATCCTTACCACACATGATATGATGTTTTATTATAGCTTTAGTTTAGACAGCCTACAGCTCACATTCAGCATTTGATTTCTTATTGTATTCACTTTGCTGAGGAAGTAATTATTGAAGTAATTTGCAATGTCAAATGGTCTAGCAATGAATCCTCTATTCAGTTCAATAAATGATAAGTTGTTTTGTCCATTTTAATAGAAAATATCATGTGTTACGTTTAGTTTGACTCGGTTCCAATTTTGTGGTAATATTTGACAACTTGGCCAATGTTTGACTATATTTTATAGTATAGTTTGTGGGTTTCTTTTAACGTAGTAATGGTCTTATTTATTTTAATACATGTAAATGGCATTGTCATAATTATGCCATGCCCTCCCTCACCAGCAGGCGGCGGTGTTTCTCAATCTTTAAGCCCCACCCTTGGACCCTCCTCCTCCTGCTTTCACTTCCTCTAGTCTCTCCTCTCGGTGTGTGTGTGGGACAGGAGGAGACAGGAGGAGGAGGGGGGACACGGGACAGGACAGGAGGGACAGGACGGTACGGGGACGGTTCATAAAGACATGTGAACACCATGTGAAGATAAACTATATAAAGAGTCAGTTCCTGAACCACAGGAGGAGGAGGTTTCTATACCGGTATATCGTCTCTGTTGTGCCCGTCCCGAGGAGGGTTCTGTGCGGTTCATGGACAGCAGAGAGACGACACATTGTATCCAGTGAAAGGTAACATTCTAACCTTAACCTCCACAGCCAGAGACCACGATACATTGTATCTCTGGTCCAGAGCGTTAGAGAGTTGTGAGTTCTCTCTAACGCTGAGGACCAGAAGCTACATATTGTAGCGTCAAACTTTTTACACTAAACCTCTACAACTCAGAGAGCAACACAATGTAATGTGGTCACATTGAGTGGGTCTCAGAGTTACACAAACCTGTGTGTTTGTATTTGGAAGGAGAGCTGCCTGAGGGTCCCTATGCTGGACCCCACTCTGAGGAACACTACTCTGGATACATTGTTTCCAGACCACGCTGTGTGTGTGTGTGTGTGTGTGTGTGTGTGTGTGTGTGTGTGTGTGTGTGTGTGTGTGTGTGTGTGTGTGTGTGTGTGTGTGTGTGTGTGTGTGTACACCCTATTGTAATGTAGGCTTTAGGGGCCATGAGGTAAAAAAAAAAGGCTATATTTTGGGTTAGGTTTCTGTCTGTTGACATGCAAGGCGGTCATGCTGCTGCTGTGTGTGAGTGTTTGGAGCTGCTGAAGTTTAAAGGGAACTGCAACGTGTCCACACACACCTTATGAACTGTCACTATACACACACCCTATGAACTATCACTTAATACACACGCACACACACACGCACACACGCACGCACGCACGCACGCACACACACACACACACACACACACACACACACACACACACACACACACACACACACACACACACACACACACACACACACACACACACGCCTCTTATGAACTGTCACTTAATACACATCTTCTAATGGAAGCATGTCACACACTGAAAATAACAAATCTACAAGCTGCTATTGTGTGCTGTTATTTTCAGTTATTAGTTATTTTAAGATGAAAGAGTATTTGAAGTGGTCAAACTAGCATTAGAATACATTGCTCAGAAGCTCATGAAACATGGATGTTCTCAGAAATGTCATAAAGCCTCAATATGTGATTTCTTTTACTGGCTGTCTGCATGTAGAATTTTCAAGTTTTTTTCCTCAAAAATAGCAGATCTACAAGCTCATAGCACAGCATTTGGTGCCACGCTATGAGCTTGTAAATGTAGCCAAATACATTTTGAAATGACACAGATCTTAATAATGGATACATTTAGCTTTATTCCATGGGAAGGTGATTTAGGAGCCTGGTTTTTAACAAAGTATTTGTATAACTCATAACAAACGATGCGTTTCTAAACGACAAACTTGTTATCAGACATATTGCAAACTTGTTGCTTTTCAGCTACAATAGCCGTTTTGAATCCAAATAGGAAAATTGTGTGACACCTGACCCGAAAAAAACAAACAACATGTTGTCTTGTCACCTTTTTCACCTCAGGGCTGTTTGTATGCCTGTGTTATATAATGGTGCATAACATCATACACCATCACACACCTGTTATTGTGCACTGCTTACATACTTACTCAAACATTAACTCTTAAATACACACTCTTAAATACACCCAAAGGACCACAATGCAATTAATAAGCTGTTGAGCTTTATTGTGTGTTATCATTTTGACACATATTGTACAAAGATGACATATTGGCATATTATTTATTAAAGGTAGGGTAAGTGATTTACTTTGGTTGAAATAAGTGTTAAATAGCTCTATATTCTGATAGTAGGCTACTCATTGCTATAGAGTGTTTATTCAGTCAAAGGAGTCTCTATGTCTCTCCTGCTCTTTATTTTATTTTTTTACAGAAAATGCATTTTCAGTGCTCTCTCCTGATTGGCTTAAATTGTGTCACCTACCTGAAAATGTTCTATATTCTGTTTAGTAAAGTGCTGGAGAGACCCCTGTGACCGAACAAATGCTCTGTAGCAATGGACTCTGGATGCCCTGGTTAAACCAGTGTCCTCAGCGACGCTCGAAGATCATCTTAACTCTCCAGAGTACCAGGACGATTAGCTGGCCTTACAAACCAGTTAATCACGGAGCAATAGTAGTTAGTTAGCACAGCCTAAAGCATATTCTCAAAGTGGCTTTGGATCTGGTTAACGAGTCAGCCGATTATCAGTTTTAACACTAACTTTTAATTTAATGCATTTGTTATATTGCCAGTAAAATGTCAATCAAACCATGTTAAATATACTTTTCAAACTAGCAATATGTTCAGAAGCATCTTCCATAAAATATTAATAGTCTTGGATATTTCATATAAAAGGAAAGGTTAAAGGGATAGTTCACCCCCAAAATGACTTTTTTTCCCATCGATTAATCACCCCATGGAGACTTGAATTCATGGATATCTTTTTGTTTTTTTGTCTCATTCATAAGCCAATAATTTGATAACCGGCAGCGGTTCAGGTAGGAGACACAAAGAGTCTCCTACCGGAACTGCTGCCTACCGGTCCACTGGTCATCAAATTATTGGCTTAAGAATGAGACAAAAACAAAAAAGATATCCATGAATTCAAGTCTCCATGGGGTGACTAAAGACCTGGAACACATCTGTGTCATTTTAAGATTTCCTTAGCTATTCAAAAATAGCAGATCTACAAGCTCATAGCGCGGCACAGAGTGTCACGCTACGAGCTTGTAGATCTGCTATTTTTGTAAAATCGTGAAAATGTGTGCAGGTCTTAATGGGTTAATCGGTAGAAAAGAAGACATTTCTACTCCTTGGGGTTACAGGAGCAATAGATGATTCTGAGATGATTATTCTCCAGATGGTGATTCCTAGATGATGATCTATAATCCCTAGATGATGATGATCTATAATTCCTATGATGATGATTCCTGTCTGATGAATGTCTGGCCGGGCCCATCCCATCATGGATTGTAATGTTTCCCTGCATAGTGTACTGTAACATCTGGTAGATATTCAGTAGTTTCTTCTGAAGTCATGACAATGTGGGAATATGTGAGTCAGTTCCTTCTTAAGCCGCTCAAACCGGGAACGCATCTGTGTGACCACTTCATCCATGTTTTATACTTTGGCTATTCAAAATTGGCTTTTCAAAAAAGAATAGAAAAAAAATGTGTGCAAATCTTTGAATATATATATGTTTTTTAAAGCAAATGTTTTTTTTTTACTAAAATCTTTGCTTCTCGGGATTCTACAAATGTCTAATTTCCTAACAGTCACTAACAGTTTTTTTTGCTATATAATATCAGTGGTTCTCAAACTTCTTCATGTCAAGGACCACCCAAAATGATATGTATTTGGCCGCGGACCCCCATCTCAAAATATTTTGTTCCAGGGACCCGCAGAAGCAAAGATTTGAGTTAAAACATGTATATATACGTACATACAGTATATTCAAAGATTTGCACACATTTAAAATGTCTTTTTTTCAAAAATGGTAGATCTACAAGCTCATAGCGTGGCACACTTATGACACAGATGCGTTCCCGGTCTTAATGGGTTAAGGACATGTGTGTATGTGCGTGTGGCGCGCACACGTGTGCGCGTGTGTGTGTGTGTGTGTGTGTGTGTGTGTGTGTGAGAGATAGAGAGAGAGAAGTTCCTCAACTGAGGATGTTCTGTTTGTTGACATTGGCAGACAATGAGTTGATCTTGAAGTGTAACTCGGGCTCAGTTCTCCATATTCTATGACTGGATAAGGATATCAGTAGCAGTGGTTCCAATGGGGGCAGTTTTTCTTTTTCGACCTTGTATAACCCGATTTATATACTTTGTTCTTGTTGTATGACGGCATTGCGCAGCAAAACTAACAGATCTACAAGCTCACGTTGCATTGCGGAATGCGACACATCGTGAGCTTGTAGATTTGTGCTGCCAGTCTGGAGTATAAAACAAATGCACTCTAGAACAGGGGTCTTTAACATTTTTCAAGGCCAAGGAAGGACCCCTTGTCTGAGAGAGTGATGAAGCAGGGACCCCCCACTACATATTTTTATAACATTGTTTTGCAGATTAAACTTTTTCATAGATTTCATATAGCTTCATAGACGTGTTTGACAGTTGACAACCTAGGGGTGCTGGACCCCCGGTTGAAGACGTTCTCAACCTTTTCATGCTGCGACCCCCCCAAAAAAAACATATTTGAACTGGGGACCCTCCAGGCCCCCACCCTGACAAGCACTTGGAATTGTAGGAGTTGAGGCATGACATTTAGTTTGACTCCGTTCCACAGATAAATATTGTAAAAATAGCTGAACTACAAGCTCACAACGAGGCGATGTGAGCTTGTAGTGAGCTTGTAGATCAGCTATTTTCACAGATTTTGCCTCTTTCTTATATTATTTGACAATCTTTATAGTATAGTTTGTTGATTACAGTTATGATCTTTTTTCATTCCTTTTATTTTTTCTTCATTTCTTTGGTATTAAAAGGTCTTAAAAGTCCTAAAAAATCATGTGGGGACCCCCCTGGGAGTCTCGACCCACATGTTGAGAACCACTAGTGGAATGTGAGTAATGTAGGAGGATAGGCAGCCTTATAACATGCTGGCTGACTGATGTTTGGCACAGATTGCAAAAAAAGTGAAAAAGTGAAAGTCCCACCATCACCACCACCAGAATGTCAGCTTCCATTTATTTAGGACATCTTGAAGTAGCTAAGTAGAGAAGTGTGGTATTATTTAGGCCTCAATCAGTGTTGCCATGTCTGCTTGTTATAAGCAACTTTGGGCTTGTTGTCTCTGTAAAGTTGCTTGTAAATATTGGTAGTTGCCGGTTGCGTTTATTTTCTCCGCCAGGCCGAAGGCATGGCCGAGACTATGTTTTGCATCCTGTCCGTCCGTATGTGCGTCCATCTGTGAACAGCTAATCTGCGGCACCGTTGACCCGATCGCAGCGAAACTGTGCACCCACACTCCCTGGATGGCAGAGCAGAACCTCTGTCCCAAATGTTTCATATCGGCCTGTTATAGTGCCACCAGGAGGCAGATTTTTGCACACACATTGCCCCTAGGCCAAGGAAGAAATGCCACCCTACATTTTTCCAATCGTCCTTAACAGGCCGATTCGCATTTTTACCTATAACTGGACCGACCATGTTCATGTGGCCTATATAGTCGCTTCTTTTGGGATTGTTTTCATAGACCTGGTTGCTTGTTTCTCTCGCAAAATCTGGCAACACTGGCCTCAATGAAGGATTGTGGGGGAGAATCCAGAGTATTATATAGTAAGTATGTCAGATCTGCTCCAGGGACTGGATTCTAATGGACTAATGGGGAGAATTTGTTTTTTTTTGTTCAACTGGGCAAACACTCCACTGTATTCCCAGCAGCTATGCTTGACTGACACTCTGTGTATTTTCATTTTTGTGGGCTCTTAATGCAGAGAGTATGTGTTTATAATGCTTCTTTTATGAGCCGTAAGAGATTGTGTTCGGAGGTACATAAATGGGAGACGACTAACTGTGTGTGTGTGTGTGTGTGTGTGTGTGTGCGTGTGCGTGTGCGGAGTAGAATTAGAGGAATAGGAGACAGTTTCCCCGGTGCTCGCTAGAGAAATGATTGTTTTATGTTTACAAAAATGTTTTTTAGAGGTAGGCTTTCAATTAGGAAAATAATATAGTTGTCTAGCAGAAACCTCTTATCTCCATATTCTAACTTTTTGTGTTTTTTCGTAAATTAACGCCCTACTTGATCATACTACAGCATCACACAAAAAGCATCAAAAGCAGCAGATCTACAAGCTCGAAATGGCGTGTGTCGAGCTTGTAGATCTGCTACTTTTGATGCTTTTGAATTTGAATCCTGAAAAGTAACAGTTTTGGACATACTGTATAAGGTTTCCACCCGACAGAGACGATAATCAAGTAGGGGGGGGGGGTTAGGATTAGACATTTAGAGGTTAGGTTTAGGGGTGGAGTTTTGCCTGATTTAATACTTAGTTGCGAGCAGGTTTTAGTGCACAGAAAATAGCCGATCTACAGGCTCACAACGCTTCGCAGCACGATGTTTGTGTCATGAGCTTGTAGACAGATCTGTGTCATTTTAAGATTTCTTTGGCCATTCAAAAATAGCAGATCTGCAAGCTCATCTGCAAGCTCATAGCGCGGCACTCGTGCCGCGCTATGAGCTTGCAAATCTTTGAATATATATACTGTATATGTTTTAAAGCGAACATTTTTAACTCCTATCTGTGCTTCTGGGGGGTCCCTGGAACAACATATTTTGTGATGGGGGTCCCTGGCCAAATTGTGGGTGTCCTTGACGTATAAAAGTTGGAGCACCACTGATATATTGCAACATATAAGTTGTTCAGACAACTGTTAGGATTTAGAAGACATTTTAGGTGAGTTGGTTCCAGTGAGGTTTCTACTGTGGCAGCAGTCAGTCAGTCTGTTGTGCTTTTATACGACTTTAACAAGCCTGTGTTAAACACTGGGTCATTCTACTGGTCACATTATGCCCTTAACCCAACCCGTGTGTGTGTGTGTGTGTGTGTGTGTGTGTGTGTGTGTGTGTGTGTGTGTGTGTGTGTGTGTGTGTGTGTGTGTGTGTGTGTGTGTGTGTGTGTGTGTGTGTGTGTGTGTGTGTGTGTGTGTGTGTGTGTGTGTGTGTGTGTGCGCGCGCTTTTCTAGCTTTTTAGACCCTTTTTTCTCCCCAATGTAGTCATCATGCCAGTGAATTCCTCCACACACACACATTCCTGTGTGTTGTCACTGCTGTTGTATCCTTCTGACTCACCTGCCCCTAGTGAGGAGCCCCCACCGGGAGGAGGACGTAGAGCCTTCTTCGTCATACTCCTCCCGCCCAACACTCCCTGCTGGCAGGCTCCGCCCCCCCCCCCCCCCCAGCCTGTAGGAGTACATGCTGTGACAAATATCTCCCCCCTCCCCCCGCCCGAACACGGGCCAATTGTGTTGGTTATGTGCTCGACAAAGCCGGATGCACCGCGGTGGATTTGAACCCACAACCTCTGCCGTGAAAAAAAACAATTACATTCCTAAGCCAATAATTTGATGACCAGCGGACCGGTAGGCAGCGGCTCCGGTAGGAAACACAAAGGAGACTCGTTGTGTCTCCTACCGGAACCGCTGCCGGTCATCAAATTATTGTCTTAGGAATGTGACAAAAAACTAAAAAACATCCATGAATTCATGTCTCCATGGGCTGAATAATCCATAGAAAAAAAGTCATTTTGGGGGTGAACTATCCCTTTAATACGGCGCCACCCGAGCACCCTCTATTAATCATAGACTAATGCCTTACTTCTTCATGCTACAGTTTTTTTTTTGTATTAAAAAGGTCTTAAAAGTTCTTAAATTGTCCCTTACCCTGTATACAGAGAGACATTCTGAGAAAACAATGTTCTGCATTAAGCTGATCATCTGGGGACCGTTTCCTGGAAAGCAACATACAAGGTTTTACTGGGTTTTTACAGTGGTTGACAGACAGACAGACAGACAGACAGACAGACAGACAGACAGACAGACAGACAGACAGACAGTGTTATTACACTTTCACCGGGTGTTTGTTTTTTAGGAAAAAGTGCTGCTGTGGTGGGACTCTTTTTTTTTCCTGCCGTGTCATTTCCTCACGCATGGGTGTCTGTGTGCTCTGGCATTTGTCCATGTGTCCTGTGTCTGTGTGTGTGTGTGTGTGTGACTGGGAGTGTGTGAGAGAGAGTGTGTGTGAGAGTGTGCATGCATAATATGTTCTTGAATGTAAGTGTGCCAGTGTAATTGACTGTGTTTGTGTATACTGATCCTTGCGTGAACACACGCGCACACAAACACTTGTCTTTGTGTGTGTGTGTGTGTGTGTGTGCGCACACACACATGCTATTATCTTAACACCATGTGTAAAACATGGTTGTAAGTGTCGTGCGCGCTTCACCCAGCAGAAGGTAGAAGGGCTCGTCGGTGTTCAACAGGGACAACTTGCATCACTGGACTGGTCTGCATGTGTTTTATTGTTTTGCAGGGTGACTGACGTTTCCACTGTCGTCTTCTCTCTGAGTCAAACAGGTCTTGACTCTGAGGAAGACGAAAGTAGAAACCAGTCTACCCCTGCAGAACAATAAAACACGCACAGACCAGTCGAGTGCTCCAGTATATTTTATTTGGGTAGTTTCATCTGAAGTGCCCAGGTATTATTATTATTATTTTCTCTGATTCAAGTTAGTAAGTGTGTTGGTACTGGTAAACAGGATAGAGTAGACCAAGTCCTTGGTACTGGTGAGCTGGATCAGGGACGGAGTATCATTAGAATTGTATCGATTCAATTCCTTTTCTGCTTTTCGATTCCGGTTCTTATCGATTCTCCGTTCCAGTTTCATAAAAGTGAAAGAATAAGCTCAAACGTGTTGGTAATAAATGATAAATATGTCAGGAGGGGTTCCCCAGAACTTCCTTGTTACCGTGGAAGAGAACATTTTTGCTTTGCAAGTAGCTTTTAGTGGTTTATGGCATATGATTGTCTCTGCCTGGCCAAAGATGTGGCCGAAACTATGTTTTTTAAATTTTACCCTGTCTGTCCGTCCGTCCTTCTGTGAACAGCTGATCTCCGGCACCGTTGGCCCCGATGGATATGAAACTGTGCACACACTCCCTGGATGCCAGAGCAGAATCTCGGCCCCACATTTTTCACATGGGCCTGTTATAGTGCCACCAGGAGGTCATTTTTTGCATTTTTATTTTATATTACTCCTATTGATTATGCCCAAACATCACGCAAAGCCGTACACATTATCTCTATAGTTATTAAACCAAACAGGTGTGTCAGATTTTTCATATTAAATCCTGATTGGCTAAGATTGGCTTCCCAAAGTTTGCAGGAGTGCTCTGTTTTGATGCCTCAAAACATGAACTCAGCGTGCGATTGCCGTGAAGCTTTGCACGCACACTCCCACTAGGCCGAGGAAGACATGCCACAATTTTCACATTGTCCTGTTATAGCGCCACCAGGATGCCGACTTTTGCCAATTTTTGTTTTGATATTCCTCCTACAGATTTGGTCCAAACATCACGCAAAACATTATCTCTATCTGCCCGATTTTTCATATTCCATCATGATTGACACATTTTTTTACATTGCTGGCCCACAATAACCTACCTGACCTGGCGGAGACCTGTGCTCCGAGGAGCACTTTTCCTAGTTATATATTCAGTTTCCTAAGACATAGTACTTGTACACAATATAACTGAATTGGCTGAAAAGGCGCTAACATGTCGTAGGTTTATTTTCTAGCCATGCCGTTTGGTATGGAGATTACATCATCCCCTGCAGGCTGCCTAGGGGGGGATTCTTATTCTCAGAAATACTGGACTGATTGATTCCTTCATTTGTATTGGTATCCGTAACCGGCAATTTGGATTCAGTTCCTACTTGTAACCTAATTCCGATTCCCAAAACACAAAGCAGGATTGTAGATTGAAGTCCTCCTCGGTACTACTGGTGGTAAACAGGATAGACCAAGTCCAGAAGAATCCTCTTCTTCCTCACTGTAATTAGGGCCATCTGTTTAGGCTCAGCAGCTCACAGACTGTGGAATGCTTGCATCCACTATTTACTGCTCCCCATTCATTAATGTGGACAAGAGCAGCCAAGGTCAGAGCACGTCCGTCTGAGCCAGAACAATCCAGGGGAGACACAGTCACACTGAGATTAATAGACCATTTCAGGCCAGAACCATCGCTTAGTGTCTTCTTGTTTGTTTCCGAAGACCAGGGGTTCTCAAACTTTTTCTTGTCGAGGACCCCCAAAATTATATGTATTTGGCCACGGGGCCCCCATCTGAAAATATTTCAGGGAAGATCTTGTTGTTTAAAAAATATTCAAAATTATTATCACAATTCCTCAAGATTGTTCTACATATTTCACAAGCTCACAGATATTTTTTAATAGCCAAAGTTTAAAGATAGGTTAAAGTGATTAAACTGATTTTGATGCTATCTTACAATGAATGCACCAAATCTCTGTATGTATGTCTGTAATGCACGTATCTCAAGAACCGTTCGACCACCCGACTTAAAATTCGGCACAGATGTAGCAGACAACCAGAGTGCCCGGAGTCGACTCAGCCGGATAGACGGTTGTCCAGATTCACCAGAAAAGACTCTGGCTGTGGCCCAAATATGACCATTGCATGTATGACCAGGTTATACAGCATGACCATTACATTGTAAATGCTGAGGTTCGTCCTAGGGTTTCTTACCTCACCGGCACAACAATATTCTGTCATCTTTCCTAGGAAAGAAGTTCTATATACATATATGAATATGATTCCTGTTCTGCAAATCAATACATCAAATCAAATCTATTGCTGTAAGAGCCTATCTATCTATCTCCTCCCCTCTCTAAAGATCTGAGGGTCTATCTATCTATCTTCTCCTCTCTAAAGATCTGAGGGTCTATCTATCTATCTTCCCCTCTCTAAAGATCTGAGGGTCTTATTCAGTGGCTTCACAAAAGGATGTGAATGATTAACCCGCTGTTGTAAATATACACAAGGCTTGACACACACACACACACACACACACACACACACACACACACACACACACACACACACACACACACACACACACACACACACACACACACACACACACACACACCAACCATTTTATGAGACACACCTCTCCAACTGCATGTTGACACAAATTACGCCTCTATTCATGGTCAAGATAACCTGCTGCAGTTTTTTTTTTGTCGTTATGCCAGTGAATTCCTCCCCACACACATTTCTGTGTTGTCACTGCTGTTGTATCCTACTGACTCACCTGCCAGTGAGGAGCCCCCACCGGGAGGACGTAGAGCCTTTGTCCTACTCGTCCCGCCAAACACTCCTCGCTGACAGGTGCCAACCCCCCAGCCCGTAGGAATACATGCAATGACAATTATGACCCTCCTCCCCGCCCGGCTTCACTCACCCCGAACACGGGCCAATTGTGTTCGTACAGACGCTCGACAAACCCTGTTGCACCACGGATGGTGGATTCGAACCCACAACCTCCGTGGTGGTGAGCACTGGGCAGGCACTTGACCACTGCGCCACGAACACGAGCACCCGCCGGGCATCAGAATGGGGGATGAATGGTGTAAAAAAGAAAAACAAGACTGACATTTAAATGTCATTTACAGGGTGACTACCGTGTGTGTGTGTGTGTGTGTGTGTGTGTGTGTGTGTGTGTGTGTGTGTGTGTGTGTGTGTGTGTGTGTGTGTGTGTGTGTGTGTGTGTGTGTGTGTGTGTGTGTGTGTGTGTGTGTGTGTGTGTGTGTGTGTGTGTGTGTGTGTGTGTGTGTGTGTGTGTGTGTGTGAAATCTGACACCGCTGTGCTCTGCCGTGTGTCCGGATCCCATAGTCTGAGAGGATGGCGAGTCCTCATTGGCTGGCCTCTCACCAAGGCCAGCCAATGAGGAAAAAGTGTCGAGAAGTGATGACTAGGTGCAGGTCTGTTTATAGACTGGCTTTTCACGCCACCCTGTAAAAAAGAGAACATATCCAGTGAGTGGCAGTTTTGTCGCTGAAAATGCCTTGTCAGAGGAAACCACTGGTTACAACACAGTTATGCAGAACTGAAGAGCATCCCTGAACGCTCACATCAGGTCCAACCTCCAGGCAGAGAGGGAAACAGCAGCAGGTGAACACCACCAGGTGACCAGCAGTGTTGCCAGATTCTGTGAGAGAAACGAGCAAACGGGTCTACGAAAACAAGCTTTAAAGAAGTTTCATCATTTGAAACCTATACATCTGCTAAACATCCATGACGTGAAAATCAACCAACCACCTTCCATATTTCGCTGGCCTTTGGACAATAGTAGAGAGAGTCTTCCTTCACTTGTTCTCTGCCATTTGGGCAGCCCAAGGTTGCTGCCCAGTGCTGTAGCACAGCAACGCATCTCTGTCATTTTAGATTTCTTTGGCTATTCAAAAATAGCAGCTATATGAGCTTGTAGATCTGCTCCTGGATTGAATGGGTTAAAGTCCTTGCGCTACTTTCGTCATACTGTAGTGTCTCACAGAAGTAGCAAAATGATCTGATCTACAAGCATGTGATAGGACGTTGTGAGGTTATTTTTTGCTATTGTTGAAAACACATGTTTAAAGTGTAAGTGGTTAAGTGTGTTTGTGGGTTTTATAAATGTTGAACCAATGGAATGTATTAACAACAGCTTGTGACTAAATAACATTAGATTAACCGGAACACTGCTTATTTTTTTGAAACGTTTGGACATATTTAACATTCCTCTCCTCTCCTCTCCTCTCTCTCTCTCTCTCTCTCTCTCTCTCATACTCTTTCTCTCTCTCTCTCTCTCTCTCTCTCTCTCTCTCTCTCTCTCTCTCTCTCTCTCTCTCTCTCTCCAGGTAGAGCTGACTGACAGCCAGCCCGTTGCCATGCCGACGAGCGACGGGCCGAGCCGCCTGCCGGTCTTCGTAGCTCCGCCCCTCAACGGCAACCACCAGCGGTCGCCGGGCGGCTACGTGCCCGGGCGGGTGGCCCCCGTCCGCTCGCCGCCGCCCACCAAGGCCCCGCCCCCTCCGCCCGTCAAGCCCCACGGCCCGCCTCCCGAGCGGAGAGGAGGGGGGGGCGGGGGCGGCGGCGGGGTCGTCATCGGCCTATCGGAGGAGGGCCAGCGGCGGGAGCGCGCTCAGAGCCTGCGGCGGAGGAAGAACACGTTCATATGCTTCGGCGTGTCGCTCGGGGCTTTCTTCCTCTCGCTCATCCTCATCCTCAGCCTCAGCGAGGGAGACGTGATGGACGGTCAGTCATTTTTATTTATTCATTTATTTTTTCTTTACATTTTATCCCACGATTTTGAAACCCATTTTTTTTTTCTAATAATTTTTATCCCGTGATTTTTGGAACCCATTTTTTTCACCCGGTGCCAATTTCCTAAGTGATCCTGGGCGCTACACCAGCCCTACACCAGCGCTACACCAGTCCCCCACAGCCGGGGAGGCCAGGGCCGAGCTCATGCTTCCTTCAGTGCATGAGAGCCAACTGACCTTCTTGTCACCTGACAGGGGGGATTTTCCCTGGTTGGACGTAGTGCGTGGAAGGAACACGTTATTCCAACCAGTTCCTTTCCCCTCCATCAGGCGCCCCGGCTGGCCAGGGGGAGGCAGTATAGAGACCAGGATTACTGCATGTTTTTGTGAGGGTAGACGGTACATATAACCATATGCCATTATAAACTACTAAAAGTCGCACTGTTTCAGCTGGAAGTGAGAGTCCCCATTCTAGTGAATGAGGCAGCCTAGCTACCGTCCGTATGTCACAAAAACGTATCGCGATATATCGCGGGACGATATATCGGCACACACCTAATTAAAAGATTTACACTTAATGTTCACAATTTTTCCAAAAATAGCAGATCATAGCTCAGATCAAAGCTCAAAGCAGATCAAAGCTCATTGTGCGGCACTCGGTGCCGGGCTATGAGCTTGTATATCTGCTATTTTTGAATAGCCAAAGAAATCTAAAATGACAAGGATGCAATAAAATCATCGATTAGGTTAATTCAGGGGTCCACAAAACTTTTCAGGGATTCCTGATTTATGAGTGCCCTGATTACAACACAGCTTTGGTAATGAAAAAAAACACAGCAGAGTAATTTTAATAGCAGCCTCTTGCTCAATGCCATTGGCAGGCTCCAACATTGCCCCCCATTATACTAGAGTTCTGTAAAGTGATGTTTTGTAGAAACCATAGGAAACATTGGCTGTTGAAGTGCCTCTCTCTCCATTCACGGCCCCCTGGCCTAGTTACAGGACTAGAACACTGCATGCTGAAGTGGCAGCTCTGAACAACTTTAAATGATTGCTGTGCTGTCTTGATATCTCTGTCGTCTAGGGGTGGAATAGTAGTTAAAGGGACAGTTCACCCCCAAAATGACTTTTTTTCTATCGATTACTCATCCTATGGAGACTTGAGATTTGTTTTGTTTTTGTCGCATTCCTGAGCCAATAATTTGATGACTGGCAGTGGTTCCCAAACTGTGTCAACTTTGAGTGTCCTACCGGAGACATTAGCATCTTTCCACTGGTCATCAAATTATTGGTTTAGGAATGCGACAAAACAAAAAATGTAAGGCTTCATGGGATGTGTAATTGATAGAAAATAAGTAATTTTTTGAGTGAACTACTCCTTTAATCAAATTACACCTTGTACAACTAAGTATAAACAACGGGCCTTAAGTGTTTGAAGTTGGAAGGGGGCGTGTCAGATAAAATGAATATCAAATATCTAAATACTGAATGAAGCAATTTAAAACCTGTCTGGGAAGCTCACAAAAGCCAGACTAGACGTTAAAATGACCCCAAACGAAAGTGAGATATCACAGGCTGGCAGAGGGAGAGTAGTAGATTACAGTTTAGGCATTGGCACTGGGTGAAAAAATGGGTTACAAAATCGTGAAAAAAAAGGGAAAGTGAAATATCCCTTTAAGAAATGTAATAATGTACTTAAAAGAGAAAAGGAAAAAAAGCATGCACTTTTGAATACTGTGTATTCAGTGTGTAATCTGTGTATTCATGGCTAAACCTCTCATGGATTAAGGGTTACATGGATGTTTGTGTCTCTTTTCCACAGAGAACTGTCCGGACCACAGTCCTAACCTGAGCGGCTGGAACCCGGGCCACCGACCAGAGAAGGCCATGGTCGTCACCAGGGGAAACCTGTTGCGATTGGACGCCTCCGCCACCTTCCATTCCCTCACCATCCAATCAGGAGGTACGGTATTATTTGGAAAAGTGGGGGGTCCCCGGACCTCACTTTGAGCACCACTTCCTCACAGGTATCCTGAGCAGGGTTGAGCCACTTGTTGCTTATAAACACGACTCATAAAGTCCAACAGAAAACAGCCTTTTCATTCTTTATTCACATCTGGAATGTTTTAGGAAATGGACAACACAATGTTGTCCATTTCCTAATTCTTTAAGCATTTTTGTCCTTCCGTTCCTCCTGCCAACTGGGGAAAGACAACCACATATTTACTTAAGTTATGAAGCTGTACTTTAGAACATTGGTTCTCAAAGTGGGGTCCGGGGACCCCCAGGGGTCCTTGCAGTGGTACCAGGGGGTCCCCCAGCAAAATGTGTTAATACAGCATCACAACCATTTTATCCATTTATATATGTTGGCTATTGAAAAAATAGCAGATCTACAAGCTCGCAGCAGGTCACTTCGTGCTGAGAGCTTGCACATCTATTTTTTTTATTTTTTTTTATTTTTTAACACTTATCTTTTATTTACTAAAATAAATTACAAGCTAAAACATAAACCTTGGTTGTAAAAAAAACAAAGTTGTCCTTAAAGACTTGTTAGAGCATTTTCAGCCAAAATATAGAAATCATTTAATGATTTCTATATCTACACGTACTATGTCTTGTGAAATGTGATGTACTAGAGCAGGGGTCTTCAACGTTTTCAAGCCATTTTTTCCCTCTACACCTATAGTGTCTTTGCCAAAAATAGCGCCTCGCACTGCGAGGTGCTGAGAGCTTGTAGATCGGCTATTTTCGGCTAATGTTCCCCTCAGAAAAGGAATTCTAGGGTTCAAGTGGTTAATGTAAAAAAAACAACATCATATCACACAACCCCTAGGGGTCCCGGACCCCCTTTTGAAGACCCCTGTACTAGAGATATATTATTTTTGAACTTTTCTTCTGGAGGTCCCTGGCACAAAATATTTTTGCGATGGGCGTCCGCGGCCAAATGCATATCATTTTGGGGGTCCTTGGCGTGAAAAGGTTTGAGAACCACTGCTTTAGTAGTTATGATGAATATGATAATCGTTTCCTTTTATGTAAGTGTCATGCTTCCATGATCGCCCAGCCCATATCGGTGTTGTCGGGCAGAAACCTCTTATCTCCATATTTTAACCTTTTTTGTGTTTTTTTCCGTAAACTAACGCCTCTACTTGATCATACTACAGCGTCACACAAAAGTATCAGAAGCGGCACGTTTTGAGCTTGTAGATCTGCTACTTTTGCTATTTTTGAAAAGTAACAGTTTTGGACATACAGTATGAGGTTTCCACCTGACAGAGACGATATGGACCATTTAACACAAACAATGGAGACGTAGCAATTTCTCACATACAAGGATCAAACACATAACCAGTAAAAACACACAGGATACATGCAGTGCAATTATAGTACAGCATAAGACACAACAACCCTCCTAATGGAGCCTGGTAGCTCACTCACACATGTTGGCAAGGAGACCTGACATCATGGCGTAGCGGTCCGGGCACCTACAGTATGCTACAATGTAGCCTGACAGCGTGACGCGGGTTCGAGTCCCGATCCCAACAGCCTTTGCAGCGTGACACTCCCCCTCTCTCTGTCTCTCCCTATTTCCTGTCAGCCTACTGTCCTATCTATAATAAAGGCATAAAAAGCCCAAAAAGAAATCTTTAAAAAAGAAAAGCTGAGTATGCCTTCTATTTCAAGCCTTAGAAAAACAATGATCTGGTCTTAAACGCTTCAGCCTTTAAACAACCACTCCAACTCCTATAGGACATCATCTTCCCACAATAGCTACGTTTTTCATCAAATAAAGAAACCGTCAAATCAGCATATAGATATGTGAAAATAGTTTTGTAGTTTAGGCTTTTTCCCAACGCTGTGTGTGTGTGTGTGTGTGTGTGTGTGTGTGTGTGTGTGTGTGTGTGTGTGTGTGTGTGTGTGTGTGTGTGTGTGTGTGTGTGTGTGTGTGTGTGTGTGTGTGTGTGTGTGTGTGTGTGTGTGTGTGTGTGTGTGTGTGTGTGTGAAAATGGCAGATCTACAAGCTCACACAACACATCGCATTCTAGATCTGATATTTTCACTACATTTGCGAATTAGCGCATTCATTTCAGAAAAAAGCATTGAAATATTGTACGCAGGCCGGGGCCAAAAGAACCCGACCGCTCATAAGTTGTAATGTAAAAGTGGTCACAGCCTCACGTGTACAAATGCATCCCACCATTTCTCAGATGCTGTTTTCCTCCCAGTGTGGAGGAAGAAGGTTTAGAATAGATGTTTACTGTGATCTCTCGCTCTTGAAATATATACCTTGGTTTATGTTGTGTGTAAACAATTATAGGGATTCTCAAAGCCGTTGTCCCCCAAACCCCGCCTCCAGTCACAGAGGGAGCGCTCACTATGATCACGGCACCAGAGCCTGCTTGATCACACAGATGTATCCCCTCAAACCTCATTTATGCTCTGCCATGCAAAGGTTTTGCGTGCAGAGAACAGCAGAACTCCAAGCTCACAACGGTCACATCCGCAACGCAATGTGAGCTTGTATGTCAGCTGTTCTCGGCGCGCAATACCGTTGCATGAATGTATGTCTCGCTAGGAGCGTCTCACTAGCCAACACACAAGAGGAGGTTGAATGAACAGAAACCAACGCTCCCCCAAACAACAGGTTTGGGGATCTGTTGGGACTTGATTACATGAAACCGGCACCTGTGCGTGCAGTCCCACTATTTGTAAATAAGAAATCCGTCTATAGACATTGATGTAATTCTTTGTCGTTGCAGGGCGGGTGGTGTTTGCAGACAGCCCAGACGGCTCCAGAAACATAACGCTGAGAACCAGACACATCCTGATCGAGGACGGCGGGGCGCTGCACGTGGGCGCGCCCAAATGCCGCTACCGTTCCCGCGCCGCCATCGCCCTCCTGGGCCGCTCGGACGACGCGGCGGCGCCCGAGGTGCCCGGCCTGGGCCGCAAGTTCATCGGGGTGCTGCCCGGCGGGACCCTGGAGCTCCACGGGGAGCGGAGGGTGTCGTGGTCCATGCTGACCCGCAGTGTGCCCGCCACGGGCCTGGCCAACGGCGGCTTAGCCTTCCAGCGCAACTTCAGGTACTGTAGCCCTTATGCCATGAAGCGGATGTGACGCTTCCGTGTCGTCTTTACCGTCGTGCAAATTTGTCCTAATATAAATAATAAATAATCAAAGCGTATATAGCTTGCTGCTTATCACAAATGGAAATTCAAAAATAAAATGTAAAGATATTTTAAAATATATTTCCGTGAACGAATTTTGGGACATATTGATTATATACTATAGGGGTCTTCAACAGGGGGTCCGGGACCCCCGGAGTTACTTTAGGGGGTCCTCCAAATCTGTCTGTGATATAATTCTGAGAGGAGTGAGGGGAACATTAGCCAAAAATAGCAGATGTACAAGCACACAACGCCTCGCACTGCGAGGCGTTACAAGACTACATTATGTCTAACCTCATGTACATAACTGCTAACTTTTGTAGTATAAGTTAGGCCTGTCCCCTGAAAGTTGACGAATCGTTTTTTTTTGGTCAATCATTTTCATAGCGTCAGTTACTAGTGTAGGCGGTGCTGTGTGGAGCACTGATGTGTCATGAACTTCTTATTTAGTCCATCTACTTCCTGCAAGTAGACTTAAAAACAAAAACCAGTTGACTAATCATATTGCTCTGCGGTGGAGAGATGTCCGCACACAGCTGTAGTCCTGATAAAAAGTTGACTGTGCAATTAAGGCACGCAACATTTCTGTCTTTTCTCTTTACTGTTATTTATTTGGTCTTGCACCTACTGGATCTGCAACATAGCTCTTTGACTCTGATACAGCAGCGTTGTGCCAGCGTAATCCATTGCACAGCTGTGGCCATTTGAATGAGGCTTGTTTTTGCCGTAAAGCAAGAGGAATGGAGACGTAGTCATTTCCCCACTGGACATAAACAGGAAGTAAACAAGCTAAACTATGAATGATGGAGCTTGGGCACAAAACCATTTTATTCCACCTACTTCTTTACACCTGGAAACCTGTGAATCTTGTGACCAGTGGTGTAACGTAACTAAGTACATGTACTCAAGTACCCATTTTCCCATTTTACAAGCTCACAACGCGTCGCGATGTGACGCGTTGTAAGCTTATAGATCTGCTATTTTCAAACATTTTAGTACTTTTACTTTTGGTACTTTAAGTACATTTGATGCCAATACTTTTGTACTTCACTCAAGTAACATTTTGAACACAGGCCTTTTACTTGTAACAGAGCATTTTTATACTGCGGTATTGATAATTTTACTTAAGAAAACATTGGATTACTTTTGAAACCTGTGAATTTTTGACAATTAAAAGATGCACTTAAGACTTCTAGTGATTTGTAGTTTCGTTCCCTACCTATGTTGAACGCACTTATTGTCGATTTGGATAAAAGCGTCTGCTAAATGACTGTAATGTAATGTAATGATTGTGTGATTCTGATGATTCTATAGCCGTGGCATCAACCTGCGCGTGGTGGACCAGGACACGGCCGCCATCCTGCTGGACGTGCGCTACGACACGCACGACTCCCGCAACGACAGCCGGCGGCTGAGCGCCATGCTGCGGGCGCTGCCCGCCGGGCGCATCGTGACGCTGGCCGTGGGCGACTCGGCCGTCAAGAGCCTCCTGGAGGAGACCAAGAGGACCATCGAGGAGAAGCTGGGGAGCGAACACGTCTACGACCTCAAGTACAGGTAAACAAACAGCTTCCTTTTTACACATAGAGACCAACGACCCATGTGCCAGATATTTGGGTCCGATGTCGATACAGATTTTGGAGAATCCTAGACCAGTGGTTCTCAAACTTTTTCATGTCAAGGACCCCTAAATTGACACTTATTAGCCCGTGTACCCCCATTTGAAAAGATATGCCAGGGACCCCCATAAGAGAAGATTTTTACGGCTCTAGCAGTCATTCTCAACCATTTTCATTTCAAGGACCCCTTGTTTGACATGCATTAGGCTACGGACCCCCATTTAATGACATTTCTATCTCTGGGACCCCAATTTATATTGTGAAATCAATGTTAATGTAACTCAGAGAGTGTATACATTTGTACACTCTCTGAGTTACAGACCCATAAGAGTCCATTTGGTTCCTAACTATCTATCATTTAGCTGGGGACCCCCTGGAACTCCCTCAAGGACCCCACTTTGAGAACCAATGTCCTAGACCACTGATTACTTCAACCGAATTGGCTGTGTGGGTGTTGTGTGTTTTGTCGTGAAAAGCGAGTCAAAATAGCAGATCTACAAGCTCACAACTCACCGTGCATTGTGAGGTTGTTTTGTTTTACTTTCTTTTTCAACTTTTCGCCTATGACATACAAATACCCAAATACCAGGGGTGTTGGAAAAAAGCGATTCATGTAAGAATCGCGATTCTTATTATCAACGATCCAAAATCCACAAATATTTGATATGAAATGTAAGCTTACCATAATCACAGTAAACATCATGTCTTCAGTCATATTCAAGGGCTTTTTTTAAAAAACAAACTCACTTTCAGTTCAGCACAGCCGAGTGTGTGTCACTGTCCAGCTGACGATCTCGTTAATGTTGCTTGCACCAAAGCAATTATGCTGTGTTTCTGCATCAAATAGAACTACACCTAATCTAAGATTCCATTTTTAATCGAATCGTTACCCCAAGAATCAGAATCGAATCGTGAGATGGCAGAAGATTCACAGCCCTATCAAATACCCAGACTTGATTGATTCATATTAGAGTGTTTGTGTGTGTGAGTGTGTGCGTGCGTGTGTGTGCGTGTCTATGTATTAGGCTTTTCTGTGTGCGTGTTTGTGGTTCCTTCTTGATGACAGTTGTGTTCAGCTCTCTGTGTGTTTTCCCTGGCAGGCGGTGTAATGGAGCACTGTCCGGTCGCTCTGTGTTGTCCACTAGTGGTCTCCCGGGGCTGATAAAGATGCTTTTATTGAGACACACACTCACTCCCATTGTCTTTGAAGTGTCTCAGTGCTTCAGACTGACACTGACAGTCTGAACTCTGAAGCACCGAGGGACGGGGTGTATCTGACACGGACAGATACGCCTCGTCCCTCGGTCCCTCTTACCATCATCTGCTTCCAGACATTAGTGGAAAGTAACTAAGTACATGTCGTTGTTGTCGAGCAGAAACCACTTATATCCATATTTTAACTTTTTGTGTTTTTTCCCCGTAAATGAATGCCGTTGCAAAAGACCAAAACGTTGGAATTGCTCCGTTTTGAACAAAATGCTTCAAATCATGAACGCTGCGTGCGATTTCTGTGAAAGTTCGCACGCACATTCCCACTACGAGGAAGACATGATTAACCCATTGAGACCTGAGGCCATTCTACATGTCTCCTAAATCAGTTTTCTGAAAAACCTATGTTTCTATATCAGTGGTGCTCAATCTTTTTCATGTCAAGGACCCCCAAAATTATATGTATTTGGCCGCGGATCCCCATCAAAATATTTAGTTCTAGGGACCCCCCAGAAGCAAAGATTTGAGTTAAAAATGTTCGCTTTAAAAGAATATATATTCAAAGATTTGGACACATTTTCACGATTTTTCAAAAATAGCAGATCTACAAGCTCGTAGCGCGGCACTCGGTGCCGCGCTACGAGCTTGTATATCTGCTATTTTGAATAGCCCAAAGTGTAAAATAATGCTTTTTAGCTCAAATCTAAAAATGACACAGTTCCAGGTCTTAATGGGTTAATATCAATATTGTATTTTCTCTCTAAACTTTATGATCACATGGAGCCTCCTGCCTCCACATTCAACTCTTTTGCCCTCTTGTTGCATGAAGGTCATCCAGCATCGTCAGCACATTTTCACACAAATCCTGGAAGTAGAGCAGCTGTAACCCCTGCTATCCTGATTTTATGACTCTGTGAGCCTGCAGAAAAAAAAAAAACCTTTGCCCTGCATTTTTCACATCTGCCTTTTATAGGCTTATGTAAGAATTTTTTTTTTATATTACTCCTTCAGATTTTATCCAACTTACACGCAAATCGGTAAACATGATCTCTAGTCAAGTGATCAAGACGTATCTGTCTGATTCTTAATATTCCATCAATATTGCTGGCCCACAATAACCTACCTGCCCTGGTGGAGACCTGTGCTCCGAGGAACACTTTTTCTAGTTTTGTTTCATTTGTGTAAAAAAATAAAATCTGAGTACTTCTTCCACCACCGCTTTTCACCGTCATCGTTTTCATCCTGTATATCCGCTCCACCTCCCTGATTTCCCCGAATATCGGAAAATTGGAACGTACTCGCTCCCCCCCCCCGCAGTGCTTCCCATACAGTGTGTTTTGCCAGCAGAGGAAGCTGGTGGAGGATAGCAGGGGTTACATATGGAGGATAGCAGGGGTTACAGCTGCTCTACTTCCAGGATTTGTGTGAAAATGTGCTGACTGACGACGCTGGACGACCTTCGTGCAACAAGAGGGCAAAAGAGTTGAATGTGGCGGCAGGAGGCTCCATGTGATCATAAAGTTTAGAGAGCAAATACAATTTTTGTTACTACATGTTCTGCTTCTGACACACACACACACACACGCAAACACACACACACACACGCACACACGCACACGCACACACACACACACACACGCACACACACACACACACACACACAGTATGCAAACTCACACTGCACACGTATTGTATGGAAAGTCTTAGAGCAGCAGTAGCAGTATTTGGGTTATACTTGTGGCCTGGCCTGGTCTCTCTGGCTGTGTTGGTTGAACAGCCAACAACTACCACACACTCTGTCCCCCAGTGTCACATTTCACCTCTGAGGAGGAAGGGGGGGGGGTGGGGGTCGTCACATTTGTCGCCACATTTTTCTCCAAGACGGAGACAAATGGGATTATTTTGGGGGGTCACGGCCAGGCTTGGCAGATCTGACTGCTTATTATAATTTCCCCCGCAAGATTTTATTTGAAAATAGCCAATCTACAAGCTCACAGTTGTGAACTTGTAGATTTGCTATTTTCAAATAGTTGATGTGCATGTTAAAGTACTGTGTCACATTACTGATGTTAAAGTACTGTGGCCCATATTCGACTTCTTTTGGGCTGGTTTTCCTAGACCGGGTTGCTTGTTTCTCTCACAGAATTTGGCAACACTGGTCACGGCCTGAAAAGGTGTCAGGAAACACAGTGCCAGTGTGGGTTCAAGGTTCAAGGTTGTACTTTATTGTTACATCTCTTGTAGGGGTGTGCCGATAGATCGTCCCGCGATATATCGCGATACGTTTTCGCGACGATATGTATCGTTTTGGGGGAAAAAAATATCGTTTTGAAAAAAAAAAAAAAAAAAATCTTTTTTTTTTTTTTTTTTTTTACACCAATCAAAATAATCAGGCATGCAAACAGCCCCGAGGTGAAAAGGGTGACAACATGTTGTTTTTTTTCGGGTCAGGTGTCACACTATTGCCCTATTTGGATTCAAAACGGCTGAAAAGCTACAAGTTTGCATGTCTGAATAATGCAAAAACAGAATTATTTGTTTGCATTTCCTTTTTTTCTCCCCCATTTATTTTCATAATAAAAAAAGTGCGTATCGTATCGTATCGAAATCGTATCGAAGTTGTGAGCCAAATATCGTATCGTATCGTTTCGTGAAATTAGTGTATCGGCACACCCCTAATCTCTTGTGTAACAGGTACACAAGAGTAAAACTTAGTTTGGTTTGGCTCCCTTCAGACAATGCAGCAGCGTAGATGATAACAGGATAATGATAAAAAATCTTAAAAAGATTTAAAGAAAAGAAAGAGAGTGCAAAAAGAGCATCATCAAATGTACATGTGCATAAAGAACTTGGTATATTATATACACCAACAGCATTTTCCCCAGTAGCTGCCAACAACTTCACAGTTTATTCTATATACAGCAGATTAGGTACAGTAGGTGCAGCTCAAGCATAATAGTGCAAGGAAAGGATGGATGAGGAGGAGGGGGGGGGGTCAGGTTGCCCTGGTTCGTTCTGGTTCTTGTCAGATCGTTCATGTACCTGATTGTATGTGGAAAGAAGCTTTTTTTGCAGTCTGATGCTAGTATAGGTTTGAGACTGTGCAGCCGTTTTCCATGCGGCATCGTCTCAACAGTCTGTGGTTTTAGATCTTTGATGATTCCTCGAGCTTTGCTGACACAGCGTTCGTCGTACATGGGGCTTGGATGGCGGGGGTATAGATCACATCCGCTCGATGCGTTCACGACCCTCTGCGTTGCCTTGCGGTTGAGCTCGGTGCAGCCGCCATACCAGGCAGTGAACCAGCCAGTCAGGATGCTCTCTGTCTGCGGTGCCTCTGGGTGTCCTGCAAATCACAGATTGTGGACTTGGCCACACTTTTTCAGTCATGAGTTTTGATTTAGCTTCTATCCCTGTTGCTGACTGTGTGTGTGTGTGTGTGTGTGTGTGTGTGTGTGTGTGTGTGTGTGTGTGTGTGTGTGTGTGTGTGTGTGTGTGTGTGTGTGTGTGTGTGTGTGTTTTCTTTCTGTGTGTGTGTTTGGCCATTACATTTGGTCTGTCATTACTTTTTCATGGCAGGCATGTTATTATAGGCTACTGTAATGTCAGTGACTGTCAACCTTTTGAAACTCAACGACCCCCAGTTTGATCTCGTTGCTGTCGGACAGAATCCTCTTATCTCCATATTTAATTTGTTTTCCTGAAAGGTAACTGTTTTGGACATACAAGGTTTCCATCCGACAGCGAAGATATGCATTAAGCCACGATCACTGCACTGTAAAATCACCAGTGTTAATTTAACTCTGAGAGTGTAGAAATGGAACCAAACGGACCCTTAACGACGAGTCCATTTGGTTCCATTTGTCCTCTGTAAGGGTCCAGCCCAGTCCCCGGGCCGGACGTAGAGAACCAGTCGGTCTTATGTGAGCTATAGTAGGGGTCCGTCTGTGCGGATGCACATAACATGTAGTTATGAGACGGCATGCTGTTTAAAGCCTTGTTAACATCACAGTGTGTTAAGCTTGAAGTGGATTCACTGTCTGCATGCTTCTCTTCATTATGGAGGCAGATATTCACTGTCTGCATGCTTCTCTTCATTATGGAGGCAGATATTCACTGTCTGCATGCTTCCCTTCATTATGGAGGCAGAGATATTCACTGTCTGCATGCTTCCCTTCATTATGGAGGCAGATATTCACTGTCTGCATGCTTCCCTTCATTATGGAGGCAGATATTCACTGTCTGCATGCTTCCCTTCATTATAGAGGCAGAGATATTCACTGTCTGCATGCTTCCCTTCATTATGGAGGCAGAGATATTCACTGTCTGCATGCTTCCCTTCATTATGGAGGCAGAGATATTCACTGTCTGCATGCTTCCCTTCATTATGGAGGCAGAGATATTCACTGTCTACATGTTTCCTTTACATTACTTTACATTACATTAGCAGACGCTTTTATCCAAAGCGACTAACAATAAGTGCATTCAACATAGGTAGGGAACAAAAACTACTAATCACCAGAAGTCCTAAGTGCATTTTCTTCTAAAACAAGCGACCAAGAGTATACCTAGCGCTAAGGTAAAAGTGCAATATATCAACTCCCTACTTTCTTAAACAGATGATACAAATAGCAAAATCAAATGAGCAGGAGCTAAAACAAATAAGTGTATCGACTAAACAAGATCCAATAAAACAATACAATAATAAAACAAGAGTTCATACAACTAGTTAACAAGTAGGCAAGGCGAAGAGGAAGGGTAGTGTTTCCTGAAGAGGTGGGTTTTCAGCCTGCGGCGAAAGATGGGCAGTGACTCTGCTGTCCTGACATCAGTGGGAAGTTCATTCCACCACTGTGGGGCCAGAACATACAAATATTTCATATTTTTCAATATATTATGCTTCCACTCCACTACATCCCAGATGGCAAATATGAGTGGCTTTTTATTAGAGGTATTCCTCCAGAGTTTCTGTCGGATAGGAATCCTCTTGGAAATATTTGCTCGATTTTGAATTAGCAGTTTAAAACTACACTACGTAAGGTTTTTGTGTGAATAAACTGATATTTGGATCAGTGTATATGGTAGTATATACAGTATAACTGGTTGACTGGTGGTACAGGCTGTAAGTAAAAATTATATTTCTCCCCTGAGCAAGCAGGTAGGCTCTATTAGCTCAGTGGTAAAACAAATAAATTCAGCACTTGGAGATGGGTTCGCAGTAGAACATGGGTTTGAATCCGGGGTAGATGTTGTCTGGGATTATGAATATTGTGATATGAGTGTTGTATATTTCTGGTTTTAATCATTTAACCCCTTTTTATACTCTCAAAACACAGTGAGTAAGCCTTGCACTAAGCCGAGCCAGTCGGGTCTCTTCTCTACATGTAAAGTGTCTTGAGACAACTTGTTGTGATTTGACACTTTAATAAAATTGAATTGAATTGAATTGAATGTGGCCCACAGGGCAGGAACCTATATACGTATCTCCTGTTTATGTAGCGTGAGGTGGCTTGATGTGCAACTACTCCCCCTGGACATGACGCTAGTGTGTCACAGGAAACTTACCCCCAATCCAACCCTTGATGCTGGGTGCCAAGCAGAGTAGTGACACCATAGGGAAAAAACTGGTTCACGTATAAACCCAATACAGAGAAAGCTACATGCTTTCTAGTAAGTAAGTAGTAAGCCTTGCCAAGCCATGTGGCCCACAGCAGTGGTGAGTTCTAGTTTTTTTGGAGGGCATACTACTGTATAATTATTCCCTCCCACACGCAAGGAACGTGCAGCTGCACATGCGCGCATATGTACACGCACACATGGTCGCCGAAGTAGTTAATGTGTGAATTACTTGCCACACATATTAAGCCTTCACCTCAGACGCCACATTATCACATGAAAAAGGCTATTTGAGAACTGAAGTTTACATTCTTGCTGCCCCCCAGCCCCTCCTCCTGCGTATCAGATACGCTTTTTTGGATATTTTTTGGATGGCTTTTTATGCTTGGCTACGAAACTTTTCTTCAGGTCACACTACGTATGTAGCGTAACACGGTAGAACACACCATTGTTTTATCTCCTGTTTCTGTAGCGTGAGGTGGCTTGATGTACGAGTGCATCCCCTGGACTAGTGTTGATTTTGACAGCAAATTTTTATTCAGTTTTAGTCATAGTCTTTTGAATCAAATTCCATTTAGTTTCAGTCATATTTTACTCATCTGAAATGTTTTACTGTTAGTCTAGTTATAGTCGACTAAATATCATAAGATTATAGTCGACTAAATTTACAGTTGATTTAGTCGACTAAGATGTATGTTGGCGGTGCCTTGATGGTGTCGTAATGACTGATTTTACACTTGGTTGCATGCTGAAAATATCTGCTATTTTCAGAGCGCAACACCTGAGCGCAACCAAACACAAAATGACTTGTCTTCTAGTTCTACTGGATCTCTTCTCCACTAGTCCCTCACTAAAATTTTAGTCTAGTTTGTATTTGTTGACGAAATTGTCAATATATTTAGTCATAGTTTTAGTCATCATAGCTTAGTTTTTATTTAGTTTTCGTCAGTGAAAAAAGGTAGTCGACGAACATATTTCGTCATAGTTTTAGTCGACGAAATCAACACTGCCCTGGACATGACGTTAGTATGTCGCAGGGACCCAATCTAACCCCTGAGTGCCATGCAAGGAGGCATTGGGTCCCATTGCTATAGTCTTTGGTATGACCCCGACCTCACAATCTCAGGGCAGACGCTCTAACCACAAGGCCACTGAGCCATTGTACTTCCAGAGCATGACGTGCCCCATTTAACATGGAGGTCAGGGTGAACGTGGTTATAAGCATGGTAGCTATACAGCCGTAGCTTCCTGTGACGGACAACTTCAATGAGCGTGTTGTTGGCTCCTGCTGCCTCGTGTCTGTCTTCCTGCCGACCCCGCTGTCTCTGAACTGTTCTCTATCAGAATGACACACACACACACACACACACACACACACACACACACACACACACACACACACACACACACACACACACACACAGACCCTCGGGGCCTGTGCACATTAGTGTCATCATCATTACCGCACACACAATGAGGTTGTTAAACCACTGACGCAATGATCGTGGAGTGGAGAAAGAGAGAGTGGAAATAAACATCGAACGTTTGTACTTTCTCCTCCTGCACTATTTCCTGTGAGCCGCGGTGCTCTCTGCCTCTGCAGCTGGTGGTAAACATACTGTAATGCAGTCAGTGGTTCCCTAACAATGGGTCTCGGGACCCAGAAAATCTAAACATCCTCCTATAATTCTACAAAGCTCTGTGAGTGAGTGAGCGCGTCCCCCAAAATCTCTTCTACCCAGTTCTCCTCAGTGGCTGGAGCAATTGATTCGCATTTGCACACACTGGCCATTGACCATTACCATGTGCACGGAACACCGAAGCCTGTTTTTCTTTTTTCGCTTTCCCCAAATGTCAGCTGTTTATTAGCGTTTTTGTGATCGCTGGCTCCAGGTTGCCAAATCATGTGCGTGAAACAAGCACCGGTGTTGCCACATCCGTGAAACAAGCGGACCGTCCGTGAAACGAGCGGACCATGACGCACTTTGGGTGCTCATATACCCCGACGGGTATGGTCTAGTTTCCATAAATTCTCAAACGTTTTTGCAACTGCCATTGGGGATAATGGTTGCAAGTAGTTGCATGTCGCAAGGAGTTGCAAGTAGGGATGTTAACAATTAATCTATAATCGATAAATGTATCTATTTTCAATTCATAACAAATTGGGCCAGTGAAAGTTACAGGTATGGTGTGTGTGATATCAAATGTGAGCTTACCATAATCACAGTAATCCTTAATCACATTCCATCATATTCAAGGTTTTGAAATGAGACAGGGGTGGGGTGCAGAGGGGAGGTGTGTGTGTGTGTGTGTGTGTGTGTGTGTGTGTGTGTGTGTGTGTGTGTGTGTGTGTGTGTGTGTGTGTGTGTGTGTGTGTCTCTGTTCAGCTGATGCTCGTTAATGTTATATACATCAATGCAATTATGTTTCTGCACTCATTTTCAGTCTCGGACAAGAAGATTCCTTTTGGTTAAAAAAAACGCAGCTTATCAAGTAATAGATTAATCGATCGATAAGGTTATCAACTATCAATCAATGAATGAATCGATCATTTGCATCCCTATAGTTGCAAGTCGCATGTCGCAAGGAGTTGCATTGGTGTGGACTGGCCTTTAAATGTATGCTATGGGACTCGAGCTGAAATATTTGGAAACCTACTGCTCTAATATATGTAAGAGTCATGCAGAGAGACACACACACACACACACACACACACACACACACACACACACACACACACACACACACACACACACACACACACACACACACGTGCACACGTGCACACACAGACAGACAGAGGCCCGTTTGATTATGTGTTTTCTCTCTTTCCCCCTGGCAGGAAAAAGTCTCCATAAGCCACACAGTGAGGCTGTAATGACAGGCTGCCAGGCCGGGTCCCCACATGCTGGCTGTTTGTGTGACAGTGGGGTGGCTGGGGGGAGGGGGGGACGGGCGAGGGGCTCTTTCATCTCCATCAGAATGTGTTTTATTAGGGTTGTTGTGTGATAGTGTTGGCAGGACCCTGCCCCGTTATTATGAGCAGTGGTGGACCAAAGTACTCAACCACCAGTACTTGAGTAAAAGATCTAGATACTCAAGTGAAAGTTGCTCAGTCAAATTTGTTCTCGAGTTAAAGTGCTTGCATTTAAAAAAAAGTGAAGTACTCAAAAGTGCAAAGTACATTTACTTTTTGATATCAATTGCTGTATTGCGCTGTCTCAAGCAAACTTGATCAGGAGAGGCACCGCCATGCGAGCTAATTAAAGCAAGTGAGTCGCTGTGCCGAACGTCGCAAAGTTCGCTTGAGCTGAGTTGGCTCAAGCAAACTTTGCGACGTTCGGCACAGCGACTCAGTGACGTCAGAGTTAGGGCTGTGAATCGTCTGCTATCTCACGATTCGATCGATTCTGATTATTGGGGTCACGATTGCGTTTTTTTCAAAACAAACGATTCTCGATTCAAAACTATTCTCGATTCAAAAATTAGGATTTCAGAATCTACACCAGTCTGCTGGCATGAGAGCAGAGCACATTTGCATAGCTTTTATAATTGTAAAGGTTTTATCAACTGATATAATGTAACCGCAGAAAGGTAAATCCAAGATTTAAAAAAAAAAAACACTTTTGGAAAACGAGAATCGATTCTGAATCGTCCAACATTAGAATCGGGATTCGTATTCGAACCGATTTTTTTCTGACACCCCTAGTCCGAGTTATGTACCGATATAGGCACATAATCGTAAGTCATATTTTGGGGTCAGGGTTTGCCCCAAATGCCCCTCAAAGTGACTACTGGCCAATCACAGCACGTCTTCTCCGGGACTTTCCCAACTCCCGTGCACTCATATAGCTAGCGTCCTTGCCTTGGTACCAGTGGTGGAAAAAGTACTCAACTGTTTTTGCGACGCGTTTTGAGGTTGTAGATCGGCTATTTTCAAATAGCCTAGGTATAAAATAGGGCTGAAGTGGTTAATGTATGTTTTATAATGTAATCATTTATATGTGCAAAGTAACTAGTAACTAAAGTTTTCAGATAATTGTAGTGGAGTAAAAGTACAATATTTGCCTCTGAGATGTAGTGGCGTAGAAGTAAAAGTATGGGAAATTGGAAATACCTCAAAATTGTACTTAAGTACAGTACTTGAGTAAATGTACTTAGTTACTTTACACCACTGCTTGGTACATATTTTATCCCAAAGCTGTGTGACGGTTGACCTGGCAGAGAGCGACCATTGTGTGTCTGGTTGTAAATCCTCATAGCTACTGGCACAAAGGACCATGCCCAAGTCTCAATAGTGAAAATAGCAGATCTAATCAGCCCTCAGGGTGCAGCAGGGAGGGGAGCACATAACATAAGCTTGTGAATCTAAATCACTGTTCTCCAGTTAGACGTTGAAGAGGGCTCCATTCACGTTTTTCCACATGAAAGCCAAAATGTGGAAATGATTCTGTTGGACGGAGCCCCACCACCAGCGTTACCAGCAGTGTTGCCATGTCTGCTTATTATAAGCGACCTTGGGGCTTGTTTTTTCTGTAAAGTTGCTAGCGTTTTTTCTTGTTTTTGGGTTTGTTTTTAAAGTGTAGTTGCTTATTTGGAGCTTGTTTCCTAATGTTGTTTAACCCAGGGGTTCTCAAACATTTTCATGTCAAGGACCCCCGAATTAATGTATTGTTTATGTGTACCTTGCTTACTGTCAATAGCTCTGCATTAAGACTTACTTGACTTAAACCCTTTTGCTCTTTGGGGAGCATAGGTCATTTATGAATTTCCTCCGGCTACTGTAGTTCGGTGTTGGGCGATCTTCTCTGCTTCCTTCCAAGATGTTCCTTTTTCCCCGAGTTCCTGGTTTTCTTTCCCCCTGAGGGTTCCAGGTTAAGGCCTGCCTGGTTATGTTGGAGGATGGTTTCCTCAGGGTGTGCCCAATCCAGCCCCATTTCCTGCATTTAATTTCGGTTTCAATTTGCTCTTGTTGTGTGGTTTGCCAGAGCTCTTCATTTGTGATGCTGTTGGGCCAGTAGATTGCCTGGATTCAGAGCGTCTGTTAAATGTCTAAATTGCAAATTGTATGTCCACCACGGACCCTGCCCCCCCCTAAACACATTTTGTGCCAGGGAATCCCATACCAGATTTGTGTTGTTAAAATGTTCAAAAAATATATTTAAAATGTTTCACTTTTTTTCAAGATTGTTTTGAAAATAGCAGATCTACACGCTTGCGACGCGTTGTGTGAGCTTGTGGATCGACTATTTTTAAATAGCCGATGCATATAGATAAAGAGTATAAAGTGCTCTTGTGGCCTATAGTCGCTTCTTTTGGGCTCGTTACTTTGCACAGACCTGGTTGCTTATTTCTCACAACATCTGGCAACACAAAATCTGGCAACACTGTTTAGCGCTGCTATAACATAGTGGAAAAGTGAGCCGAGCGCTCCAGGACTCCAGCATAGCTCCTGATGAATGAAGTAGAACCTGGATTGGATGGATGGGGGCTTGCATTACATTATGTTAAAGGTGAATCTGGGACACGACGGCATCATCTGGCCTTCCTTTAGCTTTCTGTGGAACCTGCCAGGAAATAACGGCCTCACTTTAGTAGAACTAGAAGTGATGAAAGCTGTGCTTCATCGTCAAGACTGTATAAAAGTTCCAAATATAAAGTTTTAAGAGATTGCTTTAAGAATCCAAGCCAATAAGGATGCAAATGCAAAAAAAAAACAGCCAAATGTGTTTTCGGTCCTCTAGTACAGTGATTCTCAATCTGTGGGTTGGGACCCCCAGGGTGGTCCCCACAGGAGGGGGTCCCCAGATGACAGCAAAGCTCTACACATAATTTAGCATGGAAAAGTATTTATTTTATATTTTTGTATACCTTTTATTTAGAAAGGGATAGTGAAAGTAGGCTGACAGGAAATGGGGAGAGAGATGGGGGGGCTGGGTGACACGCAGCAAAGGTCGTTGGGAACGGGAGTCGAACCCGCGACACGCTGTCAGGCTGGCATTGCAGCCTACTGTAGGTTGCCTGGGCCGTCACTTCATGGCCCAGGCCTGGAAAAGTATTTTTAACAGACTGTGGGTAGACCATGATTGTGTTTTCTTGTCAGCTTTGGACTTGAATTTGTATAATGCCTCAATGGGACACACCAGTGTAGGACTACACCTATAATTAGGCCTACTCTGTGTCTTTGTCTATCACACCCTGAAGAAGGCGCAAGCCGACACAAGTTGGTGTTTTTTTAAAGGGGCTACACCATGTTTTTTTTTGGGGGGTGGGGGTTATTTTTTGGGCTCCCCAGTGTCTCTTGTACCCCAAAAAATATTTTTTGTTAACATTCAGTCATTCATTCTCATTTCAGAGATTTTCAGAATGGGCGTGTCTGAACAGGCCATCTCAGAATGGCAATGCAAGTGACATCACTTGCATTTCTACCCATGTATTTTGACAGACAGAATTGCTCAGTAGCACCCCTCTGCCCAAAAGGACGTTTTGGTATTGCAGCTGAAAAAGCTTGGAATGACAGACAGTCAGATTGTGAGAAAAAATATCTGGATGTTTTTTTAGGCTTACAACCTGTTTAATACGTATTAGGGGGCAATATTTATATATAATATATATTTTTTATATTCATGGTGTAGTCCCTTTAATGTTTGTAGCCCATATTTAATAAAGGCCTTTTACCTACAAAGCCACCTTGAGTGCCTGGACCTGGATTTTTTATGCCTTTCTGGCATATTTCCTCTCTCTTGCACATTATTCCCTTTCATGAGCACCGGTGGTCTGAGTTATACCAGTAAGCGCTCCAATAACTTATAATAATCTTTGATGAGGCAGTATTGTGTTGTATTTCCTAAAAAATATTTTGGACATAGTTGGTTTCTGCCCCGACAGCAGAGATATTGTGAAATTAATCAGATCCACCGTCACCGCCGTCCTTCCGTAATGTGGGTGGACGTCATCAACATAACGTGTTTACACATTTCGTAAACATTAAGCGTTTTAAGCGTTTAAGAAGTCACACCCCTGGCAGCCTCCTAAAGTGTTTTTCCTGGAATGGCAGAGAGAGACGAGACCACCCCAGTGAGTCCATAACCTCATTGTGGTCCAGTGGAATCTGAACAGGGCCTCCTTAAGGAGATGACATTGATAAGGCAGCAACACAATGGAGCCAACAAGCACATGCTCAAGGCCCCATCTGTGTGTGACAGCCCCATATGTGTAGCATTGTGTGGCTCTTTCTGAGAGGTCGTAAATGGCCCCCGGGGGGGACGGGGACCGACCCAGAACTAAGGTCACGTCAGTGTTGTTGACGAGGGTCCTGTAAGGTCATCTGATAACGAGAGAAAAATGCCTCCCGAAATGCTCAGTCAGCCCAGGAGTGGGGAAAGAAAAGGCTCTTGACTGGCTTGTCTGGGAGTGACTCAGCTCGATGTGGGGCTGATAAGTAGAGCTGTCGGGTGGAAACCTTGTCCAAAACCGTTACGTTTCAGGAAATGAATATATATATATATATATATATATATATATATATATATAGAGAGAGAAAAAATAACATGCATTCCAATGGATCCTTCCTAAAATAATGGCATATGTCTTTTTTTTTTAGGACATTTTTTAGTTGTTGCAAAAATCATCTCTTCATGACACTGGCCACCTTTGGTAAAAATGGCCTATATCCTTATTGAAAAGATCATGCTGTTCCCGCCCTAGTAGCAGTGCTGTAAAGTAACTAAGTACATTTACTCAAGTACTATACTTAAGTACAAGTTTGAGGTATTTCTTACTTTACTGGAGTATTTCCAATTTGCAGTACTTTTACTTCTGCTGCACTACATCTCAGAGGCAAGTTACTTTTACTCCACTTCAATTATTTAAAAACTCTAGTTACTAGTTACTTTGTAGATTTTGATTATTACAAAAGATACATTACCCACTTCAGCCCTGTATACATTTCGGCCATTTGAATATAGCAGATCTACAAGCTCACAGTGAGCTTGTAGATCTGCTATATTGTGAAATTATTAAAACAAATTCTCAGATCCACTGTGGACGTCATCAACATAACATGTTTACACATTTCGTAAACATTTAGTGTTTTAAAGCGTTTAAGAAGTCACACCCCTGGCAGCCTGTTGGGGAACCATGATCTACAAGCTTGTACAGTAAATCGTCTAATAGGGATGTCCGATTTTATCGGCCTCCCGATATTATCGGCCGATATTAGCATAAAAATTGATATCGGGAAAATATCGGCATCGGTTTTTGAAAAAAAAAAAAATGTTTTTTTTTTTTTTTTTGCTTTATAAATAAGTTACAGGAGTTCTTACTGTATATGGTGTGTGTGATATGAAATTTGAGCTTACCCTAATCACAATAATCCCCGCATATATCGGTATCGGTTGATATCGGTATCGGTAATTAAGAGTTGGACAATATCGGTATATCGGTTATCGGTAAAAAAGCCAATATCGGACAACCCTATCGTCTAATATACCCTGCTTTTTGTGTGACACTGTTGTACAACAAAGTAGGGCGTTCATTTATGAAACAAACATTTAAAAGTTGAAATACTGTATGGAGATACAAGGTTTCAGCCCAACAGACTGATGTATGAATCACCCTCCAACTCAAAGTGATGATAAATGGTTTTACAATGTCCCTCTGTCTGTCCACGCCCTGGAACCTCAGGCCTTTCTCTCTCTCATAAGTAAGTAAGTAGGAGAGGCTTATTGTCAGTATGAGCCGATAACGTGAGAGTTTATCCCTGTTACAAGGCTCTAATAGACCCCTGGGAGATGGATTGTTGAGGTGGAGCGCCACACCTACCATCAGCTTCCAGTACTTAGTGCACGACTTGCCGCATTCAAGCCGGGCTACTAGTGATGGGTCAAGATTTTAGATGCAATTATCGCGGGGCGGGCGGAGCGGGTCCACACGCGGGGGAACATTTTAGGGAAAGTTTAGGGAAATTAGAATCCCCTCCCCCTTGTAATCGCCGACACTGGAGCCAATGTCAGACTGAAGCTCCACGCAGCTTCAGGCTGATAATCAGGCTAGGTCGGTAGGCTACTTTTTCGTTTTTGCGGGACGCCGTAACCACTTGGCCTGTTTACATGTCTGGCTAATAAAGTATTGAAAACCATCCATCCCTGGTCAATGATCTTTTAACCAATTTCATGTGTTTTTATTTGGGGCTTTTACGGCAAAACAAATAATGTTCTTTTTGATAGATTGTGTTAATACATACAGCACCCGGGGAGCAGTTAGGGGTTAAATGTCTTGCTCAGGGACTGGGCATATTGGGCGGACTGGGTGGGTGAACCAGAGACTCATTCAGCTATGGTCACCCTACGCCCCTCCATCACTCCACACCCACTGTTCTCTCATTCCCTTCCTTCTTCCTCCATACTGGTCATCACAGATGATGATCACTCGTTCATTCTCTCTCTCCATACTGGTCATCACCAGATGATGATCCCTCGTTCATTCTCTCTATCCCTTCATTTTCTCCCAATTTGAACCATCATGACATCATGATGATGAATTGTTCAATCTTCAGTCAACACCTCATAGACTGTGTGTGTGTGTGTGTGTGTGTGTGTGTGTGTGTGTGTGTGTGTGTGTGTGTGTGTGTGTGTGTGTGTGTGTGTGGTGGTCTAAGTCAGTGGCTCTCAAACTTTTTCATGTCACAGGACCCCCAAATGGACACTTATTAGCCCACGGACCCCCATTTGAAAAGATATGCCAGGGACCCCCATAAGAGAAGATTTTTGTGGCTCTAGCAGTGTATTAGGCTATGGGCCCCCATCTAATGGCATTTCTATCTCTGGGACCCCAATTTATATTGTTGTATCAATGTTAATTTAACTCTGAGAGTGTTCAAAGGGAACACTCTCAGAGTTACAGACCCATAAGGGTTCATTTGGTTCCTAACTATCTATCACTTAGCTGGGGGGACCCCCTGGAACTTCCCCAAGGACCCCTGGGGGTCCCCAGACCCCACTTTGAAGTCCAATGTTCTAAGTAGAAGGATGCTGTTTATGATAAACTTCACTCATCTCTGAGGCACAGCCACATATTCACTGTTTTCTCTACATTTCACTCTCGTTGTTCAGTCAGTCAGCAACATTTCCTTTCCTAGCATGGTATGGAGAAACTTGAGCTCAGACACGCTGTGATTGATTGAGTGGCTGCGAAGAGGAGAAGGGAGCGCTCGTTTTGCTTCACACGATAACCTGTTCCGTTCACCACGGCCTTCCCAATCGGACGGAGCGGAGCACCTAGCGCACCTGCCTTTTTTTTAAGTGATTCATAAAGCCATGCATTTGTGGTAAAACCTTCGCCACACACGCAGTGGGCATGGACTGAACCAAAACAGCATGTTGAGTTTGAACCAAAAAATGAGCGCTCCTGTTCCTCTGCTTTCCTTAGAAAAACTAAACTACCCACAGTGAGTGGGTACAGCTCTCTCTCTCTCTCTCTCACACACACACACACACACACACACACACACACACACACACACACACACACACACACACACACACACACACACACACACACACACACACACACACACACACACACACACACACACACACTTCATTATCCAATGTAGGTCACACCCTGTGTTGCCTGGCTAGCCGTGCCATCTGTAAGATATTACATGAGAATGACATGAATGTACTGTTAACCCATTCAATCCTGGAACGCAATATTTTATATGAAAAACGTGAACATTTGTGCAAATCTTTGAATATATATATATTTTTTTTAAAGCAATCATTTTAACTCAAATCTTTGCTTCTGGGGGGATTCTACAAATGTCTTCTAAATCCTAATGATATCATATATGCTATAATATCAGTGGTTCTCAAACTTTTTCTCTATGTATTTGGCCGCGGTATTTGGCCGCGGAACCCCATCTCAAATTATAAGCAAAGATTTGAGTTAAAAATTATATATATATATATATATATATATATATATATATATATATATATATATATATATATATATATATATATATATATATTCAAAGATTTGCACACATTTTCACGATTTATTTCCTCCAAAAATAGCAGATCTACAAGCTCTGTGCCGCGCAATGAGCTTGTAGATCTGCTATTTTTGTATAGCCAAATTAATCTAAAATGACAGAGATGCGTTCCCGGTCTTAATGGGTTAATGTTCAGAATGTCTGCGTCCTACAGAGGAGCTGCTATATTCCAGTGACACATCTGCTACAGAATGGTAAAGAGTGCATTTCTATAGCAGCCTTTATTCAAAGCTGCTTTTACATTCAACATGCATTCCATTCACACATTCACACACACACATTCACACTCCGTTGGCAGAGAGGAAGCCATGCAAGGCGTAGAGGGTTCAGGGATTCTTTAGGATTTTAACCATTCCGGTTCCTCAACGATCCGTTCTTAATGGTCCGAAAAAAGGCTCCTCTATAACGATTCAATCTACATATTTTTAAATACAAATACTACATTCAAGCTGTGTTTATGTTGGGATATGGGCCAACATTTCAATAACGGTGCATCCCCAGTTTTGCAATAGGCATTGCTTTTTCAAATTCAGTGTTTATGTTATATGCCTTTTTTCAGATAAGACAAAATCTGAACGTTTTTAATCACATCAGTAACAGACAGTAGTGTAGGTGACAAGAAGGTCAGTTGGCTCTCATGCATTGAAGGAGGCATGAGCTCGGCCCTGGCCTCCCTAGGTTGGCAGAGGGAGTGTAGTGCCCAGGATTACATATACAATTAGCACTGGGTGTTAAAAATAGGGTTACAAAATCGTGGGATATATATATATATATATATATTTTTTTAAAGTAGTGTATGTATGTATAATCACATCAGTAACAGACAGTAGTGTATGTATATATAATCACATCAGTAACAGACAGTAGTGCATGTATATAATCACATCAGTAACAGACAGTAGTGCATGTATATATAATCACATCAGTAACAGACAGTAGTGCATGTATATAATCACATCAGTAACAGACAGTAGTGCATGTATATATAATCACATCAGTAACAGACAGTAGTGCATGTATATAATCACATCAGTAACAGACAGTAGTGCATGTATGTATGTATAATCACATCAGTAACAGACAGTAGTGCATGTATATAATCACATCAGTAACAGACAGTAGTGTATGTATATATAATCACATCAGTAACAGACAGTAGTGCATGTATATAATCACATCAGTAACAGACAGTAGTGCATGTATATATAATAATCACATCAGTAACAGACAGTAGTGCATGTATATAATCACATCAGTAACAGACAGTAGTGCATGTATATATAATAATCACATCAGTAACAGACAGTAGTGCATGTATATAATCACATCAGTAACAGACAGTAGTGCATGTATATAATCACATCAGTAACAGACAGTAGTGCATGTATATATAATAATCACATCAGTAACAGACAGTAGCGTTTCTCTGACGGTGCAGTAAGCATTATAAAGTGGATTTATTTTAACATGCACCCCAGGAGCTGTATGGAATAACAGGACCAACGCTACGAAGCTGCAGTAGCAACAGCAGTAACTTCTCAATGAGACTGTAAAACAGGATTAAATCAGCTGCTATTTCTGTACACACTGTGTGTGTGTGTGTGTGTGTGTGTGTGTGTGTGTGTGTGTGTGTGTGTGTGTGTGTGTGTGTGTGTGTGTGTGTGTGTGTGTGTGTGTGTGTGTGTGTGTGTGTGTGTGTGTGTGTGTGTGTGTGTGTGTGTGTGTGTGTGTGAACGCACGGCCAGCAGATATTAATAAAAAAAATCCAACCCATGATGACTCAACTCTTCCCAGCTTTTCAAGTCTAGAAGCCCCCCCCCCACACTCTCACACACACACACACACACACACACACACACACACACACACACACACACACACACACACACACGCACACACACATCTTGTGAGCCAGACTGTTTCTTGGACAGAGATGAAACGAGGCCGTAACGAAGTCCCAGTGATGAGGTTTAACCCATTCAATCCGGGAACGCATCTTCTAAACAGTTTTCTGAAAAGCGTATGTTTCTATATCAGTGGTTCTCAAACGTTCAAAGATTTGCACACATTTTCATGATTTTTCAAAAAATAGCAGATCTGAGTGCTGCGCTATGAGCTTGTAGATCTGCTATTTTGAAATAGCCCAAAGTATTAAGTAAAGGTTATAGCTCAAATCTAAAATGACACAGATATGTGGTCCCGGTTGTAAAGGGTTAACAGTAAGTCACATGGCTCTTCAGATCTGACCTTTAGAAGGCTATAGGCCCCCCCCTCATTAAATGAAATACCTCCTGCTCATCCTCTCCTGAACACTCATCTCTAGAATCATCAGAGTATAATTTAATAATAATGTCCAGCTCAGTTTTCACAACAAGAAAACAATGAGTCACTTTGTTCACCGTCTGAATCATATTGGTGTGTCCAGCAGGGTGGAAAAACTACTCTGATAGAATTTAAAACATTATGTGGATCATGGAAAGTCGTGTAGAATTTAAAAATACATTCAGTTTTTTTTTTTTTAACAAAGAACATGTCGTGCCCATATCCATTTTTTTGTATGCAATTACCTAGCCAACCACTCACATTATCTCGGGGGCGGCCATAGCTGAGTGGTTAGTGAGCCCGCCTAGGGTTGCCCCAGGTTCGATTCCAGGCCAGGTCAGCATATGTGTCGATGAAATTAAATTTGTCCCTAAGCAAGACTCTTAACCCCTAATTGCTCACAGGTTCTCATTGGAAACAAGACCGCAAGGACTTTCATGAACGACCTGTTAAAAGGAATTATCTTATCTTATCTTATCTCATCTCCTTTTTCTCTCTCTCTTTGTCTCGCTCTCTGGCTCTGTCTCTGTGTCTGTCTCTGTGTGTGTGTGTGTCTGTCTGTCTGTCTGTCTGTCTGTCTGTCTGTCTGTCTGTCTGTCTGTCTGTCTGTCTGTCTGTCTGTGTGTGTGTGTGTGTGTGTCCGTCCGTCCGTCCGTCCGTCCGTCCGTCCGTCCGTCCGTCCGTCCGTCCGTCTCTGTTTGAATATAAATACTATGAAAAAATTATAGTATTATGAAGACATACTTTTTTCTGCAAAACATATGAGAATCACTTTTGTTGATGTGTTGCTCTAAAAATATCTTTTTTGTGTCATCGTATTGTAGTCTGTGATTGATTGTTTGAATTAACTCATGTTGCAAACTTTCTTATGAATAAATGCAAAATCTAATCTCTCTCTCTCTCTCTCTCCCTCTCTCTCTCCACAGACAGGCGTGGGCCCTGGTGTCGGTGGTGGACGGGGGGAACGGGTCGTGTTCGGAGGCCGTGCGAGAACACGAGAACCACGACACCGGAGGCCAGGCCCTGGCCAGGAAGACCTTCACCACCGTGGACGGAGTGGCCTTCTCTGTCACCGCCTACAGCGAGTGGAAGAACGGTGAGGAACCAAAACCTATTCATGTTTAATCACAACACACACACACACTAGAGTTCTCAAATTCTGTCCGACCCTACCTGACATGACGTTTTCGGGTAGGGCCGGGACTAAAATGCTAATTAGTCGGGCAGAGCCAAGAGGGCGCTGACAGGCGATTCACTTTTACTCTGTGACTGGAGTGGAGAGAGGCTCAGTTTACACTTAACCCATTAAGACCTGGAACTGTGTCATTTTTAGATTTGAGCTAAAAATCATTATTTTACACTTTAGGCTATTCAAAAATAGCAGATCTACAAGCTCATAGCGCGGAACCGAGTGCCGCGCTATGAGCTTGTAGATCTGCTATTTTTGAAAATTTGTAAAAATGTGTGCAAATCTTTGAATATATAAATATTTTTAAAGCGAACATTTTTAACTCAAATCTTTGCTTCTGGGGGTCCCTGGAACAAAATATTTTGATGGGGGTCTGCGGCCAAATACATATAATTTTGGGGGTCCTTGACATGAAAAAGATTGAGCACCACTGATATAGAAACGTACGTTTTTGAGAATACTGTTGAGATTTAGGAGACATGTAGAATCGGCTTCAGGTCTCAATGGGTTTACACAATGACAGTCGGACTCAGGCAGCAGAGAACAGGCGCATATCCATGTCTGTCTGTCAGCACCTCGGCACTGAAGCCTAACCAATGGACCATTTTGCCGAACAAATAATTATCCAGGGATAATCGGTGACGTGACAAAAGCGCTTCCGTATGTATAGCCTTCTAGCGGCCTGTGAACATGACCTATGGCAGGGGTGATGCAACTTTGATGATGGAGAGGGCCACTATATTTCCACACTCACTCCAGAGGGCCACTTTGCATATTGTTGCTGTCGGGCAGAAACATCTTATCTCCATATTTTAACTTTTTTTGTAATTAATGCCGTACTTCGTCATTCTAGTATGTCACACAAAAGTAGCACAAATAGCAGATCTACAAGCTCAAAATGCGGCTAGATGCAGCACGTTTTGAGCCTGTAGCTCTGCTATTTTTGCTATTTTGTAATGGAATCCTGAATTATTTTCTGGTATTTTTTTATTGGAATCCTGAAAAGTATATTTTTTATTTAATTTCAAATGCATTTAGTTATACTTATAAGTTAACTTATTTAACTTAAATACAAATACATTGGACATAAAAAAGTCATTAAACAAATAATGTAGACAGAAGTACTGTAATTGAAGCAGGTCATGATTGCATGTTTGGAATTGTAACAGCTGAAATCAATATATCAGTATTCCGATATTACCTGCGGGCCACATTAAGTGAAGGTGGGGGCCGCATGTGGCCCCGGGCCGCCAGTTGCCCATGTATGACCTATGGGTATACGGTAATTCTGCCTCAGAGCTGCGGTGGCTCCGAGGTGGAAAGGCTGGTGATGCAAGGTTAGAGCTGCGAGGTCAATTTAAAAGACAGCACTTCAGTCTTCCTAAACTAAAGGTGCACAGGGCAGATATGACAGTTAACTTCATTAACATCATTTAATAACTTTTATACTACATTTGAATAGTGAAAATATCTACAAGCTCAAACACGGCGCGAAACGACATGTTTGAGCTTGTAGATCTGCTACTTTTACTTTTTTTTTTTTTAAATTTAATCCTGAAAATGAACAGTTTTGGACAGAGACAGTTGTCACAGTTTCGATGTGCACGATCAGATTTGATAAGATCCATATCTCTGGGACTCACAATATAATTAAGAACGTTTTCATTGTTAGACATGATTTGGTCTGATATGGGTCTGTCATTTTGTCCAGAATTCATGACTTTATTACAGTACTGTCCTGCAGGTATAAGATGTGTTGCTGCACAGCTAGAGGGCAGAACACAGCACCTCTTTACAGCATCTGGAACGCATCTTTATAGTTTGAAACAGACTTTTTACTTGAGGTCACGTGATCATCATGCATTGCAGTACGCCGCTCTATAGCTGACTATAATCACACACCGCTGATTAGTCTAGTCAGCTGTGCCCCCCCCTGCCCCCCCCCCCCCCTCCCCCCTCTGAACGCACACACCCAGTAATGTTTGTAAACAAGAGATATGGTGATGAGGTGAGGTCATAATGCTGGGTGGAGGTGGGAGGTGGAGGACTAAATAGGTTGTGCTGATTGGTTTATAGATCATTCAGTTGAACATGAAAGACATTCCTAAGCGTGTGTGGGCAGCAGCACTGTGATTGCCCCCCTGTTCTTAAGACAAATACCAGGTCTTAACCCATTAAGACCTGAGGAGATTCTTAAAAAGGTTTTCTAAAAAAAATAAAACCCAAGATTTTTCAAAAATAGCAGATCTACAAGCTATGAGCTTGTAGATCTGCTATTTTTGAATAGCCAAAGAAATCTAAAGTGACACAGATGCGTTGTGCGGTGCGGTGTGTGTGTGTGTGTGTGTGTGTGTGTGTGTGTGTGTGTGCGCGCGCATCAAAAGTAGCAGATCTACAATCTATGAGCCATATGAGGTTTCCACCCGACAGAGACGATAACTAGAACGATAATTAAATTAGCGATAAAGAAGGATAAAAACATGTATAACACATATCAACTTGGCAGTCCTTGACACGGAAAGGTTGAGAACTACTGGATTAGATGGATCAGTTTGATTAATGGTTGTTGCACCCCTATATCATTTGCTGTGTGTTCCCAGGTTTTCCCATCTCCGGCTTCCAGGTGGACGCGGTGGACCAGGTGGTGCTGAACTTGCAGGATGAGGTGAACCAGACCTGGCGCCCCGGGGACCAGATCGTGGTTGCCAGCACGGACTATTCCATGCACCAGGCCGAGGAGTTCACACTGCTGCCCTGCCCAGAATGCACCAGCAGACAGGTCCGGATACAAGGTGAGTGTAGAGCCTGCAGATCCGACCGCATATATGCCCATATATGGTCATCTGTATGTATGGCATTGGTTCTCAAAGTGGGGTCTGGGGACCCCATATTTGATACTTTGGCTATTAACACATTGACGTCCAGTCGCGTAGATCTACGCGAACCGATTAAAAGCCGCCACGTGCCAATCGCGTAGATCTACGCCAACTGGTGATATTTTGAAAATCCAATGTTAATTTGAAAAAGTGCACTTTCCGATTTTTTTGATCCATTTCCGGTTCCGGTAGGACGACCGGAAACTAAATTAACCGGGTTCCGTTTTTTTCGATCGTATCCGCTTCCTGTCTGGGATCCGGTTTTAAAGTCTATTATCTCGGTTGTTGTTTTTCCCCTCGCTGATCACTGTCTAGCGTTCACCGCTGTAGCTTCAAGATGGCGGAACGTAAGGGGATACGGTTTTCACTGCTCGTCGCACACAGATCCCCTGTGTGTGTAGAACCAAATGAACGCGCATTTTTAACGGATTTAGCGGGGTCTATGGCGACATGAAAAAAACAAAAAAACAACAATAAAACCTTGGCACTGGTGAGTACATTATGAGATTAAACTCTGGCATGGAATCTGTTAAAAAATAGTGCCGCGCTATGAGCTTGTAGATCTGCTATTTTTGAAAAATCGTGAAAATTCGTGAACATTTTTGAAAATATATATTTTTTAAAGCAAACATTTGTAAATCATTTTTTTGCTTCTGGGGGTCCCTGTGAACAACATATTTTGAGATGGGGGTCCTCGGCCAAATACATGTCATTTTGGGGGTCCTTGACATGAAAAGGTTTGAGAACCACTGATGTATGGGACCGACCTAAAACTCGCCGTTGAGTAGTTCGGATATCCAGTTGTCCAGAACCACCGATTCAACCAATATGCCCATATATGGGCATGCCAGTATACAGGGGATGGGCATATACTAATGACATTAGGGATCTTCATTATTATGAGCATAAAAGGGAAACTAAATCTTTGTTGAATACCAAACTGACTGGATTAATCCTTGTCCTTGAAATAAGATTAAAAAAAGTTTGAGAAACACTGGATTAATTGATTATTCTACTATGTCAGTGTACCATTATTTTGTTTTTTGTTTTGTTTTTGTGGGTGGGGGGGGTGGGGTCTACTTTCATCTCACAAGGAGCATGTGGTCTGTGTGCTCTAACTGGATGAGCTGCTACCAGGCAGGCACACCGCACAGTGTAACCATGTTCACCTCAGTGAATACACAACCTATTATCGGTTATGGTTTCTGTTGTGAAAGTTCTCCATGTTTATAGAAAAAGTCCCTGCAGTGGAGGTCTGGAGGGAAGCTACAAACAAAGGACTTCTGAGGACACACACACACACGCATCACACACGCACATACACACGCACACACACACACACACATGCACACCACACACGCATGCACACACACACACACACACACACATACACACGCACACACACACACACACACACGCACACGCACACGCACACACATGCACACCACACACGCATGCACACACACACACACACACACACACACACACACACACACACACACACACACACACACACACACACACACACACAGACCACACACGCATGCACGCACCCACACACACGCATGCAATTACGCAGCAGCTACGCATGCATGTACGTACCCACACACGCACCACACACGCATGCACGCACCTCCCCACACACACAAACATACACACATACACACACATGCACGCACCACGCACCCACGCACATACACACACACGCACCACGCACACACACATCCACGCACCCCCACACACGCACGCACGCACGCACGCACCCACCCACACACACACATACACACACACACACACACACACACATGCACTTAAGAAATGCAGCCGATCGGCTCATCTGGCGTCATCTGAAATCCATCATGTAAATCATTCACCATCCATCCCGTTCCGCCCCGAACACATTATTCTGTCAGATTTATAGACCCTCTGCACCGCCCAGCATCACTCCATCCATGCAGATGGACAAGAGTTTATTAATCATCTCACACGCAGAATACAATGCTGTCCGTGAGACGCATTAACATTAACCCATCAAGACCGGGAACGCATCTGTGTCATTTTTAAGATTTCTTTGACTATTCTAAAATAGCACATGTACAAGCTCATAGATGAGCTTGTAGATCTGCTATTTTTGGAAAAATCGTGGAAGATTTGTGCAAATCTTTGAATATGTACCGTATATTTTTAAAGCAAACATTTTTTAACTCTTTTACAACTCCTGGGGGTCCCTGGAACAAAATATTTTGAGATGGGTGGGGGGGGGTCCACGGCAAAATACATTTAAAAAAAAGAATCCCCCAGAAGCAAATATTTGAGTTACAAATGTTCGCTTTAAAAAGATATATATATTCAAAGATTTGCACAATATTTTAACGATTTTTCTTGCACCCAGTGCCGCACTATGAGCTTGTAGATCTGCTATTTTTGAATAGCCCAAAGAAATAAATACAAAATTACATAGATGCGTTCCCAGGTCTTAATGGGTTAAATAGAAATGTGCTCTCCCACACCCCGGCGTGGAGTTCCCCTCCGCTGTATGTCCATTGGCTGACACAGTGGAGTTCCCCTCTGCTGTCGGCCCATTGGCTAACGCAGTGGGACAGTGAGCTCATGGAGCGGGGCTGTCACCAATCACCATCACAACATTTTAGTTGACGATCGATTGTCGTACAAATCATTGCAACGATTGAACGATGTCATTGAGTGTTTTTTGGCCATTGCACATTGAAACATATTAAATCAAAAATTACATTTCTGTTCACAAACAATTGCACGGGGGAAGACATGACAAATAACTTAAATGCTGCCATCCACACAGAACAGAAAATTACTGACAATAATATGAATAACTTTATTTATATAGCACTTCTCTAGACATGAGTCTAGTGCTGCACAAAAATACACAAAAAAAAGAGAGAAAATAAACGAGACAAAATATAACCATGAATACAAATGAAACAAGACGAATAACCATGAGCAAAAGGTTAATTTACAGGAATCATGTACGTTTTTAAAATGTGAAAATGTCTCAGGTAGAGCATTCCAGAGCCTGGGAGCCCGATTACCCATAGTTACAAGGTGTGAATTACGGCCTTTTATAGGAGAGCGTTGCCTGAGGACCTCAGGCTAGGGCTTTCACGACTAGAAATCTTTACTGGTCTGCAAATTTGTATATATATTTTGCCATTGTTTTAATGCCATTACTATTATTATTATTATCCTCCTGCCTTTATTTTTATGCCGTCAAACACGTCATTGGCACGTTTCGCCATTGCGGTAAAACACATCAAACACGTCAATGGCACCATATGAGTCAAGGGAAGCGCTTCTGGCACTGCAGCACAGCAGCCTCTCCAAGGATCATCAAAAAATAAAGGCAGAAAGATTATAATAATAGTAATGGCATTAAAACAATGCAAAAAAAAAAGGTCAACTAGTGGTTATACTAGTCGACTAGATGGTGAAAGCCCTACCTCAGGCCACAGGGAGGTTCATAGGGGGGCAAGAGCTTCGAGATGTAACAAGGACGAGCAAGACCCTTTCGAGCCTTAAACGTAATTTAAATCATTTTGAAATCGATTCTAGAAACAACCAGAAGCCGGTGAAGTGTTGCCAGGACAGGGGTGATATGGTCGCGCATTTTGGTGTTGGTTAGAGGCCTGGCAGCAGAGTTTTGCACAAGTTGCAGGCAGGAGAGTGATTTCTGAGTTATTTCTGAGACAATGACCAGTGTCTTTTCGCTTTTTTGTTGTGTTCTGGGTCGTTTGAGATTTCATGGCAGAGACGGGTATAGTTTCATTTCCCCTGCAACATATTGTGTTATTTTGTTGTATGTTAGGGACTACGGATGAAAATGAGCATCCTTGATAACTGACATATTTACACTGCTTTCCAACTCTACTGTATGTAGTTGTGTTGCTGTGTTCATTAATATGTATACTGCCCCATTCAAATAAACCCAAGTGTCTGTATTCTGGGGGGGGGGGGGGGCGAACATTCTGTGAGCTTGTTGATCGGCTATTTTTGGCTTAGAGATTTGGTGTAGAGAGGGAAAAGGAGCGGGTCCAGGTATAAAGTCTAGGGGGACCCCGGTCAACGGTATTATTTCACCCCACCTGCAACCCAAGGCTAGTAATGAGAATACACCGTTTTATTGAGTTTATTAAGATCCACATTTGCTGATGCATAAGTAAGTAGCCTTGCCGAGCCATGTGGCCCATAGGAGAGGAGTCTATATCTCCTGTGTCTGTAGCGTGAGGCGGCTTGATGTATAAGTACACCTCCTGGACATGACGCTATTATGTCACAGGGACTTACCCCACAAATCCAAGCCTTGATGCTGAGTGCCAAGCAGGGAGGCATTAGATCCATGACCCGGGCACGGTATTGAACCCCGACCTCCCAAATCTCAGGCCGGAAACGTTTTAACCGCAAGGCCACTGCAGAGCTGATGATGCATAACACAGCTAATCTTCTTGGGGTCCACTCATAACATAAAAAAATATATATATATAAAGTGATCCAAGGATAAAAAACTGCTGTATCCAGGGGATATGACTGCAATTTGTGCACACACACACACACACACACACACACACACACACACACACACACACACACACACACACACACACACACACACACACACACACACACACACACACACTCACAACTGAAACCACTAAGCTGCAAGTTATGACTCCACAAGTATTACTCTGAGCTTCCAGCATCGTCGGGGTCAGTAGTGGTAGCATCCAGTGTTGCCAGATTCTGTGAGAGAAAAAAGCGACCAGGTCTAGGAAAACAAGCCCAAAAGAAGTGACCACATGAGCATTTGTTTAAACAAATACATCAGCTATTTGAAAATAGCAGATCTACAAGCTCACAACGCGGCGCGATGCGACGCATTGTGAGCTTGTAGATCTCCTATTTTCAGTTAAAATCTTGGGGGGAAATTATAATAAGCAGACCTGGCAGCAACACTGGTAGCATCCTGTAGTGTTGTCGCTGAGAAGCTGTGTTGTGTTAGCTGTGCTGTGGTTGATGATGTGGGATTAGCCAGAGCACAGTGTGTCAGCAGAAGCTAATAAGCTTATGTTTTCATAAGAACTACACTCTGTTGAAACAGCACAATTTGTGAGTTATAGGTCCAAGACAAAAAAAAACAAAGACATGATGCCATCTCCGGTTTACTTCCCGTATCTGTGTGACATAGGTTGGCCGCCATTTTAGGAGACCGTAATTAGGTTAGTCTATTGATTCCAATGGGAGAGTGAATGTGAACACAGCTTCTGAACGAGCCTTTACCCCCATGGTCACAAGCCACACAATATTCTGAACATTTTGACCAGACGCGTTGCTAGGTCTCTACTAGGTTGGGGGCTTAGCCCCCCAGGCAACGGACCCAAAGTACCCGGCCACGGGATTCACGGGATTCACTTCCGAGACCATTTGTATACAATTTGTGTAATTTTGTGGCTCCCTGTTCGCCACAGGATTCAGTTTATAAGATTGTAATGTTTGTTTTTAAGTCTTTAAATGGGTTGGCACCATTGTACTGTATATCGGAGCTTCTACATCACAATAACTCTACAAGGGTCTTGAGGTCTGCTGACCAGTCACTTCTTGTCAACATCAACATGTCAACTCCTTTTCCTGGAAAGTCTGGAGTGTGCGTGCGTGTGTGTGTGTGTGTGTGTGTGTGTGTGTGTGTGTGTGTGTGTGCTTACAGTAAGTGCGTGCCTGCGTGTATGCTTGCCTAGAGGGGAGGGTTGGCAAAGTACCATCCAGGATCAATGTCAGCTGCACCGTATGGGTGCAGAGCAGTGGTGTAATGTAATTAAGTACATTTACTCAAGCACTGTACTTACGTACGATTCTGAGGTATGTTTTACTTTACTTGAGTATTTCCAATGTTCTGTTGTTTTACTTCTACTCCACTACATCTCAGAGGCAAATATTATACTTTTACTCCACTACAATTATTTGAAAACTTTAGTTACTAGTTACTTTGCAGATATAAATGATTACATTATAAAACATACATTAACCACTTCTTCAGACATGTATACATTTCGGCCATTTGAAAATAGCCGATCTACAAGCGCACACTGTGTCGCGATGCAACGCATTGTGAGCTTGTAGATCGGCTATTTTCAAAAGATTTGTATCCATTTTATACATTTGACGCTTAAGTGCATGCGTGCCTGCGTGCATGCTTGCCAATTGCCATAGGGGAGGGTTTACCAGCTGGCAAAATACCATCCAGGATCTATGTCAGCTGCACCGTTTGTGCAGAGTGGGTTGGTATTCTAGAAGACTATGCAGATATTTGTGTGTGCTTAAGTGTGTGCTTAAGTGTGTGCTTAAGTGTGTGCATGTGTGCGCGCTTAAAGCTGATATAGCAGTTTTCTGCTGACATAAGCAGATTTTTTGGCGATGGCTTATTTTTATTTTAAATCTTTATTTTATTACATTCAGGCGGCTAACAATGCTCCGGTCTAATCAATCCGAACGAGAGGCACCCTGATTGGTTAGTAGGCAAGTATTTGTGGACCAATGACAGAGCTTCTCGCAGATAAAAGAATAGTTTTGGAGGCAGACTGCGGCCCTTAGAAGTGTCACAGAGACTAGATTTCTTTAGGGAGCATTGTTAGCCGTCTGAATATAATAAAATACAATTTAAAAATAAAAATAAGCCAAAACATCTGCTTCTGTCAGCAGAAAACTACTTGTATCAGATTTAATTGCATGCGTGCATGCTTGCCTAGAGGGAAGGGTTTACCAGCAGCTGGCAAAATACCATCCAGGATCAATGTCAGCTGCACCGTATGGGTACAGAATGGGTTGGTATTCTAGAAGACTGCAGATCTTTTTCTTTGTGCGTGTGTGTGCGTGCGTGTGCATGTCTGCGCGTGGCTTTGCTAACTTCCTGTGGTCGTGCAGCTGGGAGGTCAATGTCGATTTAAACCAACATAAAAACATCAGTCATTGTTGAAGACCTCCTGCATGTTTATTCCAACGGTTGTGTTGTGATTTGATTACTGCCCACAAGGAGCACAAGTTTTGCTTGTGCGGCTTGTTGTTGTGTTCCACTTCTGGGATTTTCCTCAAATAAATTGAAGTTTCTAATTGTGTTTTTAACTTTTTACTTTTTGAGGTCGACTCAGCTTTGTTTTTTTTTGATGGAAGTAGGGCTACGACTAGTTCATAATACAGTAGTTTTTATCCTGCTCTGTAAAGCGACTTTGAGTACCTACCTAGAAAAGCCCTATATAAATCCTATGTATTATTATATATTATGAAGACCTGAGGCTGGTTCTAAAAATGTCTTCTAAATCCTAGAACCTTTTTTTTCTGAAACGTATGTTGCTATATCAGTCTTTCTCCAACATTTTCATGTGAAGGCGGACCCCCCAAAATGATGTGTATTTGTCCACTGACCCCATCTCGAAATCTTTTTTGTCCCAGGGAAGATGTATTCAAAGATTTGCACACATTTTCAGGATTTTTCAAAAATAGCAGAAACAGCTATTTTTGCGCTGTAACTCATAGCGCATCACTTTTTGCCGCGCTGCAAACTTGTAGATCTGCTATTTTGGAATAGCCAAAATATAAAATAACGTTTAAGTGGTTAAAATCTAAAGTGACACAGATGCTTTCCCGGTTTTAATGGGTTAAAACTGTGGTTCTCAAACCTTTTCATGTCAAGGACCCCCAAATGTATGTATATTTAGCCATGGACCCCATCTGAAAGTACATTGTGCCAGGGACCCCCATACAAGATAATTATGTGTTGTTAAAATGTTCCACATTGTTCAAAACGTTTCAAGATTTTCTGAAAATTGCTGATCTACAAGCTCACAACGCATTGCATCGCGTTGTGAGCTCAGATCAGCCATTTTCAAATAGCCAAAGTATGTACCGTAGAGTTAAAGTGGTTCCATTGATTTTGATGTCATATTGGCTAATTTTGCTGGGGACCCCTTGGAACTCCCTCAAGGACCTCTGGGGGTCCCAGGACCCTACTTTGAGAACCAACGGGTTATCA
>NC_139941.1:52052338-52054838 GCF_963454915.1 Gymnoscopelus microlampas | reverse complement strand
CTGTAGCCTCTGCCAGGGTTTTGCCATGTTTTTGGTACCTGTTCGCGTAGCCACAGATTTTTTTCCTCCAGTATGATTGATCCCCAGATGGTTTCTAATCACAGATGAGATTCAGGTGTGGTTTCACAAATGTCAACGAGGTCATTTTGACCTTGTTGACATGTTTGGTTGATGTTTCAATATAGCTCAAAAGCAGTAGTTTTAAACCAAAAAACAAAGTGAATTGTTTGTCCGTTTGAATTTTAACATTGAAGTGAATGGAGCAGCAAATCTTCGAACATTTTTAGCTCCTAATCTGTTCATAATTCGACAAGGGTTGAAATTATAAAAAAATGCAAAAAAAAAATTTTTTTTTTTCCTTTTTTCCAAAGACGTATATATACGTCTTTGGCGGACAACAGCTGATAATTAAAAGACGTATATATACGTCTTTGGCAGCTAATGTGTTAACACTTGCGTGACTAAGCGTTCAATCTGACCACTGACCACTTCACCTATTTTCAACCTATCTTCATATATTTGCTCCTCACTAATGCTTATTAAAAGTTGGTACCATTTTTGACCATTAGATTTGTGTCTCTGAGGAGGGCTGTGGACAATTGTGACATCATCGATATTTCAAATGTATTACTATTATATATTTTTTATTAATGCATGAACAATGGCTTCTAATTATCCAAGAAGAGAAATGCTTTGCAATTCAATGAGTTTCAATGACAGTAGCTTGGAATCCCAATTAGTGATGTCACTGGTAGGCAGGTTTCGGAACTGTCCACAGCCCTCCTCTGAGACGCAGAGTGAGAAGCCATAAGTAACATATTATAATAAGTGTTAATTAGTGAGGACCAATTATATCGTCTCTGTCGGGTGGAGACCTCATATGTCAAAAATAGCAAAAGTAGCAGATCTTCGTGCCGCGTTTTGAGCTTGCAGATCTGCTACTTTGGATGCTTTTGTGTGACGCTATTGTATGATCAAATTTATGAAAAAACACAAAATATTCTGCTCCTCCTCCTCTACCTCCTCAGGTGTTTGGGAACTTCTCGTCGGTGCACCTGTCCCACGTGGAGCTGAGGAACATGGGCCAGCAGGCCCTGAGGGGCCGATACCCTCTGCACTTCCACCTGTGTGGAGACGTGGACCGCAGGGGGGGCTACCGGGACCCCACCTACGTGGACGGACTGTCCATCCATCACTCCTTCTCACGCTGCATCAGCATCCACGCCACCAACGGACTGCTGGTTAGTGACGCAGCGCGCGCACGCGTGTGTGTGTGTGTGTGTGTGTGTGTGTGTGTGTGTGTGTGTGTGTGTGTGTGTGTGTGTGTGTGTGTGTGTGTGTGTGTGTGTGTGTGTGTGTGTGTGTGTGTGTGTGTGTGTGTGTTCTGGATGGATGAGCGGAGAGTAAATATAGAGAAACATGCCTGCCTCATTGTGTTGTTTCTGTGTGTTTTAAGTGTGTCTTTAGTGTACTTGCTCTTCATATAATCAGTGTTGGGGGTAGCGGCATTAAAATTAACGCTGTGACTGTAACGGAATACTTTTTGGGGTAACGGAGTAACCTACAGTAGGTGGCCAGCAGTGTTGCCAGATTCTGTGAGAGAAACAAGCAACCAGGTCTAGGAAAACCAGCCCAAAAGAAGCGACTATGGGCCACGTGAGCACTTTAACATATACATCAGCTATTTGAAAATAGCAGATCTACAAGCTCACAACGCGTCGCGATGCGACGCGTTGTGAGCTTGTAGATCTGCTATTTTCAAATAAAATCTTGCGGTGAAATTATAATAAGCAGATCTGGCAACCTTGGTGGCCAGTGACTTTGACCAGTTTCACTTTCAAAACCTTTGCATCATGCATGTCACACAAACAGAATGCAATGTGTTTTGTTGATATAACAAGTTTGTTCATATAGAGTCCTATATCCACAAATCCGCCATTTAACTTTCACAGTCCACATTATCAAAACCATTGGTGTTGTTGTGTGCTGCATTCTGTTTGTGTAACATGCATGATGCAAAAGGTTTTGAAAGGGAAAGTGGTCAAAGTCACTGTGACTAGAGTACTGTGTTACTTAGTTTCCTTTTCCAAATTAACTTACTTAGTTACATTTAAGACCCAATGTGTTGCCTCAAAGGAAAAGGAATCTGCGCTGTTTACTGATCAATGAACAAGCTCGTCTCTGTCAATGGAGACTTGCATGCCCGTGCATGAGGACCGATACACAGAAATACACAAAAATTGGTGACCGGGCCAGCAGTCTCTGGTGTTTGCGTAATCATTCTATTCAGCAGGTCACCGCTTTTGGTGTGACACACAGTTTGGTCTTGTTTTTATTACATTAATTTGTCGCACCTGTGCGACATGGCAGATATTGAGAGCAGACAGAGAGGTTTTCCTTTATAGTCGTGGAAGTATTCACACTGTTTTGGGATTTATTGGTGAAAGGAGGAGAACCAACACTGAATATAATAATAAGGTAGACAAATGATGGGCAACAT
>NC_139941.1:51969838-52049838 GCF_963454915.1 Gymnoscopelus microlampas | reverse complement strand
GTTCCGGTAGGAGACACAAAGGAGACTCTTTGTGTCTCCTACCGGAACCGCTGCCGGTCATCAAATTATTGGTTTAGGAATGCAACAAAAACAAAGAAATATCCATGAATTCAAGTCTCCATGGGGAGAGTAATCGACAGGAAAAAAGTCATTTTGGGGGTGAACTAACCCTTTAACCATTTTCAACCTGAAAAAAGTAGTTTGTAATTTCTAATTTGTCAGCGACGATATATAGATTTGGTTTTGCTTTCTTTTTTTTTCCCCTTCTTCTTTTTCTTATATTCAGAGCTTTTTAAACCTAATATTTCTCCTCTCCTTTGAACATTGAAAACCTTTGGCTCTGAATTCTTGGCTCTAACTTCTTAACAATTGTATTATTTGTTTTATTTCCCATCCTTTTGTTCTCCCGTCCGTTATGTCGACCCCTCCCTGTGTGACCCCTGTGACCTCCCCCCTCCCCAGGTGAAGGACACGGTGGGCTACGACACGCTGGGCCACTGCTTCTTCCTGGAGGACGGCATCGAGCAGCGGAACACCTTCTACCACAACCTGGGCCTCCTGACGCGCCCGGGGACCCTGCTGCCCACCGACCGGAACGACACCCTCTGCACCGCCATCAGAGACAAGGTGTACCGCGGCTACACGCCCTCGCCAAGCACAGAGTGCAAGTAAGAGACAAGGAGAATAAGTGTGTGTGTGTGTGTGTGTGTGTGTGTGTGTGTGTGTGTGTGTGTGTACGTGCACATCGTTGCTGTCAGACCGTCTCCATATTTCCCTCTTTTTCTTTTTATTTCATACATTAACCCATTGAGACCTGAAGCCGATTCTACGTGTCTCCTAAATCCCAACAGTATTCTGAAAAACATATGTTTCTATATCAGTGGTGCTCAATCTTTTTCATGTCAATGACCCCCAGAATCATATGTATTTGGCCGCGGACCCCCATCAAAATATTTTGTTCCAGGGACCCCCCAGAAGCAAAAATTTGAGTTAAAACTATTCGCTTTAAAAATATATATATATTCAAAGATTTGCACACATTTTCACGATTTTTCAAAAATAGCAGATCTACAAGCTCGTAGCGCGGCACTCGGTGCCGCGCTATGAGCTTGTATATCTGCTATTTTTGAATAGCCCAAAGTGTAAAATAATGCTTTTTAGCTCAAATCTAAAAATGACACAGTTCCAGGTCTTAATGGGTTAATTCCCTATTGTATACTTTGTCATGTGACACTGTTGTGCAAAAGTATTGTGAGCTTGTCGATCGGCTGTTTTTAATTGTCGAGTCAGTGGGTTTTATAGATATTGAACCAATATAACGTATTGACAAGAGCTAGGGTCAGGCTCTAGATAGAACCAACGGTCAGGCCGGGAGAGACTTCTAATAATGCCAAAATGTGACAACTAACTTGTTCAGAGTCAGACACCACCTCATCCCACAGCGCTCCTCATGTCTTTGTTTAATTTAACCCATTAAGACCTGAGGCCATTCTTTAAAAAAATCAAAATCCTAACAGTTTTTAAAAAATATATATAAAAAATATTTTTTCACGATTTTTCAAAAATAGCAGATCTACAAGCTCATAGCGCGGCACTCGGTGCCGCGCTATGAGCTTGTATATCTGCTATTTTTGAATAGCCAAAGAGATCTAAAGTGACACAGATGCGTTCCAGGTATCAATGGGTTAAAGTACTAGGCTACTTAAGATTGAAGCTGGTTATGTTCTCCAGATGTGTCGTAATGAGCTGGGGGTCCAGAGAGGCACGACAACTTCTCTGCTGACAGGAAATGTTCTTTTAATTGTGACCATTAAGCTTCATAAAACACCAAAACCACCCCGCGCTGAACAACAAACTGTAGGGGTCCCCCCCGCAGTTAACCCCAAACACACATATAAAATAAACAAATTAAATGGACTTAAATCAATGCCATTTTAAGCACAATAATGCATAAATTCCCCCACAAGACGTTCCCCATGGCAAACATGTACACAATGAAAGAACAATTGGCTTTTTAAAGACTCTATTTAAAACATTCTCATTCTCAAAGAAAAATGATGCTATCCTTCAGACATCACTGTTTGTTTTTATGTGTCTATTCATGGAATATTGCATTGATATGCAGTATAATATTTATGTTTATCGATTTTATTTCTTGATTTTATTTTTTCTTTATTATTGTTTTAAAACGGATTTATGTTTTAATAATCAATTAAATGGATTAATTTGATTAACCGTTGCACCCCCATACAACTGCCATATGCCATATGACTCCCAGACAGTGGTGGAACTAAGGACATGTACTCAAGTACTGTACAGTACTTAAGTATAGTTTTGAGGTTCTTTTACTTTACTGGAGGATTTACAACTTGCAATACTTTTACTTGTACTCCACAGGCAAATATTGTACTTTTACTCCACTACAATTATTAGAATTTTTTAGTTAGTTCCTTTGTAGATTTTGATTATCATTACAAAACCACTTACAAAAGCCCTATTTAAACTTCGGCACACTTCGGCACAACACGTTGTGAGCTTGTAGATCTGCTATTTTAAAATGATTTTTACATATTTTATACATTTGAAAACTTATGAAATGGGACCTTCTGCATACCTTCCGAGTAGTTTTACTTTTGATATCAATACTTATGTACTTTTACTCAAGTACATTTTGAATTCCAGACTTTTACTTGTAACAGAGTATTTCACATACTACATTGCAGTAGGCCTATTGGTGCTTTTTCTTAAATAACAAATGTTAGTACTTTTCCCACCACTGCTCACAGACCAAACAAACATAAAATAGACACATCTGAAGTATTTCTCTTTCTTTCTTTTTTTTACGGTGCTGTGCAAATATGAAGCAAAGCGTATAATATCTGTGGAATCTGAAGTGTTTGTGTGGGACGTATAACCTGGGGTCAGATAGATAGAGCAGACACATATAGTGCAGTGTGACAGAAGGCAGAAGGCTGGGTGTGCAGTGCAGGGAGAGATAACTGAGGAAGGAGGGAGAAGATCTTATCCTGCAATAACAACCTCTCCTCCTCTCTAGGAGATCCATGTGTTTGTCTTGTACTAGAAGCAATAAAAAGGCTCTCTGTGTAGGGGAAGTAGCACCATCCGCTTTTCAACTGTGTGTGTGTGTGTGTGTGTGTGTGTGTGTGTGTGTGTGTGTGTGTGTGTGTGTGTGTGTGTGTGTGTGTGTGTGTGTGTGTGTGTGTGTGTGTGTGTGTGTGTGTGTGTGTGTGTGTGTGTGTGTGCGTGCGTGCGTGCGTGCGTGCGTGCGTGCGTGCGTGCGTGCGTGCGTGCGTGCGTGCGTGCGTGCGGGGCCTAATTCCCCCACACGTATAGTAGAATTGACCAAAAATGGTAAAAATCGCATTCATGAAACGTGTTTGCGTGCATGTGTGTTTTCGTGCGTTTGTGTGTGGTTGCGTGCTTGCGTTTGTGTGCGTGCATGTGTGCATGTGTGTGTGAAGGTTGGCAGAAGCGTCCCATATCCATGGATTATGTTGGAAGGGTAGAAAATTGAGAGATTATTCATAAATCATCAGAATCTCCTGTGTCTCTTTCTGCTTATTAGATTCCAGATTATTATTATTATTATTATTATTATTATTATTATTGCAGTACGTTACCCATTATATGAAGTAGACAAGAGTTAAATCATGATTTTATTAGTTCTAGGTTTCACTGACTATCCAATAAGACCTATCCGCTGAGATAAATGCCTTTTTTTAATATACACTCTTTCTGTGTGTGTGTGTGTGTGTGTGTGTGTGTGTGTGTGTGTGTGTGTGTGTGTGTGTGCGTGTGTGTGTGTGTGTGTGTGTGTGCTATTCCAGGGCGGTTTCGACGTTCTGGATCGCCAACCCCAATAACAACCTCATCAGCAACGCAGCAGCTGGCTCTCAGGTGAACTGATTTTGATGCTATATTAACCCAAGGACCCCCTGGAGGTCCCCACCCCCGGACAACCCGCACTTTGAGAACAACTTGTTTTATTGCCTGAAGGCTTTCCGGCTCAGCCGCTCCTGGCGTTTTAAAACGAGAGGCTTTTCCTGCTCACGAAAACAGGATCGTATTATAATGTGATTCAATAAAACAGGATTTGGCGATAGCGTTAGCATCTGATAAGATAAGGAGCAGTTATCTGTCTCATTTCCTACACAGACACAACTGAGCTCCAATGAGGATCACAGATGGTTGTTTGGGGCAGGGAGAGGTCTTCAACCTTTTTCAGGCCAAAATTCCCTTAGCTGACAAAGAGATGAAGCAGGGACCCCCCCACTACGTAATATTGTATGGCTTTCCATATTAAACATTTGTCTCATGGATGTGTGCTGACCCTTGAGAGATTTGAGACTAGCTATAAATTGGTTATATTTTTATGTGACTATGGGTTGTCTTGTCTCCAATTGATGCTGCAGCTTTCATGAGCTTCAGTGTGCTTCAGACCCTCAGGGGCTTCCTGAGGCCCCCCACCCAGGGCTTATAGACAGAGGGTGGTGGAACAGTTTTTGTGGGTAAAAAAAAAATACAAAAAAAAATCAAAACTATCAACAATAGCCTTACAAGCTTACAACATGAGCTTGTAGATTGGCAGCTTTCTCAATTTTTGAAAGATTTAAGTGCTTAATTCCTCATTTATTTGGGTCCCTGCCGCGAGGAGACGAGAAAATGTCTGTTTTGGGGTCTTGAGCTGAGAACGTTTGGGAGAGCCCCCGCCCAACACATCACATCGATGGAGTTTTGTAAAAAATCAAAACAGTCCCAATAGAGTGCAGAAAAGCACATTGATGTGCTGTGGACCAGCTGCACAGTGAAAGTACAACATGGTCGTTGCTTTTCATCACCTCTTCATCATCATGTGTTGTGGTTTCAGGACGCAGGCATCTGGTACGTGTTCCACAGCTCCTCTACGGGAGACTCCCACGGCCGGGTGGCAGAAACCAAGGCAGAGCTCACACCTCTGGGCATCTTCTACAACAACCGCGTGCACTCAAACTTTAAGGTAAATAAAGGACCCCCTGCCAAACAAGGACCCCCCAAATACCTTTAGCCTCTGGCCCCCCTATTGCAAAATGGTAAAAAAAAAGCTAAAATAGCCAATCTACAAGCTCACAATGCGTTAGATAGCGATGTGTTGTGAGCTTATAGATCAGTGGTTTTCAACCCTTTTCATATCAAGGTCCATTATTTATTCTGCAATTCAGCCTCGGAACCACGGTTTGATGAGATTTAGACTCTCAGACCCAAATCTTGAGAGATAACAGCCAAACGTTGATCAAAATAACAATTATTTAATCAAGCAATGCAGATGTTTAACAATAATTTAACTCTTGAGAGCGTAAAATTAAACCAAATGGACCCGTAAGGGTTCATTTGGTTTAATTTTACACTCTCAAGAGTTAAAGATCCAATAACGGTCCATTTGATTACAGCTAGGGACCACCTGGAACCCCCTCACGGACCACTGGTGGTCCCCGAACCACTGTTATATAGATCAACGTTGTAAGCATTGGGTTTATAATCAATGGCTCCTGTGTATGGATGCTGTTACAGAGGACTGTGTGCCCTGCTCTGTGCGCTGCCAATGGAGAGCACTTTATATCTGCTGCACTGTGCCAAGTCTACTGCTACTGTATCCTCTCTCTCTCACTATTTGCTGAATTCCAATACTAACATTTCTGCCTCCTCGCTTCTTCCGTCACCTGTCGTTCCAGCATGGCGGTGTTATGGTGAAATTGGTGACCTGCCGAAATATGTGACAATCATGTAGACCAGGGGTCTTCAACAGGGGGTCCGCCAAATCTTTGTGTGATAGGATTATTTTTTTTACTTTAACCACTTGAACCCTAGCATCCCTATCCTGAGTAGAACTTTAGCCAAATAGCAGATCTACAATCTCACAACGCCTCCTGCTGCAAGGCATTGTGAGCTTGTAGATCGGCTATTTTTGGCAAAGAGGTGTTTGGTGGAGAGGGAAAAAAGAGCAGACCAAATAAACAAAAAAAGTTGAATCTGAAAACTTTTTTTTTACAATATAGAGGGGGTCCCTGCTTCATCTCTCTCTCACCTAGGGGTCTTGGTCTGAAAACGTTGAAGACCCCTGATGTAGACATCGCGCACCCGCTTTTAGTAGCGGGTTGTAATGGCCTCGACTGGCGGGGGCTTCTTTCGCTCTACATTAGAAGAGTTGAGAACGGTGGGCGTTGTCACATTATAATACAGCCCGAATACCCCATCTCAGCACCGGCCTCAGTGGCTTGCCTCGGTAATCACTAGACTCCCAAGCCACACCTCCAGGGTTCGACTCACGCTATCGACACTACTTTTTCCAACAACCGCCGTCTACTTTTTTTCGCCGATACAGTAACCTTTTGGACCGCGACGGACAGGCGCGGTCTCAAGCGAACTTGAGCCACGAGAAGCACCACCGAGCGCTGTGCTGAACGTTGCAAAGTTCTCTTTATATTGGCCCGACAAGAGATCTCATATAGTGCCAAAGCAATGCTGTACGGTACATACAGTATGATACAAAAAAAAGCTGAGGAAAAAAGAAAGTTGTGTAGTTGGTGAGCAGTCATGTAAATACCACTGAAATAACTGAACTTAATGGTCAGATCTGTCTGTTTTTAAACAAGAAATAACTACCACAATTTTCCTAAAGACAACTCAAGAAACCCAAAGAGGAACCTGATCTCTCTCTCTCGCTCTCGCTCGCTCGCTCTCTCTGTCAGCACCTCTCTTTCTCTCTGTCTTTCCATCTATCTCCCTCTCTCTCTCTCTCTCTCTCTCTCTCTCTCTCTCTCTCTCTCTCTCTCCCTCTCCCCTCCTCCCTCTAGCATTGACAGGAGGAATGTTCATAACTTTTTGTTTTTAAACGTGTTGCACAAGTTACAGAATGCTCATAATTCTGTGCTCACTCCACTTGTGCCAGGCACACGCACGCACACACCCATGCACACACACACGCACGCACACACGCACGCACGCGTGTTTAACACATTGTACAAAAATGTTACATTGTAAACATTTTTTTTATCATTTTCAGAAATATAGTAGGCTAATGCAGGCGCACGCACGCACGCACGCACGCACGCACACACACACACACACACACACACACACACACACACACACACACACACACACACACACACACACACACACACACACACGCACACACAGGTACAATAGTGCTCTGTGAGGACAGGGTCTTTGGGTGTTGAACTGTAGGGTCTTTGTCCCCTCGGACCACGACGGGAGCCCCAGGCTTTAAGAACTATACCTCAGTTATATAAACCAACTGGACCAACGCAGTACGTCTCTGTCTGTCGGGTGGAAACCTTGTATGTCCAAACACCCTTCCTTTTTTTCATTATTATATTGTTGTTGTCGGGCAGAATAGCATAAGACCAGCAGATACAGTATGTAAATTGATAATAATAATAAACTTTATTTATATAGCACTTTTCAAAAACAGGTTTACAAAGTGCTTAACAATACAAATACAATACATTTACAGGGAATATAAAAACAATTCAGTGATGGAAAATGTACAAACAAAGGAACCATAGAAAAGTAATAACATCAAAAATAAGACTGAAAGCAGAGAAATAGCTGACTAATTCCTTCTAGGTAAAGGCCGTTCTAAAGTAATGGGTTTTTAAAAGCTTTTTAAAGGTGGGCACAGAAGTGGCCTGTCTAATATGCAGGGGGAGTTGGTTCCACAGAAATGGAGCCCTCGCAGCAAATGCCCTGTCACCTTCTGTCACAAGGTTTGTCTGGGGGGGGGTCTAGTAAAAGTTTGTGTGCAGATCTGAGATTGCGGGTGGGTTTGTGGGGAGACAGGAGGTCAAAAATATAAATAGGAGCAAGTCCGTTCAGAGCTTTAAAAACGAACAATACAATTTTAAAATCAATTCTGAACGCCACTGGTAGCCAGTGCAGTGAAGCAAGAACCGGGGTGATGTGGTCATATCTCCTGGTTCTAGTAAGAACTCTAGCTGCTGTGTTCTGAATGAGTTGGAGGCGATTGATTGACTTTTTGGGGAGTCCAGAAAAAAGTGAATTACAGTAGTCCAAGTGGTTAGTGACAAAGGCGTGAATAAGGGTTTGTGCATCGCTGAATGAGACAAATGATCTGATTTTTGAAATATTCCTAGTTTGGAAGATGGCTGTTTTTGAAATGTTAGAAAAATGCTTTGTGAAGTTTAGGTCTGAGTCAAATAGGACACCCAGGTTCCTTGCTTCATGGGTGCACTGTAACCCCTGTGTGTGTAGTAACTGCGTTACCCTGTCTCTACGGGTTTTTGGTCCAAACACAATGGTGGTTAGCATAAGGTGTGAAAGTGATTAAACACATTGGTACTATACTGTAGGTGATAAAGGATTGAGCAGTATTTGACGGTAATACACCTGCTCTCCTTGTTTTAGTATTACTATTTGTTGTTGTAGCAAACAGCACTGTGTGGACCACACAACATTGCATTTCAATTCAATTCAAAGGGCTTTATTGGCAACATACGTTTACATTGCCAAAACAAAATAATATATGTACAATTAAAGAAATGATGTGTACACACAGAGCCTGTTACGTTGCAACTGAGGGAGGTCTAACTTACACAATCATTAGAATTGTGTAAATAGTTAGCCTATACAGTATATCCACGTAGGAAAGGTTAGCTTTGGATAAGCTTTTGCAAAGTCATGCACAAATAGCATAGCAGCTGTTTTTCAAAAGTGTTTGAAGGTAAATTGCTCTGTTTGTATTTACAGTGTTTCTACCAATTTACACATGTTTTCAAAGAGTGTTAATTGCTGTACATACAAACTGTACATACAAACGAAGGTAATTGCTTTGTTTGTATGCACAGTGTTTCTACATTTCACTCTTATGCGCCTGTATGAGTGTTATATAGTGACCAGGGCAGGAATTTCACGGCGGCCACGGCGGCCATGGCCGTCTGATGGACAAGAAATATATATTCCTTTTGCAAACCACATCCATAATATCTGTTCGTTTGTCAACAATGTTCTAATTGGGAAGTTTATTTCAACAGCTAGAATGTGACAGTTTTAGTCCGTTTGTTGGTGCGCAACACAGCCCTCGTTAAGTGAATTACTTTCACCTGCAGCACAGTGTGTGGAGTGTGCGCAACAGGGTATATCTCCGCCAAGCCAGGGTGACCTACCCAGGCTCATGAAATTGATATGCAGGCATAGTAGCCAATTAGAATGAAATCTGCAAAAACGGACTCATACAGAACCATTGGCTATATATTATGGCTGTGGGGTGGAAATCTTGTATGTTCCTTTTTTATTATTATTTAAAAACAATTTAAAATCGTGAAAATAGCCAATCTACAAGCTGTAATTATTAATAATTAAGAAATACTATATTTTAAAGAGTGAAAAATCAACTAAAGTCATTATTAGTGCAAGTTCAATCACATTTAATTTGAATGAAAATAACTTGTGGTTGTGGGGAAAAGACAAAATCTCTACCAGAGGTCTTCAACAGGGGGTCCACGACCCCTAGGGGGTCCGCGAAGGTACTGCAGGGGTCCGCGACCCCTAGAGGGTCCGCGAAGGTACTGCAGGGGGTCCGCGAAATTGTTGTTTGATTAAAAAATATTTTTGTTTTTAAAAACTTTCAAAACTTTTTTTCATTCTTTTTTTTTCCAAAAATGTAAATTTGACTTAACATGACAAACATAACATGACATATTTGAATAGCTTAGTAATTAATGCACAATAACATGGTATGTTTATACATATTTTGTAGAGAAAGATCAGTGGTGTCAGTTCAGCAAAAGCTAAGGTATGGCAAGGTTAGGGTTGCCAACTCCCAGAGATTAAAATAAGGGACATCTATCCTTTTTTTTAGGGGGTCAAAACCCCTGAAATGCATAGAAACTATGCATTATACCTATAACACAATGCAAACACAATGGTCTTACACCTGCATTAGGTTACTATTCATGATTTTATTTCTCTTTTTTTTTTCTGGAGCCAAGGTATGGCACCTGCCATGCCTTGCCATACCCAATTGACGCCCTGAGAAAGGTCCTTTTGCACACCTACTGGGTCAACCTGTGCGTAGGAGCAGGCAATTTTTTCATGTGTATTTATATAAAACACAATTTTATACATAAAGATATGATATATATAGCAGCCTACCCCCTATCCCTACGAGGTAGGGGGTCCCTGCTCCATCACCCCATCAGTTTGGGGGTCCCTGGCCTGAAAAGGTTGAAGACCCCTAATCTGTGAATCTAATGTGATTAATGTGACCCCTACTTCAGTCAATGAAGTCCAGGGCTGAATGTGACATATTGAGACCTATATAACCAAATATTGGTATTTGCCAACACATTATTTTGTGAAATAAATGGGTTATATTTCACAGATAGTTATACAATTCTTATAATATATTAAAATACAATCATCCTTAACCTTCAAGTTAAATGCATTATTTCCGTGGACTTAAAAAACTTTTTTTTTTTGGGTGGCCTTCCTGCCCTGGCATTTGGCCTTTGTGCCCTCCAAAAAATTACAACACCAAAGGCCAAGTGGCCTTGCCCCTAAAATGACGAAATTCCAGGCCTGATAGTGACAACATAAAACCTTCTTGTTTTCCTACAGGCTGGGCTGTTCATTGACAAAGGAGTGAAGACCTCTAACGCCAGCAGCGCCGACCCGCGAGAATACCTGTGTCTGGATAATAATGCAAGGTATCTGTGTGTGGGTGTGTGTGTGTAAGTGGGGGTGTGTGTGTGTGTGTGTGTGTGTGTGTCTGTCTCGCGCTGCTGCTGCTGCTACGAAAATATTAAGACATCTACGGTTCCACTAATGTATTTATATTAGTCTGTGACCTGTGACTTTCTTGGGAACGGGGTCTATTTTTAGTCTGGTACGGTGTGTATGTATACCTAGGAGGAGGATGTGGCGTGTGAACGCGGGGCTGGTGGGACGGGCGGGGATCTGGTGGGACGGAGGGGAGATCTCTAACACTGGTGTGATAGTGTGTTTGAGTGTCGGGCCGCTCAGCTGTGTGTTGACAGAGAAAACACAACCTCCACAGATAGAGTTTCCACTCTGACTCCTGCCAAGAAAAAACTCCCGTCTCTCCGCCGAGAGCTTGTGTGTGTGTGTGTGTGTGTGTGTGTGTGTGTGTGTGTGTGTGTGTGTGTGTGTGTGTGTGTGTGTGTGTGTGTGTGTGTGTGTGTGTGTGTGAGAGAGATGTGTGAGATGTGTGTGTACTTGAGATGTATTACTATACTTGTGAGGGCCAAATTAGACCCTCCATAAAAACGTGGGTAAAAATCCTTGATTATCCGATGGAATATGCGGGGGTTTTATGTGAATTTATGCGGTTGAATTGCGTGAATTTGCTTAAATTAAAGGAACTTGCGAAAGTTGCGATGTATGTATGATATTCATACATAAATCAATTTAACCACTTTAATCATATAGACAGTACATTGGCTATTTGAAAATAGCCGATCTACTGTACAATCATGTCACTATGTGATGAGTTGTGAGCGTTTAGATCTGCTATTTTCAAAAAATAATCTTGAAAATAGTTGAAAAATGTTGAATGTCAACAAAAAAATTCAGTTGGGGGTCCGTGCCCAAACACACATTCATTTGGGGGTCCTTGGCATGAAATAGTTTGAGAACCACTGAAACAGACATCATGAGGACAGTTTTCCTGGTCCTCACAAAGATAAATGGTGGTTTTATTGGTTAGAGATGATTTTTACAGTTACTTTAGGGACTAGGGATGTTTGGGATTTTTGAGGTTAGGTTTAGTGGTCAGAGGGTTGGAGGAGTTATGCTTGATTTATGCTTCGTTGTTCTACCAGGTGGCGAATAATTGCCGATCTACAAGCTCACAGTGCTCCATAATGATACGTGTTGTGAGTTTGTAGATCTGCTATTTTCGCTTTAGGGTTAAGCTTATTTTTTTTAAATAAATTGCATTAATACAATTGCAGTTTTTAAACGTGAATGTCCTCACAAGTTTAGAAGTACAAACAAACAACGTGTGTGTGTGTGTGTGTGTGTGTGTGTGTGTGTGTATTTTGCATGCTTTGTGGTTTTGTGGTAGAGATTCCGTGTGTGTGTGTGTGTGTGTGTGTGTGTGTGCGCACACGCGTGTGCGTTGCGTGTGCACATGACTGTGTGTATAAGTGTCCATGTGTGTACTTAGGTGAATTTTGTACACATAGTTTTATGTAGGAGATTTGCATGTGTGTGTGTGTGTTGTGTGCACGTGTGTGAGCGCACACGTGTTCATGTGTGTATTTAGTGGTTGTGTGAGGAGGGGGGGATGAGTAGGAGAATGTGTGTTTAGTATTAAATGTGTGGTTATAAGAGAGAGAGACGTGTGTGTGTGTGTGTGTGTGTGTGTGTGTGTGTGTGTGTGTGTGTGTGTGTGTGTGTGTGTGTGTGTGTGTGTGTGTGTGTGTGTGTGTGTGTGTGTGTGTGTGTGTGTGTGTGTGTGTGTGTGTGTGTGTGTGTGTGTGTGTGAGATTGTGAAGATATATTTTTAGAATCGTAGGAAGTGTGTGTGTATGTCTGCACTGTGTGCATTTTATGGATCATGAGTAAATATCCCTTTTCTCGTTTACTACAATTTTCTTTATTATTATTTCAAAAGATTTTCAAACATTTTAAGAAAATTTAAATAAATCCAATATTAACTCAACCGAATTTCATAATTTTTCAAATTACAGTTTACAAATAGAAAAAGAGTCAGGTTAGGATTAGACATTTAGAATTTAGGGGTTGGAATTAGAGGAGTAGTTCCCCCCAAAAATGACATATTTTCTATCAATTACACACCCCATGAAGCCTTGAATTCAAAGAGATGTTTTGTTTTTGTCGCATTCCTAAGCCAAGAGTCCTAAGAGAGTCCTATTGACCGATATCCCGGTCATCAAATTATTGGCTCAGGAATGCGACAAAAAAAAAATCTCCATGAATTCAAGGCTTCATGTGTAATAATAACCAAAATCTACTAAGTAACTAGTAACTACATTTTTCTAATAATTGTAGTGGTGTAAAAAGTACAATATTTTGTCTCTGAGATGTACGTAGTGGAGTAGAAGTAAAAGTATAGAAAATTGGAAATACTCAAGTTAAGTAAAAAAAATCACACCCTGTGTGAAGGAAGCGGTGCCTTTGGGGCGGGGCTTAACTAATTTCAGTGCGTCCCTATTGGTGGTCTGAGTCCACTTACCAAATTTGTACTTGGTAGCATGCTGCAAACTGGAATAATGGCTGTTTAAAGCCCAGCCAATTGGCAGACAGAGGGGGCGGGGCTTAAGTAATAACAGTTCGTCCCTATTGGTGGTCTAAGTCCGCATACCAAATTTGGACTTGGTGGCATGCTGCAAACTGGAGTTATAGCTGTTTAAATGCCGTGCTCAAACGGACGAACATAACATACGGACAGACATACGGACGTCAAGTGTGTGTGTGTGTGTGTGTGTGTGTGTGCGTGTGTTCGTGTGTGCGCATGTGTGCAGTATTGGCTTGTGTGTGTGTGTGTGTGTGTGTGTGTGTGTGTGTGTGTTGAAGTGGCGCATGTGTGCTTCTTTGCCGTGTTCAAACATACGGACGGACATAACATACGGACGGACGGACGGACGGACGGACACACAGACACAGTCAAATGTAGAGCGGCTGGCACCGCTAAAAACTTGCCACAATGCGTCACGCTGTGACGTGTTGTGGGCTTGTACTGTTATGCCCTGCCAAGCCAAAGTGCAGTAACTACGTTTTTGGACACACCGACTTATTTGTGTATCCAAAAGGTCAAATTAGCCTTTTTGATTTTGGGGGATAAACAATTACCTCAAGAACAGATGTACAATTAGTGTAATATAAATTATATGCCGATATCTCAATTGGCTGACCAGTTGAATCACCATTTTTCAGTGATTTTTTTTTTCGTAGTTACTGCACTTTGGCTTGGCAGGGCTATTTTTCGGCTCTAGCTTACTGTCAAGAAATTGTATAAAAATTACAGAAACAACTTTAAAACTGCGTCCTAAAATGTCGATGTGTGTGTGTGTGTGTGTGTGTGTGTGTGTGTGTGTGTGTGTGTTTCAGGTTTCGCCCACATCAGAGCGCGGACCCCAGCCGTCCTCGTGTGGCGGCCCTCATCGACTCTCTGGTCTCCTTCAAGAATAACGACCTGGGAGCCTGGATACGAGGAGGAGACATCATCATCCAGAACTCTGGGTAGGTCTGGGTACGACCGTTCCCTTCATGGGGCCAGGTCTTCTACAGAGCCTTCTATTGGTGAATAGTGACAAAGCCCTGAACCGGAAGTTCACGGAATGCACTGGAGTCTATGAGCGTTTGTCGCTATTTTCCAGTTTACATGAACCACGTGACGCAACTCTCTAATACAAGGCTCTAGGACTCTGGGTAGGACTGTTAGGACTGGTTAGGACTGGGTAGGAGTGGGTAGGACTGGGTAGGACTGGGTAGGACTGGTTAGGACTGGGTAGGACTGGGTAGGACTTGGTTGGACTTGGGAGGACCTGAAAGCCTGGATACAAGGAAGAGACATCATCATCCAGAACTCTGGGTAGGACTGCTGGCCCATATCACTCCAAATCATAAACAATACCACTGTTATTCCAAACGTTTGACTCGATTAACAATTAAAGGTAGGCTATAAAGTGATTTTCTTTGGTTAAAATAAGTGTTAAATAGCTCTATGTTCTAGTACGCATTGCTATTAAACCCTGTGTGATGTCATCAGAGTGAGACAGACCTCATAGTGGTCAGCTGGGGACGGTGCAGCCAGGGACCCAATGACAGCGAAACACTAATTATTCACAACTAAACCACCTCATTGCCAAGTATGAGTCTCATGCTAGGAATTTACTTTGGCTCTTAAATGCAGAAACGACTCAACATAAAATGACTCTCACAGGACACGCGCATGTCATTACATTTAATGGACAGAACCTGGCTCTATGGTGGGTGGTCATATTTCTTAGAGAGACCGACAGAGAGAGGGGAGGGGGGGCACAACTGCAAACAACTCCAGCAACAACGATAAGAAAAAAGCCACAGCCATAGTTTACGGTTACCATTACGTAAGGGCCCACTTGCAATATCCTCATGGCCCACTTGTGGTCCCCGGTCCACAGTCGCTGATTTACTTAATTTTGTTTTATTTTAATTATTTTTGTACATTTACTAATCTTGATTTATGCTTGGTTTGTATAATGATTGCTTTGGCAATGCAAACGCATGTTTTCTCAGGCCAATAAAGCCCCCTTTTCATTGAATTGATCTCAAGAAGACCAGAATTTCACACTCAACTCGGCCCCGTTTAGACGACAGCAGCATTTTTCGGGGGTTGAAACCGCAACAAAGTGAAACCCCCTTCCAGGGTGGAAATCTTTGAAAACGCTTCCGCCTTGCGTACAACGTCATCATGGCTCATGTCGGCTCACGTCACGTATGCTAGCGTGTAAACGTGGCCTCAAAGCTATGACTCACTAACGGAGCAACGACTCTGTTGTTATTCTGAGGTCAACAACTTCCCGGTCTTAATGGATTAGAATTAGAAGTTGGTGTGATATGGAGATAAGAGGTTTCTGCCCGACAGCAACGATTTCTTGTTGATGCCAAGATCATTAACAAATCTTCTCTCGCTCTCTCTCTCTCTCTGTCTCTGTCTCTGTCTCTGTCTCTGTCTCTCTCTCTCTCTCTCTCTCTCTCTCTCTCTCTCTCTCTCTCTCTCTCTCTCTCTCTCTCTCTCTCTCTCTCTCTCTCTCTCTCTCTCTCTCTCTCGGGGACAGGTTTGCAGACAATGGAGTGGGATTGTCCTTTGCCAGGTGTGTATTCATTTCCATTGGTTTGGTTCATGCTTCTTGTATTTTATTCATGCAGCCTTGCCCGGTCCATCCTGTCCCAGAATGTCTGCCAACTAAAGTACTTCCTAGAGAGATCCTGGGCATAACGGCAGACGTAATGACTTTCCTCTTGAGGGTCAAAATGTCTCTCTTGCTCAATAATACCCCTCTCTCTCTCCCTTCCTCAAGTGGTTGTCAGTCAGTGTTGCCAGATTTTGCGAGAGAAATAAGCGTCCAGGTCTATAAAAACAAGCCCCAAAAAAACTATTTTTGAAACATTTTAACAACACAAATATTGTATCTGGGGCGGGGGGGTCCATGGCACAGCATATTTTCAGATGGGGACTGTAGCCAAATGCATGTTAATTTGGGGGTCCTTGACATGAAATTGTTTGAGAAGCACTGGTTTAAACAACATGGAAACAACAGGAAAGAATACACAACTACTGTTCAGAAACGAGCCCAACAAACAGCAACACACAACTGCCAATAATATATAAGCAACAGAAAAAACAAGTCCAAAGCAGACATGGCAGCACTGGATGTCGTCGCTGTATGTCCAAAACACGTACTTTTCAGGAAATGGGGGAAAAAATGGCCTGTTTTACAATGGATCTAATATAGTTGTTATTTAGTCACAAGCTCTTGTTAATACTTTTCATTGGTTCAAAACCACAGACAGACTTAACCACTTTCACTTAAAACAATAAATAATGAATTGCCTCAATATTAATAAAACCACAAAACACACTTAACCACTGTTAGGGAATTGATGTAGTATGCAGTGATATGCAAAGATGCATATTACACATCATGTGTGTTGGTCACACAGACACTATAGTAGAGACTAACTAGTTTCACCGTCTGCTTGAACTATATTCAGATGAATGCAACATGATGACACATATGATATCTGGTAGGGTCACAAAAAGGGACACTTGTGCTGCTGGCCACTAAAGGTCTGGGTTAAATAAAGACTGGACATAATTAGTACAGCAACATGAACTGTGACGATGGAGACAGGAAGGATGCTCATATTGAGCATCCTTACCCTTAGTGACTGGTGGGGTAAGAATAGACATGAAAGTATATAAGCGTCTTGAAATGACTATTATATACTTTCATGTCTATTCTTACCTGAGTTAAAGGAGCTTCTTCTGACGCAGTTTGTTTTGCTGCTTCCGTCGCCTGCTCTTGCATGTGCTAAAACATTGCAATATGTACTTTTTTGCTGAATAAATACCGGTCTGTCGTCATTGCTCACATTTCCTTGCTCAGAAAATCGTATAGCTGATCTACAAGCTCACCACGCGTTGTGAGCTTGTAGATCTGATATTTTCGCGTCTTATGCACGACGCAAAAGTCTGCACAACAGCATTGCTCCTAAAATAGCTTTTTTTTTCACTTTAAATGTACGTTTTACAAGAGCTCTACAACGTACATATCGAAAATATCCTACCCTAACCAAAAGGTGGTAAACGAGGCTACACAAACCCTGGCACAAAATATGTTCAGATGGGGAGGGTACACGGTCAAATACCTATTATTACTTTGGGATTCCTTGACATGAAAAGGATTGAGAATTACTGTTCTAAATCTTCCAGATCAGTGGTTCTCAACCAGTAGTCTGGGGACCACCAGTGGTCCTTGAGGGGGTTCCAGGTGGCCCCCAGCTAAATGATGGAGAGTTGGTAACCAAATTGACCCTTATAGATCTTTAACTCTTGAGAGCGTAAAATGAAACCAAATGGACCCTTATTACATAGATCTTTAACTCTTGAGAGCGTAAAATGAAACCAAATGGACCCTTACATAGATCTTTAACTCTTGAGAGCGTAAAATGTAACCAAATGGACCCTTACGGGTCCATTTGGTTTCATTTTACTCTCTCAAGAGTTAAATAATTGTTAAACATCTGCATTACTTAATTTACAAGAAGTCACACAATTAGAGAATGTAGAAGTTTTGCCTGTCATCTCTCCTATTGGTACCAACTTCAATACAGCATGGATGGAATTGTGGACAAAATCTTATCCAACAATAACAGTTTTGGGTGTGAGAGTCTAAATCTCATCAAATGGTGGTTCCGTGGCTCAAATGACGAATGAATAATGGACCTTGATATGAAAAGGGATGAAAACCACTGCTCCAGATGACCGACAGAATTGTAGTTACAGTGATATGGATGCATTCTGTGTACTATCACAATCATTGAAAATCAATAACCATATTGTTCAAAAAACAAACAAAGAAATATCCTCCTCCTCTCTCTGTCTCTCTCTCTGTCTCTCTCTCTGTCTCTCCAGTGATGGCAGCTATCCTAAGGACGAGGGCTCCAGCCAGGAGGTGACCCAGTCTCTGTTTGTGGGTGAGAGCCAGAACCGAGGCTCCAACGGAGGGCAGAACAAGTACTGGGGTCTGGGAGGAGCGGACGGCAGGTGGAGAACGCTCCCTAGGAACAGGTAGGGCTGTCACGCTTGACCATTAACTGTCACACACATTATTCCGATTAAGGATTTGATAGGAACATATAATTCGAAATTACGTGTGCCTGCAAACAAAACAAGCCATTCTCCCGAGTCCCGACTCGAGGGAACATCGGCAGAGCGGGCGGGGGTGGGGGGGGGGTAGGGGTGAGGGGGGTCCTGCTCAATCGTTTGTGGGCGGATAGGCTACAGCTGCCGGCTGGGAAGGAGGAGAAACACACGCCCGTCACGGTCTGTGTTTTTGTAAACAATGAGATCGATATATTTTAGTCATGAAATACTAGATACTTCCTCAACATAAAACTGCTAGATTGAAACTGCGTTATTAGAATTTGATACTGAGTTTTTCCATAGTATTTATGTATTTATTTATCAGAGAGATTAATCAACATGTCAGTTTTCACATCCACCTAAATGAGCCAGAGTTAGCCAGAAGCACATTTTCATCTGTAGTCCCTGAGCAGGCTGTTAAAAAGATGGTGATATAGCTATCCATACAAAAACAGACATCAATACAATACAAGACAAGTAGACATAGTACAGGAGACAGAACAATTACAGTAAAATATGAGAAATGACACCAGTGACAAATGGAGCTGATAATTACACATGATTACAAATTTGGTTAGCTTTAAGCCATCTCTTAACTCATTGAGTGCCAGGATTGCCAGAATTATTTCAGAATTGATTCTGAAAAGTGCCAGAGTTTTTTTCACAGAAAACAAAAAGTGCTTAGGAAGCAAGATACAGCCTTTCTCAGTTCTAAGTTAAACAAGGAGTGGATGGAGCTGCACATCTTCAGATGATGATATCTTGGGTTCTGAACATGTTTTCACGTTTGACGTGTTTTTTTCAAAAACACGTCAAACACGTTAATGGCACCCAGCGCCATAGCGGTAAAAACACGTGAAACACGTTAATGGCACTCAGTGAGTTAAAGGTTGAATATGAAGGTCAACTAGTTGGTGGTCTCTCTTACTTCGGTAGGGAGACTATATTCCAGTGATGGGAGGCTCTAACAGAGAAGACTGTTTCACCAAACACATTATGTCTGAATAGTAGGCTGTGTGTTCTGATTGACAGCATGAAGAGGCGATTAGTTGAACACGCGAATGAACACGTTTGTCCCGTCTCAACACCCAGTGACCAAAGTCAAGCCATTCATGCGGCTATACAGATGTTTTATCTTTCGGTGGGAACGCGGTTTAGGAGTGAAAACAGCCAAGTAATTCATCAGGATTTCACATTTGGATTGTGTGTGTTTCGTGAGAGCATCGCTGTCAATGGGGCATAAAGGGCGCCTATTCTATTCATGTATTTTTTTATTTTTAATGGTTGCACACCCCCCTGGTCAAAACTACTTCCCGCGGCCATGCATACCGAAGCTACAATGGAACATGTCCATTATCGTTGAATGACTGTAGTAGAGTCTGCTCAATGTTCAAAACAGAGCTTTATTTGTCTCCCACAAGAATGTTGAGCGAGAAACATTCAACCGTTGAATGGAGGGGCATCAAAGAATGGAAGGAAACTGAATGAACTACGTCCCAAATCATTATGCCGTATTGTGTGTTGATGGACATGACAGACATGGACATAATGAGGACGTTTAAATCGTTTTTCTCCTCTCATCTAGGGAAGTGTTTCCCAAACTGAGGGTCGCTTCAGTTTGTGAGGCGTTGTGAGCTTGCAGTTTGGCTATTTTCACAATATTTATCTGTGGAACCGAGTCAAACTAAATGTAAATGCCTACAATTCCAGGTGCTTGTCAGGGTGTTGGAGTTCAAATATGATTATTTTGGGGGGCACTGAAGAGTTTGGGAACTCGTGCTCAAGGGCTGTCACGACTCACCATCATGAAATTTTACTTGACGATTAATTGTCATACGAATAATTGCGATTAACGATTTGAATTGTGTTTATTTTTCAATTAAAAAAAAAGACAGATCTGATTGGCTTTGTAAAAAAAAATTGCACGGGGCAGATTATATGACGAATACCTTAAAATGTTGTTATCACTGTCGGATGGAAACCTTGTATGTTCAAAACAGTTCCTTTTTTATTATTATTTTAAAAACATTAAAATAGTGCAATAGTAAAATAGTGTTGCCATCCAGCACATTGGTGCTGTGGGAACACACAGGCATCGTTCGAGGACGTCCCACATTAACACATTGGCTGCCATGGACGCAGATCTGCGTTCATTTGCGCAAAAGCCCGCAAATTGCCAAGGACGCAGATCTGCATTCTTTCAAAAAAAAAAAAAAAATCAAAATAATTTTTTTTTTTATTTTTTTTATTTTTTTTATTTAAAAAAAAAAAACAAAGACCAAGGAGATATGATTTTCCGAAGATTTAGACTCGCAGACACTTCCTTGTAACTTAAAACTTAAAAATTCTGTATCTCGGCTCCTAAGTACTTTTTTTTCTCATTGAAAAAGTCTGGCAGCCTACAGTAGGAAAAAAAAAAAAAAGCTGGCAGCCAATGTGTTAACATACGTGGACGTACTCAAGAAAGATGCAGGAGCGCAAAGCACCAACAAGCTGACCAGATGTATGGAGAACCCGGATGACTGGAGGCGACGATGGAGGGCTCGTCTGAGGACGGCCTAGAGAGAAAATAGCAGATATACAAGCTCACAGCGCGTCGCGAAGCGAGGCACTGTGAGCTTGTAGATCTGCTATATTCACTACTTTTGTGCGACACTTGTATGACGATGTAGCGCATTCGTTTACGGAAAAAACATTAATGGAGATACAAGGTTTCTGCCCGACAGCAACGATATACAGAAAAATGACTGACATAGTATAACTTTATACTTTCAACCTTTTTTTTTAAATAGTGGAAATAGCCGATCTACAAGCTAATTACACGTTTACAAGCTGCTTGTAGATCTTCTATTTACGCTATTTGTTTGAAAATGTATTCACATTTTTCAACATGGAAAAAAATTAGGATGATTATCTAAAATAATTGCGATTAATTTCTCTCTCTTTTGGAGGGCTTTTGTCTGTATGAAAACTCTGCAATATCTTCAACAGTTTCTTGTGGAAAAAATGAGGGAAACACACAGAAAGTCAGACAAGTGAATTCACAGTTGTCCTGGGTGTGTATGTGTGTCCTGGGTGTGTATGTGTGTGTGTGTGAAAGGGAGGGTGTTAATGTCTTGTGTAACTTCCCCTCCAGTGATACTTGAGAAGTTTGTTAAAATAGATAGGCACATAAGTGTCAATAGCACTTACGTGTGTGTGGAGGAAATTACTCAATTCTCGCTGATCGCCTAAGCAGATGTCTTTTCTCTTTTTTATAAGACCACTCCCACTCTGTTCTTCTTAAAGCTGTCACCAGTTGAGTCATAACATTTATAATAAACGCAAATAAATTCCATGTCATCTTTTTCAAACACACAACAGCTCCAGCACTTTATGCACCACAGTAAGACCTGAGGTGGAACATCTAAGTACATTTACTTAGATTTTAGCTATATAGCAACATAGGTTTTTCAGAAAACTTTCTGATTGCGACCGTAGGTCGCACTTACTACAGAAAGCTGCTCCAGGTGTCCGTCCGTCACTCCGTCACACACGTCACACTTTTGCCCTGCTCATATCTCCGCACCCGTTGCCCCGATCCATGCCACATTTTGCACACACACTCCTTACCTGCCAAACTACACCCTCCAAGGACCCCCGGAGCTCCAGGGACCCCCAGCTGCCTCAGGGACCCCCAAGTGTAAAAAATGAGCACATGTGGACAAATTACCAAATGACCACCCCAACGGGGCTGCTCACGGGGCATTCCCGGGGACCACCCACTCCTGGTGCTCCAGAACGGATGCAAAAGTGGTGGCGCCCCCAGTGGAGGACCCCCTGCCACTGCAGCTCACATAAAATGCCGTAACTCGGGGGCTTGCCCCCCACAAATACAGCCCTCTTCTGTATACATGTGACCTACGGTCGCTTATCTCCCGATTAGGGAGTCTTACTGGTATGGTATACAAGCGTGTACATCTGTGATATTTTATTTTTATTTTTTGAACACCTTCAAAATGTTTGAATGTTTTTTAAATAATGTCAAAAAAATGTTTTAAGACAAATCTTCATTTCTGGGGGTCCCTGGCACAAAACATTTTCATTTGGAGGGTGGGGGGGTCCAGGGCTAAATACAGTACATATTTTGGTATTTCTCTCTCTCTCTCTCTCTCTCTCTCTCTCTCTCTCTCTCTCTCAGCACAGCTAATTGGTGCCTGTGTGCATTCTGTCACCAGTGTGCCCAGTGAGCGTGGTGCTCACCACTGGTTCACATTTATGAGCATTTATACTGGTTTTCCTGACCGCAGCGTGACCTGTGACTGTGTGTGTGTGTGTGTGTGTGTTGACGTCAATGTGGTCACAGTTCAAAAGAATACAAGTCTGCACAACAGCATTGCTCCTAAAATAGTTTTTTTTTTACTTTAAAACGCAGAAAAGGGTTACAGGTGGTACAGCACATGGCTTTCATCAGGTGAAATGATGAAAGCCCTTATTTAAGTGTGGGTCACACAACACGTAACCACAGTGACATGTTACCGGGCAGAAGTACAGTAGGTTACTTTGGTCATAAATCATTTCACCTGATGAAGACCATTTGTGCCCCAAACGTTGTCTCACCTGATTGATTGAATACTTTATTAGCAGTTTGCACAAAAAAGCAGACCTTGTTGTTTCCATTGGGGTCCTGTGTACTCAATTTATCGAAATATTTAATGACAGACACGATACTATGCAAAACATCTTATAGATAGTTAGAAATCAAAAAGAAAAATAGGTACAGTAAACAGTTCAGGTTTAGAGCGGTTTTGAAGGAGAGTAGGGATTTACACTCCTTTATGACTGTTGGTAGAGCATTCCACATTTTTGTGGCATAGCAGGAGAACGAATTGAACTCCTTGTTTGAGACAAATCTGGGTCGAACGTGATTTGTGGAGCTCCCTCTGGTGTTGTATTTGTGGACGTCTTTGAAGTAGCGTGACAGGTATATGGGTGTCTCTGTGGTGTAGTGTATCTTGTAGACCAGGTTGAAGTATTGTGACCACTTTATTGAGCAGATATAGGTTGCAAATGACATTTGGTTCCTCCTTTCCTCTCTTCTGTGCAGTCATTTTTTTAATACAATTGTTTGGTGCCTTCTTTTTTGTTCCCCTTCCCCCTCCCTCCCTCCCTCCCACCCCTCTCAAGGTCTGTCCACCCGTAGGCACTGAATGGTAATAGTACTGATATTCTTGGCAATAATATCCACAGAACCCTTAATCAATGACATTGAAAAATGACTTTTGAAAAGAAAACCAGGCAACATACTGACATTTTAGAACAAAAAAAGAACAAACCCTAACTAAGTTTTACATGAATAAAAACAAACAAAATAAATAAAGATAGACATGGTCAGGCTTTCTGAGAGGCTGTTTATGTGTTTCTCTTTGCTTTTCGTCCTCCTCTACCCCCTATCCCACGACTAACGGTACCTGTCAAGGTCCAATGCTAGGTAGAAGCAAAACTCTTCCCACGCATATTCTAACTTTATGTGTCAATGCCCTACTTGATCATACTACAGCAGTGGTTCTCAACCAGTGGTCCGGGGACCACCAGTGGTCCTTGAGGAGGTTCCAGGTGGTCACCAGCTAAATGATGGAGAGTTGGTAACCAAATGGACCCTTATACCGTAGATCTTAAACTCTTGAGAGCGTAAAATTAGACCACATTTTTAAAGTCTGCATTACTTAAATTTACAAGAATTCTACACAATTAGAGAATGTAGAAGAATTGTTATTTTGATCAACATTTGCCTGTTATCTCTGCTAATGGTACCAACATCAATACAGCATGGAATTGTGACACAATCTTATCCAATGATAACAAACGTTTTGGGTCTGAGAGTCTAAATCTCATGAAATGGTGGTCCATGACCCAATAAATTATAGTGGACTTGATATGAAAAGGGTTGAAAACCATGTACTACAGCATCACATCAAAAACAGCGTATCATCGTATCGTATAATACATCGTATTGTATCATACTGTGGATTCCATCTCAATCTCTCTCACACCTGCGATATTCACACAGTCTCCTCTCCTCTCCTCTCCTCTCCTCTCCTCTCCTCTCCTCTCTCCCCATGCAGAACGTTTCCCATCCGGGGTTTCCAGATCTACGACGGTCCGGTGAGGCTGACTAGGAGCACGTTCCGTGGCTTCGTGCCCACGGCTGAGCGCTTCAGCAGCGCCGTGGGCTTCAACCTGAAGAACACCTGGCAGCTCACCCCCAAAAACAACCTGTCTCAGCTGGCCTTCCACACCACTGTGAGTCAGTAGAGGGAGTCGTTTCTCCAAATGAGGAAACCGTTTACTTAGCCTCACGTGGCCAGACTGTATCACAGCGTGGATATGAGTCACACGTAGCGGTGCCACACCCAAATCGCCACGGGCAATTTTTTTTTGCACTGGCAGATTCGTCTGGTCCCAGGCTACCGTTTATTTACTTCACTTTACTTTATTTATTTAGACCCCCAAATTTATAATATGTACTTAGCCGCGGACCCCCATCTGAAAATGTTCATGTTCCAGGGACCCCCAGAAGAGAAGATTTATGTTCATATTATAGTCCATATTAATGACCAGTAAATCCGGTCTAAATATACAGGCAACAAAGCATGATACATTACAAGTTTTAACAAACCCTCCTTTTCCCCTCAGCTTTTCGTTTTGTTAGCTATAAAAAAAACACTTTGAAAGTGTATTGCCTTAGATCTGTGGTTCTGATCCAGGTTCCAGGGGGTCCCTAGCTGAATGATTGATAGTTTAGATGGACCCTTACAGGTCTGTAACTCAGCGAGTGTACAAATGGAACCAACTGGCCTTAATGCAGACCAAACATGACATTAAAGCAGTTCTAGAAGCACTCAGCCTCAGGTGACCTCCTCCTTATTTGCCGCTTGTAGTCACTAAATTCTCTCCGTCCCTGTGGTTTCATTCCATCAGGTGCCTTTGGTTTTAGCTCCTTTTTTATTATGCTAAACGACAACAGCTCTCTGGTGGTGTTTTTATATCGTCGCTGTCAGGCAGAAACCTCATATGTCCATATTTGAACTTTTTATGTTTTTTTTTTTGTGAAACATAAAATCATACAAGAGTGTCCCACAAAAGTAGTGGAAAAGATGCGAGCCGTTGTGAGCTTGTAGATCGGTGAGCTTGTAGATCTTGTAGAATAGCACATCGGCTTGTACAGTAGATCTGCTATTTTTGAAAAATCTTGAACGTTTGTGCAAATCTTTGAATATATATATATTTTTTTGAAACCACATTTCTAACTCAAATCTTCGTTTTGGAGCCTGGAACAACATATTTTGATGGGGATCGGTGGCCAAAAACATATAATTTTTTTCTTGACAAGAAAAGGTTTGAGCACCACTGATATTATAGCAACAATAGTTTCAGAAAAATTAAGACATTTGTTGAGACATTTGACAGTTACAAATGTTCACTTCACAAAAATATATTTTCAATGATTTGCACACACGTTCGCTTTTTGTGAATAGCCAAAGACATCTTAAAATGACAGATGCGTTCCCCAGTCTTAATGGATTGTATAATAAGGAAAAAAGGAAGGGTTTTGTACTTAGAAGGTTTCCACCCGACAGCAGAGGAATTAGGCTGAAACGAGAAACATGTGAGTTCACATGCTCTGGTGTAGCGCTGGGTCATTCTGAACAGCTGTCTTACTTTGAGCCGTCTTTCATCCACCGTTCTCCCATTGTTGTTCAGTGGTCTGCTTTCTTCTCTCTCTCTCTTTATTCTCTCTCTCCATCTCTCTCTCTCTCTCTCTCCCCCCCTCTCTCTCTGTCTCTCTCTGTATCTGTCTCTCTCTCTCTCTCTCTCTCTCTCTCTCTCTGATTCTCTTCTGCGCTCGAACCGGTGATGACAGATTCTTGTTATTCACCAGGAGCTTACATACTTCCTTCACTTGATCTCTCTCCCTCTCTCTCTCTCTCTCTCTCTCTCTCTCACTCTCTCTCTCTCTCTCTCTCTCTGTGTGTCTGGTCTATCCTGAGGGTGTGTTTGTTTTGTTATACAGTATGGTCCTATTTGTTCCTTAACCCCCCCCCCCCCCGATCTTGATCACAGCTAGGCGAGTTACATGAGTTACTGGTTTGGTTGTGCGCACGGGGGAGAGGGGGGGGGGGGGACTGTGTGTGTGTGAGAGAAGCCCCATGCAGAGTCAGGACTGTCAAAATAGTTTCAATAATAGTTCTACTGCCCTCTAGTGTTGGCAGCGTTGACAGTGTATCAAAATAATAGCGGTGCTCAATACTGGCTCCCTAAAGCGGGGCGCATGCTACCATTTTTGGTGCTTTGAAAACTACGACTACAACATGACGTCACTGACAGTGGCGTGCACAGACATTTTGAGGGGCAGGTGCTCAAGTAAATTATACTTTTTTTGTTGACTTGGTCTGCTCTTTTTTCCCTCTACACCTATACCTCTTTGCCAAAAATAGCCGATCTACAAGCCCACAACGCCTCGCAGCGTGAGGCGTTGTGGGCTTGTAGATCTGCTATTTTTGGCTAAAGTTCTCCTCAGAAAAGGGATGCTAGGGTTCGAGTGGTTTTGGTAAAAAGAAAAATGATATCACATGAAGAATTGGCGGACCCCCTGTAGTGACTCTGAGGACCCCCTAGGGGTCCCGGACCCCCTGTTGAAGACCCCTGCAGTAAACTGAAAGAAAAAAAAAACTTTTCTTTTTCAAAAGGGCACTTCTGGTCAAGAGGGCAAAGGGCAGGTGCTCTAGCACCACCTAGAGTCTATCTGTGCACGTCCCTGGTCACTTGAGCTGCGATGATAAGTGACTCACCGCTCACCTCAACACTGACCGACATCACCGGACTATGAGCGCCTAGTATCACAATCATCTTTTAGGTGAAAATGTTTCCACCTAAAAGATTAAAGGGTTATCACCTACAATGGTAGCATGCAGCCACCTTTACAGTACCAAGGGCAGCAGTTTCACCACCATACAATGCAGTCCTAGAACCACAGTCCTAGGAAAGTTGTTGATGACAACAAAAAACAACAACATAGATTGTGTATTGTTGTCTTCTTTTACTAACGGCGTCCTCTCTCTCTCTTTTAGGTGGGTCTGAGGGCGTTCTTCGGTCGCCCGGGTCAGTGGTTCGAGGAGAACGACCTGGACGGAGATAAGAACTCTATCTTCCACGACGTGGACGGCTCAGTGAGCGGATACAGAGACACCTACGTGGGCCGGGCAGACAACTACCTGCTGCAGCATCCTGCCTGTGTCAACGTCTCTAAGTGGAACGCTGTGGTCTGCAGCGGAGCGTACTCTCAGGTACACAAGATACCGTCGATGTCGGCAAGAAACCTCTTATCTCTGTATTTTTTTACTTTTTGTGTTTTTTTTTGTAAATCAATGCTCTACTTCAGTGGTTCTCAACCAGCGGTCCGGGGACCACCAGTGGTCCTTGAGGGGTTTCCAGGTGGTCCCCAGCTAAATGATGGAGAGTTGGTAACCAAATGGACCCTTATAAATCTTTAACTCTTTAGAGTGTAAAATGAAACCAAATGAACCCTTACGGGTCCATTTGGTTTCATTTCACGCTCTCAAGAGTTAAATAATTGTTAAACATCTGCATTACTTAATTAAATAATTGTTATTTTGATCAGCATTTGTCTGTTATCTCTCCTATGGTACCAACATCAATACAGCATGGATGGAATTGTGGACAAAATCTTGGTTCTGAGAGGCTAAATCTCAAACGGTTCAAATGCCCAATAAATAATGGACCTTGATATGAAAAGGGTTGAAAAACCACTGCTCTACTTGATCATACTACAGCGTCACACACAAGCATTAAAAGTAGCAGATCTTCTTCACTTATTTTCTCTCACTCTCTCTCTCCCACACACACACACACACACACACACACACACACACACACACACACACACACAGGTGTACATCCAGACTCAGGGAGCCCCCAGCAGCCTCAGCCTGTCCATCAGTAGAGATGAGTACCCGGCCGCCCCTCTGGTCCTGAGAGGCATCAACAGCCAGGGGGCGCTGTCCCAGCAGTACCAGCCCATCCTCATGATGAGTAAGAGCTACACGCTGCACTGGAACGGCCTGGCGCCCCGCGAGTTGGTCCTGTCTCTCATCAACTTCAACAAGTATGTCTGTTTCTACCACTCACCACGCACTTTACAATCACTGTTAACCCAAACTCATTCACCGCCATTCTACCGTCCCCTTGCCTGTGAAAACAGTGATTTTACTGTACCTTTGAAGAAAAATCATGGAATATTCTTCGTGACCTCCGTCCTCATGGAGATCGGCTCATTACACTTACGGGGGTGTTGTAGTATAGCGGTGGGGGAATTGGCTTTTTTTTCCTTTTTCAAAAACACGTGAAACACGTGATTGCACCATAGCGGTAAAACATGTGAAACACGTGAATGGCACTCAATGAGTTAAGAGCTATGGCCGTTTGAATGTGGCTTTGATATGAAGACAAAATTAAAACAATGCAATGGCCGCTGGTCCGGGCACTTAGGCCCTAATGTAGCCTGACAGCGCATCGTGGGTTCGAGTCCCGTTCCAGACGATCTGTGTGTGTGTGCGTGAAATAAAAAATGTGATGACTAAAACTATGACTAATTAGAATTGATAATTTCGTCAACAAATAGAAACTAGACTAAAATCTTAGTGGACAAGAGATCCAGCAGAACTATGACACGTCATCTTATGCTTGGTGGCGTGTGGGTGTCACGCTCCGAAAATAGCTAATATACAAGCACACTGTGAGCTTGTAGATCGGCTATTTTCGGCACACAGCAAGTATACATCTGGCATTACGACGCTATCGATGCCTGTCAACATATTTGTCGATTAATTCAACTAGATTTTGTTGACTGAAATCTCTCTCTCTCTCTCTCTCAGTGGCGTCAGTTCAGCCAAAGCTAGGGTATGGCAGCAGCGCGCGTGCATGAGCCCCCCGTGCGCGCGCAAAGCGCGCGCGCGAAATTTTTGTGCGGTTCTGGGCGGATTGGGTTCGTTTTTTTCCAGTTTTTGGTTACTTTATTTCGGTTTTAGGGTTAGGATTCGGGTTAGGTTAGGGTTATGTTATTTAATTCTTATTTTTGCCTGATTTTACCGATTTATTATCAAAAAGATTAAACACAATTAAATTTGCAAAAAGTGGGGGGTATGAAATCTTCTCTGTAGGAGTATGATAATAATACTTTGGATCTGATGGATAGGGTTCTGTGCAGACTGCAGTCCATTTAGAAACACTTTGGACGGGACCCTACCTGCTCGTAGTATCACTGTTGCCTGGTCCATTGCTCCTAACATTATCAGAATGGCAGCTGCTAGATCCTCTGATCTCTGATGACCATAACATTCTCCTCTTCAATACCTTCGGTTTTGGTCAAATTACCCCCCAACTTGGAAGCACCACTGCACCAGGAGGTTGTTTGTTTATAATTATTCACAACGTGGTCGTTAGTTTGAGTCGTGGCGGCCGGCGGGGGTTTATCACTTTTTTTTTTCTTCTTCCTCGGTAGCTTTCACTGTTTTAAAATACTTGCTTAAATATGCACACTTTGCAGCTAGCACAGATAGCTCATGTATCCTCTTATATGTTGTTGAGCTCCTGATTATTTTCTTTCCGACTTGTATTCCACCGGCGACACGTGATTTAATTCACTGCTTGTTCACAAGAACGCCTCGTCCAAAAGCCAAAACACACTCGCCCGGGTATATCTGGCGGCCTCGGTCAGCGAAAAACATAGGGGCGAGTGTGTTTTGGGGCGAGTGTTTTAATTCTCCTCTCGTGTCTCGACACACACACACACACACACACACACACACACACACACACACACACACACACACACACACACACACACACACACACACACACACACACACACACACGGCCCGCCCCTTGATGACAGGCTCCGCTGCTCCTCCGATGCGCACAGCCAGTTAGTTGATAAAATCAAGATTTTAAACGCAAAGTAGGCCTACATTTTATTTTTTTCCCCCTGGAGCCAGGGTATGGCAGCTGCAATAGCCTGCCATACCCAATTGACGCCCCTGCTCTCTCTCTCTCTCTCTCTCTCTCTCTCTCTCTCTCTCTCTCTCTCTCTCTCTCTCTCTCTCTCTCTCTCTCTCTCTCTCTGTCTCTGTCTCTGTCTGTCTATCTGTCTCTCCCTCTCTCTCTCTCTCTCTCTCTCTCTCTCTCTGTCTCTGTCTGTCTGTCTGTCTGTCTGTCTGTCTCTCTCTCTCTCTCTCTCTCTCTCTCTCTCTCTCTCTCTCTCTCTCTCTGTCTCTGTCTCTGTCTCTGTCTCCCCCCCTCTCTCTCTCTCTCCCTGTCTCTCTCTCTCTGTCTCTCTCTCTCTCAGAGATGACTGGGTGCGGGTGGGGCTGTGTTTCCCCTCAGACACCACCTTCCAGGTGATGGCTGACATCAACGACCGTCAGAGCAACAGCTTTGATGACATCACAGACTACGGCATGGTGTCCAGCCTGGTGGAGCTGGAGAAGAGACCCTCTGAGAGGAAGTACTACTTTGACCGCTCCGTAGGGTGAGGAAAACCACCACCAGAACCATGTGATACATACCGCCCCCTCTAGGCCTGTCACACTTATTACATTAAGTGCCTGATCGCAATTATTTGAGACTGGTCTTAACTCATTCAAACCGGGAACGCATCTGTGTAACCACTTAAAGCAAACTATGTTATACTTTGGCTCTTCAAAAATAGCAGATATACAAGCTCATAGCGTGGCACAGAGTGCCGCGCTATGAGCTTGTAGATCTGCTCATTTTGAAAAATCTTGAATATTTGTGCAAATCTTTGAATATATCTATATGTTTTTTAAAGCGAACATTTTGAACTTGCTTCTGGGGGTCCCTGGAACAACAAATTATCTGATGGGGGTCGGTGGACAAATACATATAATTTTGGAGGTCCTTGAAATTAAAAAGTTTGAGAACCACTGATATAAACATACGTTTTTCAGAAACCTGTACATTTGTAGAATCCCCCAGAAGCAAAGATTTGAGTTACAAATGTTCACTTTAAAAATATTTATTATCAAACTAAAGATTAGCAAAAATGTTCACGATAAAAAAATAGCAGATTTACAAGCTCATGCTCGCTATGAGCTTGTATATCTGCATATCTGTATATCTGAAAAAATGTTTTATACAGTATCTGCTATTTTTCTTGTTATTTTTCTGTTATTACCTTTGATTTAGTCAACTATAACAACCTTTCTCTCTTCTCTCTCCTCCCCTCCATTGTAAACCCTCCAGGCTGTTGTGGTTGTTCCTTCGAGCCAGGCACGGGCGGGACGGCAACAGCTACTGCTCTGTGCGGGGCTGTGAGCGGGTGAAGGTGATGGCCACCACCTCGTCCAAGCAGACCTGTAACTGCACCGCTAAGGCCTACCCCAAGTACAGCCGGGTGCCCGCGGCCGTGGTGCCCATGCCCGCACAGAGTGCCCAGCCCTGCAAAGGCTGCGGTGCCAAGCAGGTGAGTTGTTGTTGGGACGACAAACAACGGCTCTTGTGGCGCCATATTGCTTTCTCTTTCCCCCAGGATAATCTTGAACAGTGGTTCTTGATGAATTGTATACATACAGCAGGACCACAATGGAAACAAGCCCTATCTGGGCTTTTTGTGTTATCCATTTAGCATTATTTAGGCATGTAACTATTCACTCAACTCACGATACTATTCAAATCACAATACTAGATTCACGATACGATCACAAATGTATTTTCTAGACAAATGACCGAAGTATTCCAGAGCTTGTAGATCTGCTATTTATCGGCTTTAGGCTTGCGTCCTAAAACGTTGATGTCCTCTCAAGTATAGTGATACAAACTTGTGTGTGTGTGTGTGTGTGTGTGGTTTCAGCTGGTATTTTCCAGTGAGCCGTGGAACTCCTACCTCCAGACTCAGATCAAGTCCCTCTCCCCCAAAGAACAACTGAACAAAGACAACATCTCCTTTATCACTGTGAGTAAAACATCCTCTGGTTTCGCCCTTTGACCTGTGTTGGTCTATTTACCACATCATGTAAGTGTGCTATGCCCTATTAATCCACATCTTATTTCCACGTCTTGCGGTAATTAAGTCACAACCATCTAATGCGCAATCCCTATTTTGCAAGTCGCGCTGAACGAAAACACTTAAAGGGTTAGTTCAGATTTTTTGAGTATTTTCCGTAGGAAATACTTACCATTAATGTAGTGGTTGCAAAGGTATTAATTGATTGCCCGAGTACCATGTGACAGAGGGGTCGAAATTGAACGAAACCTGCTCTATATGGTAGAAATAGGTCTTTTCGACCCCTCTGTCACATGGTACTATTTTTTGTGTCATATATTTTGTGCGTGAGTAGGCTGCAACGGCGCAGTGATTCTGGACACAAACATTAGTACCATGTGACAGAGGGGTCGAAATTGAACGAAACCTGCTCTATATGGTAGAAATAGGTCAACAATACAAATGACGTTAGTTTTATTAATTTATTTATTTTTAATGAGCGGCCCCCACCAAATCTACTAATCTACCGGAACTACTTCATATTTATCAGAAACGGACCATAACTCTGACCACGGGACTCGGGCAATCAATTAATACCTTTGCAACCACTACATTAATGGTAAGTATTTCCTACGGAAAATACTCGAAAAATCTGAACTAACCCTTTAAGGGTCCAATGGCATGGCCCGAAAATATCATATATGTGATACTGTACGTATGTAATATTTTGATGATGTAACATTGGGAATGGCGTAAGCCAATGAAATTCATTTATTGCATTTTTTCTTTATCGGATATTTATTCCTGTACTGTATATTCTCTGTCTGTCGGTCGGTCTTCCCTTGCTCACACCGCAGCTTCCTTGCACTAAACTAGGAAGTGACTTTACATGAAAATGTATTTTATCTGTAAATCTGTGTCAGTCCGAAGATGTCAGCATGAACTTATGGCCAGGTTCAAAGCATCTCAAAGCGAGGACACAGGGGCTATTGCTGGCCGGGAAGAAATGGACATATACATGGCTGCCACAGCATGTTTCTAAACAAACAATTCGTTATTTAATTTTTTTGATCCTAAAATCAACCAGAGCAAGAGCTCTGGTTGATTTTGACCATGGGCCTAAAGAATGGTTCAGAAGCTGTGTTCACGTTCACTCTTCCATTGGAATCAATAGACTCCAACCTGCTTCCCGTCTCCTAAAAAGGCAACCACCTACGTCACACAGAATACGGGAAGTAAACCGGAGATGGCATGTCTTTCTTTTTCTTTTCTTTTGTCATGTGTCAGGTGAACGAGGTGACCATGTCCTTCTCCCAGCCCGGGTTCTTCCTGGTCACTGTGGACGCCTGCTCAGGGAAAGTCACCAAGAAAACCTCCTTCCCAAAGCTGGACTCCAGGATGGAGCAATACCTTACAACTGGAATACCTAAGAGGTGAGACATAGGCTTGCAACCATCATTCTAGTGATTTACTTTTTCAATTAAAGCGGCACTACTTTATGGCAGGCAAAATATGCAGCAACGATATGAAAGAAGGAAACAAAGAGAGAAAGAAGTCTCCTTTTTTTTATTTGTGTAACGTTTCATTGTAACTTCCTGTCATGTGACCTGGTCATGTGATCAGGTCTATAGTGCTGATGGCAACACGAGGTCGTCCAGACGGCCTGATGGCAGTGACGTCACACCTGGTCTCCTTAGGGACCGCTAAGGCTGCTGATCTGCATATGAAAGGTTAGTGTCTTCATCTGCTTCCATCTCCATCTACTGTATCTACATACAGTGGTGGAAAAAATACTCTCTTAGTCTTTGGTTGCTCTCCCTCTGTCATTCACACACTATATGGTTCCATCTCTCTCTCTCTCCTCAGAGGCCCTGGCGTTCTGGGGGTTCCAGGGTTCCGATGGTCCTCCCCCACCCTGGGTGTCCCTCCAGGCCGGCCAGGAGGACCAGGTCCTGGGGCCGCAGGAGCGCTATCTCCCCCTGGGTCTGGAGGCCTACGGCTGCCCGCCGTCCGGAGCTCAGTCACGCAGAGACCTGGAGCTGCTGAAGAAGGCCTTGAATAGTGACCCAATGTGAACTACACAACTTATCTACCCTACACACACACACACACACACACACACACACACACACACACACACACACACGAACACACACACACACAACCAGCCGATGAATGTGAACTGCTGAACTTTTTTAATTTATTAACGATGGCAAAGATGTTTACTGATTTGAAGAGGAGAAGGGAGTTATTTTATTGTGAGTGGGGGGTGATTTTGTTTGTCTGTGTGTGTGTGTGTGTGTGTGTGTGTGTGTGTGTGTGTGTGTGTGTGTGTGTGTGTGTGTGTGTGTGTGTGTGTGTGTGTGTGTGTGTGTGTGTGTGTGTGTGTGTGTGTGTGTGTGTGTGTGTGTGTGTGTGTGTGTGTGCGTTTGTGTGCGTTAAGTAAGTATGGCTTGGGGAGGACTCTTGAATCAATGCACTTTTCCTTTAAAAAAAGACACAACTTCTGCCTTATCAGCCAAAGCAACAACCAGAGCCATACAATAACACTTTGATCTGCAAGATGTCAAACGACAAAGCAACAACGCCTCATGTCAAACATTACAAAACGGAAACGGACCGGAAGCAAATCTCAACATGAAATAACAAGGACGGTATGTGAACACACAGATTAGGATTATTTCACAGTGTGACACTCACTCATGGAATAATGCCTCCATCTCGTGGCGTTACAAAAACAGGTCACCCTCTGACGACATTAACCTGGGAGCCTTTTTTTCCAGGTGTGCCCCCTTTCCACAGCCACGCCCCCTTTCCTGGGTAGGGGTATAAATATCAATGGAAGTGCACGCCCCTTTCTCCGCCCCTTTTCCGCGGGCCGTTTATTGGGACGGAGGCGGATCTCTCCGTCCAAAACCACGTTAGATAAGAGACTAAAGGGTGGATAGGGAAGTCAATGTCTTGTTAACTGAAATTGAAACTAGGTTTGATTGGATTAAGAAATTAAACTAGACTAGATATTGTTGTGTAAAAAATGTTTTAACAGCAATATTAGGCCCCAAATTAACAGAGTGTAAAAGTATAGCACCCTTAACTGTGGTAACTTACTTTTCAGAGATCCTGTTGAATGATCTACAGTACATTGACTTCCAACACCCAGCCAAGCCATTTGTGCCATAAAACCAGTGGTTCTCAGCCTGTGATGTTGGGGACCCCCAGGTTAAGTGACAATTTAAGGACTTTTAATACCCAATACATAAAAGGAAAAAAATATAAAAGTGATGAGATGGAAAAAGACCATTACTGCATCAAAAGTAATCAACAAACTATACTATAAAAACTGGTCAAACATTGTCAAATAATAATATAAGAAAGAGGCAAAGATTTTGAAAATAGCTGATCTAGAAGCTCACAACGCCTCGCAGTGCGATGCGTTGTGAGCTTGTAGAACCGGGTCAGACAAAATGCAATGCATCAAGGGTGGGAGGTCCCCGGTTCAAATATGATTATTTTTGGGGGGGTCACGGCCCTGAAAAGGTTGAGAACCACTGTCATAAACAACACACATCTTTGTGATGTGTGCACGGTCCATTCCATTCAGTCTTTTAACTGTCTCTTTCTTTTCCTCACATTTTATTTATCTTTTCTTTTTTTACACCTAACCTTAAACTGGAAAAGAAAGTGACTTTGATCATCGTGCAGCTGTGGAACAAACAGCGTAACGTTAAGCACCTTTTTTTTATTTGATTCCTACAGGAAGATAGTGGATCTTCTTTCAGTCTCACGTTGGATGGTCAACAATTAGTCGCATGTTTTTTTTTGTATTTAACTTTTTCCACAACAGCGGTGTTCCCCCCAGTGTTACATAATGATTACACATCACAGCACAACTGGTTTCTTTGTTTCTTTCCCCTAAATGGATTGAATGTTTGTTTTTCATTTAATCTGCTTTTTTTCATTTCTTATTTTTATTTGTGTATCTTTGTATCATTGCCAAACACAGATTCATCACAGGGTGCTTATATTCCAGGACTCCCAACCTGTGGTCTGGGGCCCACTGGTGGGCCATGAGGATATTGCAAAATAATTGACCCCCAAAATAATTGGATAAAACATTCAGATTTCATTGATAATCTGACTTTAATATAATTTACTTATATTTATTTATGTAAAAACAAAAGAGGTCTTAAAAGTCATGGTATGTTTTTTTTTCTTCAAAAACCTTGAAAATGTTGTTTTCATTGTGATCTTAACGATATATATACCCATATATTCCCCCCTAGTTCCTGGAACACAATCGATCGATTCATCCTCAAAATCTGACCACTTGTGTGAAGAGGTGGGTTGGTGGGTGGGTCGTGAGATTTTTCAAGTGGGCCCCTGATCCAAAATAAAAGGGTGGGGAACGGATAGACACACATACCAGCCTTTTTACTCTGAGACTTGTACAAATAGACTTTTAGCTGACTGGATGTGAGCAGGGCTCCCCCACTGAGCAGTGAATATCTTTTCTCTACATGTGTGTGTCTGTGTGTGTGTGTGTGTGTGTGTGTGTGTGTGTGTGTGTGTGTGCGTGCATGCATGTTTGTGTGTACATTGAGAGTGTTTGTGTCTTTGTGATATCGTGTGTGTGTGTGTGTGTGTGTGTGCGCGTTCGTGCATGTTTGTGCGTGTTTGTTTGTGATATGACGTGTGTGTGTGCGTTCGTGCATGTTTGTGCGTGTTTGTTTGTGATATGACGTGTGTGTGTGCGTTTGTGCATGTTTGTGCGTGTTTGTTTGTGATATGACGTGTGTGTGCCCGTTCGTGCATGTTTGTGATATGACGTGTGTGTGTGTGTGTGTGTGTGTGTGTGTGTGTGTGTGTGTGTGTGCGTTCGTGTGTGCGTTCGTGCATGTTTGTGGTGTTTGTTTGTGATATGACGTGTGTGTGTGTGTGTGATTGAGAGTATAATGTGAGATGGAGAATCCTCTGGATAGAGGACACATGCCTTTAACCACTCTACTGTTGTACAAAAAAAAAGAACAAAACATTTTTTTTCCCCATGAATTGCCTTTTGTTCACTTGATGCTTTTAAGATGCACAGACCTCTAGCTGTTAAACCACATGAACCCCTGGCATCCCCGTTCTGGGCATATGTCGTAACAGGCCAACCTTTGGCAAAAAAAACATTCGGCAAAAATAGCCGAACACAATAGCCGACACAAGCTCACAACGCGTTGCGCTGTGAGCTTGTGTCGGCTATTGTGTTCGGCTATTTTCGCCATTTGACGTGCTACGAGGTATGCAGGGTTAAAAGTGGTCGTATTAGAAGTGAGCTTTGCAAATATTGCTGTTTTGATTTAATTGCCTCAAATGTATAATGTAAATGCCAAAACATGTCTTGATGGTGGTGTCTGTACCATGGAGATAGAGCATCGTAGATTTTGTTTTCTCTTTTGTGTATTGTTGTTGTGTGTGTCAGTGTTTGTGTGTGTGTGTGTGTGTGTGTGTGTGTGTGTGTGTGTGTTTGTGTGTGTGCGTGTACGTGTGCGTGCGTGAAATGTTGACTCTTGTGAAAGTTTCTGAAGTTCATTCCGTCCCTCCCTGGAAATCTCAACCTTGTTTTCATTTGAAATTGTGAAGTTTAATAAACATTTATGCTTTGTGTTTAAAAACCATAATTCTTTACTCAAAGGTTTTTCTGACCATTGAATCATCAGTCTAACACTGTGCAGTAGGTACAGTAGGTACAATGCTTTTCTTTTTAGTTTATTTAATGTCCAAAAATGGCTGCCGTGAAAACTGTGATTTTACTAGAATCTAGGCCCTAGGACCAACTGAAAATTAAACTGTTTGATTACATTACATTACATTACAGTCATTTAGCAGACGCTTTTATCCAAAGCGACTTACAATAAGTGTATTCAACATAGGTAGGGAACGAAAACTACTAATCACCAGAAGTTTTAAGTACATTTCCTGCAAAAACAAGCAACCAAGAGTATACCTAGCGCTAAGGTAAAAGTGCAATATATCAGCTACCTACTTTCTTAAACAGATGAGACAAAAATGGCAAAATCAAATGAGCACGAGCTAAAACAAATAAGTGTATCGACTAAACAAGATCCAATAAAACAATACAAAAATAAAACAAGAGTTCGTACAACTAGTTAACAACAAGTAGGCCAGGCAAAGAGGAAGGATAGTGTTTCCTGAAGAGGTGGGTTTTCAGCCTGCGGCGAAAGATGGGCAGTGACTCTGCTGTCCTGACATCAGTGGGAAGTTCATTCCACCACTGTGGGGCCAGAACAGAAAAAAGTCGTGACCGTGTTGATCGACCAGAAGGACCGTTGAGTGGCGAGGGAGTCAGTCGCCCCGAGGTGGCAGACCGGAGTGGTCGGGCAGGGGTGTGGGCATTGACCAAAACCCGGAGGTAAGAAGGAGCTGTTCCTTTCACTGCTTGCCATTCCCAGTGGATGAGGTGATCTGCTATTTGTTCTTAACTTTGGTGGTGGGAACCAGGCTACTGTTCAGGTCTATTTGCAACGTTGCAACTAGTTGTTGAAACCACTTGCAACGTTATCCTAAAACTGCACCAACCTGCAATGGGTCAATTCAGACCCCTGCAATTTCTTGTTAACTCTTGAGAGTGTACAAATGTACACTCTCAAGAGTTAAATTAATACTGAGGATACCGTGTAGATCCCAGAGATTTTAACAAAGGCATCAAATGGGGGGTTCATGGTCTAATGCAAATCAAACTGGGGAACTAAACTATACTGGAATCCCTATCCACACTGTGAATTCCTCTGTGCTTATTTTATACAGAGAGAGTGCACAATGGTTCCATTTAAAGTGCACGCTCTGACCGTAAAAAGGGTTTGCTTGGACAGCTGGTGGTCCCCGAACCAGTGTGTTATAGTTGCATAGCTGGATTGAAAACCAGAGAGAAGCAGCTGTGAAGTATCTCAGTTCATTTCTCATTTCATTTGCTTCAGTAACACAATCTCATCACTTGGGGGCAGCATGGTTCTTTCTTATAATAATAATAATCTCTAATTTATATAGTGCTTTTCAAAGTACTCAAAGACGCTTGATTAGACAAAAGAGAAACTTTATTAGGAAAAAACACACTACGAAAAGGCTAAGAGTAAGGAATAAAAACAGTGGAATTACATGACCTTTGAGGAGGTCAAAGAGTGCCTTGTAGGTGGTGAGTAGTATGTTGAAGTGGATTCTTTGTTTGGCTGGGAGCCAGTATAGGTTGTGGAGGACTGCTGTGATATGGTCTCTAGTAGCAGGCGGGCAGCTGACTTCTGGACATATTGAAGTGTATTGAGGACTTTGGAGGTGGTGCCATGGAGGATACTGTTGAAATATTCGAGCCGGGATGACCATTGCTTTCTCCTACAGCTTGTATAGTCCTAAAACCTCCTGTAAAGAAGGAAAGGTCACATAACATAATGTCACAGCAGGGGTCTTCAATGATTCTTCAAGGACCCCTTAGCTGAGAGAAAGAGATGAAGCAGGGACCCCCACTACATCTTGTATAAAAGTGCCTGCTGTATTTATAGCCACAGTGACGGCATCAAACATGCACAAAATAATCACAACACAATATTCAAATGAGCACAAAACATGTGCACATTTATTAAATGGAAACTACACTAACAAAGTGTCAATTCATTAATTGCAAGTTACACACAAGGCAAGGCAAGTGTATTTGTACAACACATTTCAACAACAAGGCAATGCAATGTACTTTATATTGTGCTCTGTTACAAACTGTCACTTTTAAATAGCAAAGAGGAAGGGTGAGGGCAAACACACACACACACAGACACACACACACACACACACACACACACACACACACACACACACACACACAGACAAGCGATTTTAGCCTCTGTCAGTAGGGAGGGGCAAGATTTTGTCGGGTGGGTAGACAAAATGGAACTCTGACTGGTATTATTTTACATAACATTATTTTTTGGAATTGGAAATAATAAACTATATTCAAATGGCGGCCATTTTTTCATTTTGCATTGAAGAAACGGGGTGGCATTTCACTTAATTAACTTAACTTAATAGCAAAATGGCCGCCGTGTGAATATGGTCTTCAGAGACCACACCCCCTTGTCACCCTGCATAATAATACATATGTACAGAGTAGACCAGTGGAGTGCTCCAGCATTTTATTTGGGTTTTCTCTTCTGAAGTGACCAGATATTTTACTTTCTGATTCAAGTTGTCCCCCTTTCTTTCTTTCTTTCTTTCTTTCTTTCTTTCTTTCTTGTGTTCCTCTTCAACATAATCAGAATCATCTTTATTGTCACATCACAGGTTAAAGGTGTAAAGAAGTGGGTGAAATTATTTTTTGTGTAGCTCCATTTTAGTTATTTTCAGAAAGAAAAGAAGACGGGGATGGGGGGGTAAGGAGAGAATAAAAGATTAATTAAACAAAGATATGTGCATACTGTATGTGCATGAGGTTAGACACAAGGTACAGTATGTACATGAGGTTAGACATAGGATGCATAAGGTACAGCATGTATATGAGGAGACATAAGGTGCATGAGCAGCAAATATATACTGTTCATGATATGTGCAATAATCCAGACTGTCGTCTTCTTGGAAACAGATGATGTAACATCATATCTTTAATCTGATTGGCTGATTCTTCTAAACTACAGAACAGATCCTCCTTCATTCTTTTTCAGACTCCAGAACTTCTCTTTCAGTAAACATCTATTTATTCTGATCTGTTTATTCTGATCTGTTTATTCTCATCTGTTTATTCTGATCTGTTTATTCTCATCTGTTTATTCTGATCTGTTTATTCTCATCTGTTTATTCTCATCTATTAAATTCAGTTCAGTTTTGATCAGTGATGATGAAGATTACAGCCACTCTCCTCATCCTCTCCTCTGTACTTCATGTCAAAGCGATCCCAGGAAGTAAGTACATTATATTTATGTTATTATATAATATATACATTTATATCTACTGTTATTATATAACACCAAATATGAACAATGCACAATACAAACAAATGACACACACACACACACACACACACACACACACACACACACACACACACACACACACACACACACACACACACACACACACACACACACACACACACACACACACACACACACACACACACACACACTCCTTATTGAATCTTGAATGTTGGTCCAAATACATAAACATTAAAACAGATGTTAGGAACTGTTGTTGTGACATCATGAAATAAATCATTCTGTATGAATGATTTATTTTGGTTCTTATATCACTTCATATAAGAACCAAACATGCAGTGGTGTAAAGTAACTAATTACATTTACTCAAGTACTGTACTCAGGTACAATTTTGAGGTGCTTATACAGTACTTAATCTTTACTGGAGTATTTCCAATTTCCAGTACTTTTACTTCTACTACACTACATCTCACAGGCAAATATTGTACTTTTACTCCACTACAATTATTTGAAAACTTTAGTTACTAGTTACTTTGCAGATATAAATTATCACATTATAAAAAATACATTAAACACTTTAGCCCTATGTTATACCTAGGCTATTTGAAAATATTATCAAAAATTTTAGCATTTTTACTTTTGGTACTTTAAATACATTTTTATAGCAATACTTTTGTACTTTTACTCAAGTAAAGTTTGAATTCTGGACTTTTACTTGTAACAGAGTACTTCTAAATTGCAGTATTGATACTTTTATTTAAGTAAAATATCTGAGTCGTTTTTCCACCACTGCAAACATGATTGTTTAACATGATGATTATGTGTTATTGTCACTGTGAAGAAGTTTGTTGTTGAATTTAATGTCATCTTTGTTTTATTTCCAGTGTTCCATGAGCACATTAAAGTCACTGGCTGTTCAGACACAGTTAAAGACCCATATAAAGAGTTCATGTTGGCACTGGATGGTGAAGTGATGGCGTACGCAGACTTCAACAAAGGGAAGGTGGTGGAGCCTCAGCCTCCGTTTGTAGATCATATGACCTACGGTGCACGATTTTATGAAAGAGCTTTGAATGAGCAGGCGATCTGCAAACACAACCTGGACATCATTCGCACTGCCTTGAAGAAACCACCAGTGAAAGGTACATGAATACTATGAACACAATAGTTATTAACTAAAACGGTTGAATATATTTAACATTAATGAAAATGTTTAAACATGTATATTAAGCATTTATGGTGAAATATTTTCTAAATAATATGTATTTCTAGTAAACATGAATATGTGCTCAAGGTGCTTTACTTTTATTTTTTTACAACATATGCATTAGTATCTGCTCTGTACAGCCTGAGCTGTAGGTAAGGTGTAGATGGTACAACTATGTAGATGCAGTGGTGTGTTCTACCGTGTTACACTATATACGTATGTATACTGTGCAGATTATTATTATTTTTAAAGCGTATAACATCCAAAAAGCGTCAGAGTAAGTGTATCCAGTGTTAATTTGGTGAATCTATCTCTGGTGGGACACTATTTTAAAGAGGTCACGCGCACGTGTCTTAACACCTACACTACAGGTCACACAATGGACAATTGATATGCATCTATAGGCTCATTCCTATGTTAATTCACCTGGTGTGACACCCGGCAGTCGGCAGCCTTTGTTGAGGTGTGAACTTAAGGGTTATTTTAATCCATGCATGTGTGTGTGTGTGTGTGTGTGTGTGTGTGTGTGTGTGTTCCTGCTCAAAAGACTGGTGGGACGGCGTGTTACCGCGGCCCATGACCAATGACCACTGAGTATCTGATACACTTTACCTTATTTATTTGGATTTTCAATTAAAAGACATATGAATCATGTCAAAATACAAGATAGAATCAGAATCAGAATCAGAATCAGGTTTATTGTCACATCACAGGTTTACAAGGTAAAAAAGTGTGTGAAATTCGTTTTTGTACATCACTCCCATCGCAACGTTAAATTCCGTAGAAAGAAGAGTGGGGAGAGAGAAGAAGAGAGGGGTAGGGGGTTAAGTGGGAAGGAGATCAACAGAGAACAATAGAAGGCCAAAAACAAGTTATCTACATATTTACAAAGTACCTGAGATAGGAGACAAACTAAGGTGCCTGAGCATAGCAGCAATGTATGTATACTGTGCATGATATACTTATAGACGCTAAGGTGCTTAATAATACGATTATACAACAGTTACCATCAAAATGTTCCTGTGATTCATGAATTACATTACAGAGGTGAGTAACTAAGTACATGTTTCTCAAGTACTGTACTTAAGTACAATTTTGAGGCATTTGTACTTTACTCAAGTATTTCCAATGTCCAATACTTTTACTTCTACTCCACTACATCTCGGAGGCAAATATTGTACTTTTAATCCACTACAATTATTTGAAAACTTTAGTTACTAGTTACTTTGTAGATTTTGATTATTGTTACAAAACATATAGTAACAACTTCAGCCCTAAAGGCCATTTGAAAAGCCGATCTACAAGCTCACAATGCGTCACTAATCACGATTTGATGCATTGTGAGCTTGTAGATCTGCTATTTTCAAAATATTTGTATACATTTCAAAACTTGAAATGGGACATTTTGTATAATGAGTATTTTTACTTTTGGTACTTGTAGCAACTCATAATGTAACTAGAAAAAGTGCTCCTCGGAGCACAGGTCTCCGCCAGGTCAGGTAGGTTATTGTGGCCTCCTGGTGGCGCTATAATAGGCCAATGTGAAAAGGGTGGCATTTCTTCTTAGGCCTTTCAATGGGACACTGCATTCATGATTTGAGGCATTTTGTTCCAAAAATGTGTTTTGCTAAATTAGACCTGCTGGTGGCGCTATAAAGGCCAATGTGAATGTAAAAAGGGGGGCATTTCTTCCTCGGCCTAGTGGGAATTTGCATGCAAACTTTCACGGAAATTGCACACTGCATTCATGTTTTGAGGCATTTTGTTTAAAACTGACCAATCCTGCAAACTTTGGAAGCCACTGTAAGCCAAATAGGATGGAATATGAAATATCGGACAGATCCATCAGAATCACATGACTATGGAGATGCAGATGCAGATGTTTTTTGGACAGAATCTGAAGGAATAATCTCCAAAAATGTATTTTACATAAGTCGGCCTCCTGGTGGCGCTGTAAAAAGCAGATGTGAAAAATGCAGTCCAATGTTTTTCCTTGGCCTCTAGGGAGTGTGCGTGCAAAGTTTCACGCAGATCGGTGCAGTTATAGTTAAAAATGCAAATCGGCCAGTTATAGCGCCACCATGAGGCTGATTTGAAAATGTTCAAGTGGCATTTCTTCCTCGGCCTAGTGGGAATGTGCGTGTGCAATTTTATGGAAATGGCAAGCTGCGTTCATGATTGGAGGCAGTTTGTTCAAAACGGACCAATCCTGCAAACTTTGGAAGCCAACCTTAGCCAATGAGGATGCATTATGGGAAATCGGACAGATCCGGGTTGATCACATGACTATAGAGATACTGTGTACCGATTTGCATGACTTTTGCTGTAGGTGTAATGGGAAAAAATGGGTTTTGCACAAATCGGCCTCCTGGTGGCGCTATAACAGGCTCATGTGAAAAATGTGGGGCAGAGGTTCTGAATTGGCATCCAGGGAGTGTGTGTGCACAGTTTCGCAGCGACCGGGCCAACGGTGCCGGAGATTAGCTGGTAACACACAGACAGGACACACGGACACACACACGGACGGACGGACGGACGGAGGTTAAAACATACTCTCTCGCCATGCCTTTCGGCCTGGCGGAGACAATAACGGCTCATAATGTAATAACGGTTCATAATGTAATAACGGTTCATAATGTAATAATTTAAATGTAATAAAAACTCATAATGTAACTAGAAAAAGTGCTCCTCGGAGCACAGGTCTCCGCCAGGTCAGGTAGGTTATTGTGGCCTCCTGGTGGCGCTATAATAGGCCAATGTGAAAAGGGTGGCATTTCTTCTTAGGCCTTTCAATGGGACACTGCATTCATGAGTTGAGGCATTTTGTTCCAAAAATGTGTTTTGCTAAATTAGACCTGCTGGTGGCGCTATAAAGGCCAATGTGAATGTGAAAAGGGGGGCATTTCTTCCTCGGCCTAGTGGGAATCTTCATACAAACTTTCACGGAAATTGCACATTGCATTCATGTTTTGAGGCATTTTGTTTAAAACTGACCAATCCTGCAAACTTTGGAAGCCACTGTAAGCCAAATAGGATGGAATATGAAATATCGGACAGATCCATCAGAATCACATGACTATGGAGATACTGTGTACCAATATGCGTGATTTTTGGACAGAATCTGAATGAATAATATCCAAAAATGTATTGTACTTAAGTCGGCCTCCTGGTGGCGCTGTAAATGGCAGATGTGAAAAATGCAGTGCAGATGTTTTTCCTTGGTCTCTAGGGAGTGTGCGTGCAAAGTTTCACGCAGATCGGTGCAGTTATAGTTAAAAATGCAAATCGGCGTGTTATAGCGCCACCATGAGGCTGATTTGAAACATGTCAAGTGGCATTTCTTCCGCGGCCTAGTGAGAATGTGTGTGTGCAAGTTTATGGAAATGGCAAGCTGCGTTCATGATTTGAGGCAGTTTGTTCAAAACGGACCAATCCTGGAAACTTTGGAAGCCAACCTTAGCCAATGAGGATGGAATATGGGAAATCGGACAGATCAGGGTTGATCACATGACTATAGAGATACTGTGTACCGATTTGCATGACTTTTGGTTGAAAACTGTATGAGTAATGGGGAAAAAGAGGTTTTGCACAAATCGGCCTCCTGGTGGCGCTATAAATGGCCCATGTGAAAAATGTGGGGCAGAGGTTCTGAATTGGCATCCAGGGAGTGTGTGTGCACAGTTTCGCAGCGACCGGGTCAACGGTGCCGGAGATTAGCTGGTAACACACAGACAGGACACACGCACGCACACACACACGGACGGACGGACGGACGGAGGGTAAAACATACTCTCTCGCCATGCCTTCGGCCTGGCGGAGACAATAATCAGCTCATAATGTAATAAAAAAATGAGCGCATAACGTAATAACAGATTTTTCTATAATGTAATAATGTAATAATGTGTTACATTATAAATCTCACATAGCCGTATAATTAGCTTATAATGTAATAAAAGTTCATAATGTGATAATGTCTCATATTGTTGAGAAAAGTAAAGTGTTACATCATAATAATCATTATCAGTATCAGTATCATGGTCAGTATCAGTATCATGGTCAGTACCATGGTCAGTACCATGGTCAGTATCATGGTCAGTATCAGTATCATGGTCAGTACCATGGTCAGTACCATGGTCAGTATCATGGTTAGTACCATGGTCAGTACCATGGTCAGTATCTAGGTCAGTACCATGGTCAGTATCATGGTCAGTACCATGGTCAGTACCATGGTCAGTACCATGGTCAGTATCATGGTCAGTATCATGGTCAGTACCATGGTCAGTATCATGGTCAGTATCCCGGTCCGTTCGTGTGTCCGTGTGTCCGTCCGTGTGTCTGTTTGTGAACAGCTAATCTCCGGCACCGTTAGCCCGGCCGCTGTGAAACTGTGCACACACACTCCCTGGATGCCAAAGCCGAACCTCTGCCCCACATTTTTCAGCTTGTCCTGTTATAGCGCCACCAGGAGGCTGATTTGTGCAAAACACACAGTATCTATATAGTCATCTGATCAACACGTATCTCTCCGATTTTTTATATTCTATATATTGGCCGATAGGAGGCAGTTAGTGTTGATATTATACAGATGATAATATAACTGAACATTAATGACATTTTTCATTGTCTGTTTCCAGATGGATATGTGTTCTATGTGGCTACCCGCTGTGTGTTTAACTCCAGTGAGCTGAAGGACATACAGTTCATACAGTCATATAATTTCGATGGTGATGAGTACCGCAGGTGGGACAGTAGAGTAGATCAGTGGGTTGGATACACTGAGTTTGGTGTGAAGAACGCAGAGCGCATGAATAAAGATCCTACACTGCTGGCTTATATGAGATCACAACGAGAGGCAGGCTGCAAACACAGCATTGAGATCGACTACTCCTCTGTTCTGAACAAGAGAGGTGAGCTGATCTCAGAGCAGCACTCAACACTCATCACCTCATAAACTATAACACAAAATCACATGATTCTATTCAGAGATGATTAATGGTGTTAATATTGATCTGATAATGATTATAAAACATTACTTAATCTGCTGACAAACATTTGAGATCCTCTTAAACACTTAAAGGGATAGTTCACCCCAAAAATTACTTATTTTCTATCAATTACACCTCATGAAGCCTTGAATTCATGGAGATTTTTTAGTTTTTGTCGCATTCCTGAGACAATAATTTGATTGATTCATTTGGAAAGATGCTAATGTCTCTGGTAGGAGACTCAAAGGAGACTCTTTGAGTGTCCTATCGGCAGTGCCGGATTTATAGGAGCCGAGGTCCATGGGCTAGAGTAATTTTCGAGGCCCCCATTCGCGGGAAAAATGCGCGAAAAATGATCGCGGTTTTGGGCGAATTGGGTTAGTTTTTTTTCTCCAGAAGGGAGAAGAGTCTAGGACGTGAGGAGCGTTGTCCAGGGTGTTTTAGAGAAGATTCTGACAGCTTCCCTGTGTTAGCTGATCTGAGTGAGCGGGAGGGGTTGTAAGCCTGTTGATGCTTTCTAGATCATTTGGATCTCATTTGGATAATATACAATTATTAATGATAATGACATGTTCAAATGACGGGTATATATTAATAAGGGTAATAATAATAATAACTAGAAAAAGTGCTCCTCGGAGCACAACTCTCCGCCAGAAGACTTGTGTTGGTTCGAAGGTCGCGAAGGTCGCTATCCCTCTTGTATATGTAAGTGTCCTATCCATCCTGTCTGGGTAAGTGTCCTCTTCCGTCCTGTCTGTGTAAGTGTCCTATCCCTCCTGTCCTATCCGTCCTGTCTATATAAGTGTCCTATCTGTCCTATCTGTCCAATAAGACAGATAGGAACAATTGGACCGCGACTACCTGACTACTTCCGGTTCGAAGGTCTGGGAGTGAGCTAGTGGCCGGATTTTCGGTATTGGAATCTGGCTTATCACAGTGACACATGTATTTATAGGTCGCTATCCCTCTTGTATATGTAAGTGTCCTATCCAACCTGTCTGGGTAAGTGTCCTCTTCCGTTCTGTCTGTGTGAGTGTCCTATCCCTCCTGTCTGTATAAGTGTCCTATGTCATATCCCTCCTGTCTATATAAATGTCCTATCTGTCCTATCTGCCAATTATGTATCAGCCATGCAGCCATTTCATGGTTCCCGTCTTACCTCACTCTGACAGTGGCGGAGACACTGTCAGAGTGATGCCATGTATATATAGGCCCGGTGGCGTCACTAGCCAATCAGATCACAGTATTTCACGTGTCACGTGAGGCTTGACCAATCGGTGTGTCATGTTTAGAAAGTGAAAACGCAGTGATAACAATACTCTCCTGGCGGAGAGTAATAACTAGAAAAAGTGCTCCTCGGAGCACAACTCTCCGCTGTTGGGAATGTTGGGAATGTTCTATCTGTATAAGTGTCCTATCCGTCCTGTCTGTATAAGTGTCCTATCCCTCCTGTCTGTATAAGTGTCCTATCCGTCCTGTCTATGTAAGTGTCCTATCCGTCCTGTCTGTGTAAGTGTCCTATCCGTCCTGTCTGTGTAAGTGTCCTATCCAATTGTTACAGTATCCGCCATTTCTCAACCATTTCGTGATTGTTCCTGTCTTACCTCACTCTTACCAGACTTGTGTTGGGAATGTTGGGAATGTTCTAATTCTTATGTTCTAACTGTCCTATCCATCCTGTCTGTGTATAAGTGTCCGATCCGTCCTGTCTGTATAAGTGTCCTATCCGTCCTGTCTATGTAAGTGTCCTATCCCTCCTGTCTGTGTAAGTGTCCTATCCCTCCTGTCTGTATAAGTGTCCTATCCGTCCTGTCTGTATACTGTAAGTGTCCTATCCGTCCTGTCTGTATACTGTAAGTGTCCTATCCGTCCTGTCTGTGTAAGTGTCATATCCCTCCTGTCTATGTAAGTGTCCTATCCGTCCTGTCTGTGTAAGTGTTCTATCCGTCCTGTCTGTATAAGTGTCCTATCCGTCCTGTCTGTATAAGTGTCCTATCCGTCCTGTCTGTATAAGTGTCCTATCCGTCCTGTCTGTGTACTGTAAGTGTCCTATCCGTCTGTGTAAGTGTCATATCCCTCCTGTCCATATAAGTGTCCTATCTGTCCTATTTGCTAATTATGTATCAGCCATGCAGCCATTTCGTGATGGTTCCTGTCTTACCTCACTTTGGCAGTGGCAAGACACTGCCAAAGTGACGCCATGTATTTATACAATATTTCACCGTATTGTCACGTGTCACGTGAGGCTTGACCAATCGGTGTGTCATATTTAGAAAGTGAAAACAAAACTCTCCTGCGGAGAGTAATAATAATAATAATAACTAGAAAAAGTGCTCCTCGGAGCACAACTCTCCGCTGTTGGGAATGTTGGGAATGTTCTATCTGTATAAGTGTCCTATCCGTCCTGTCTGTATAAGTGTCCTATCCCTCCTGTCTGTATAAGTGTCCTATCCGTCCTGTCTATGTAAGTGTCCTATAAATACATGGCCAAAGTGACGCCATGTATTTATACAATATTTCACCGTATTGTCAAGTGTCACGTGAGGCTTGACCAATCGGTGTGTCATATTTAGAAAGTGAAAACAAAACTCTCCTGCGGAGAGTAATAATAATAATAACTAGAAAAAGTGCTCCTCGGAGCACAACTCTCCGCTGTTGGGAATGTTGGGAATGTTCTATCTGTATAAGTGTCCTATCCGTCCTGTCTGTATAAGTGTCCTATCCATCCTGTCTGTGTAAGTGTCCTATCCGTCCTGTCTGTGTAAGTGTCCTATCCAATTGTTACAGTATCCGCCATTTCTCAACCATTTCGTGATTGTTCCTGTCTTACCTCACTCTTACCAGACTTGTGTTGGGAATGTTGGGAATGTTCTAATTCTTATGTTCTAACTGTCCTATCCATCCTGTCTGTATAAGTGTCCGATCCGTCCTGTCTGTATAAGTGTCCTATCCGTCTGTAAAGGTGTCCTATCCGTCTTGTCTGTATAAGTGTCCTATCCGTCCTGTCTATGTAAGTGTCCTATCCCTCCTGTCTGTGTAAGTGTCCTATCCCTCCTGTCTGTGTAAGTGTCCTATCCCTCCTGTCTGTATAAGTGTCCTATCCGTCCTGTCTGTATACTGTAAGTGTCCTATCCGTCCTGTCTGTGTAAGTGTCATATCCGTCCTGTCTGTGTAAGTGTCATATCCGTCCTGTCTGTGTAAGTGTTCTATCCGTCCTGTCTGTATAAGTGTCCTATCCGTCCTGTCTGTGTACTGTAAGTGTCCTATCCGTCTGTGTAAGTGTCATATCCCTCCTGTCTATATAAGTGTCCTATCTGTCCTATCTGCCAATTATGTATCAGCCATGCAGCCATTTCGTGATGGTTCCTGTCTTACCTCACTTTGACAGTGGCCTATCCGTCCTGTCTGTGTAAGTGTCCTATCCAATTGTTACAGTATCCGCCATTTCTCAACCATTTCGTGATTGTTCCTGTCTTACCTCACTCTTACCAGACTTGTGTTGGGAATGTTGGGAATGTTCTAATTCTTATGTTCTAACTGTCCTATCCATCCTGTCTGTATAAGTGTCCGATCCGTCCTGTCTGTATAAGTGTCCTATCCGTCTGTAAAGGTGTCCTATCCGTCTTGTCTGTATAAGTGTCCTATCCGTCCTGTCTATGTAAGTGTCCTATCCCTCCTGTCTGTGTAAGTGTCCTATCCCTCCTGTCTGTGTAAGTGTCCTATCCCTCCTGTCTGTATAAGTGTCCTATCCGTCCTGTCTGTATACTGTAAGTGTCCTATCCGTCCTGTCTGTGTAAGTGTCATATCCGTCCTGTCTGTGTAAGTGTCATATCCGTCCTGTCTGTGTAAGTGTTCTATCCGTCCTGTCTGTATAAGTGTCCTATCCGTCCTGTCTGTGTACTGTAAGTGTCCTATCCGTCTGTGTAAGTGTCATATCCCTCCTGTCTATATAAGTGTCCTATCTGTCCTATCTGCCAATTATGTATCAGCCATGCAGCCATTTCGTGATGGTTCCTGTCTTACCTCACTTTGACAGTGTCAAAGACACTGCCAAAGTGATGCCATGTATTTATACAGTATTTCACCGTATTGTCACGTGTCACGTGAGGCTTGACCAATCGGTGTGTCATATTTAGAAAGTGAAAACAATACTCTCCTGCGGAGAGTAATAATAATAATAACTAGAAAAAGTGCTCCTCGGAGCACAACTCTCCGCCAGAAGACTTGTGTTGGTTCGAAGGTCGCGAAGGTCGCTATCCCTCTTGTATATGTAAGTGTCCTATCCATCCTGTCTGGGTAAGTGTCCTCTTCCGTTCATTCTGTGTAAGTGTCCTATCCCTCCTGTCCTATCCGTCCTGTCTATGTAAGTGACATATCCCTCCTGTCTATATAAGTGTCCTATCTGTCCTATCTGTCCAATAAGACAGATAGGAACAATTGGACCGCGACTACTTGACTACTTCCGGTTCGAAGGTCTGGGAGTGAGCTAGTGGCCGGATTTTCGGTATTGGAATCTGGCTTATCACAGTGACACATGTATTTATAGGTCGCTATCCCTCTTGTATATGTAAGTGTCCTATCCAACCTGTCTGGGTAAGTGTCCTCTTCCGTTCTGTCTGTGTGAGTGTCCTATCCCGCCTGTCTGTATAAGTGTCCTATGTCATATCCCTCCTGTCTATATAAATGTCCTATCTGTCCTATCTGCCAATTATGTATCAGCCATGCAGCCATTTCATGGTTCCCGTCTTACCTCACTCTGACAGTGGCGGAGACACTGTCAGAGTGATGCCATGTATATATAGGCCCGGTGGCGTCACTAGCCAATCAGATCACAGTATTTCACGTGTCACGTGAGGCTTGACCAATCGGTGTGTCATGTTTAGAAAGTGAAAACGCAGTGATAACAATACTCTCCTGGCGGAGAGTAACTAGAAAAAGTGCTCCTCGGAGCACAACTCTCCGCCAGAAGACTTGTGTTGGTTCGAAGGTCGCGAAGGTCGCTATCCCTCTTGTATATGTAAGTGTCCTATCCATCCTGTCTGGGTAAGTGTACTCTTCCGTTCATTCTGTGTAAGTGTCCTATCCCTCCTGTCCTATCCGTCCTGTCTATGTAAGTGTCATATCCCTCCTGTCTATATAAGTGTCCTATCTGTCCTATCTGTCCAATAAGACAGATAGGAACAATTGGACCGCGACTACTTGACTACTTCCGGTTCGAAGGTCTGGGAGTGAGCTAGTGGCCGGATTTTCGGTATTGGAATCTGGCTTATCACAGTGACACATGTATTTATAGGTCGCTATCCCTCTTATATATGTAAGTGTCCTATCCAACCTGTCTGGGTAAGTGTCCTCTTCCGTTCTGTCTGTGTGAGTGTCCTATCCCTCCTGTCTGTATAAGTGTCCTATGTCATATCCCTCCTGTCTATATAAATGTCCTATCTGTCCTATCTGCCAATTATGTATCAGCCATGCAGCCATTTCATGGTTCCCGTCTTACCTCACTCTGACAGTGGCAGAGACACTGTCAGAGTGATGCCATGTATATATAGGCCCGGTGGCGTCACTAGCCAATCAGATCACAGTATTTCACGTGTCTCGTGAGGCTTGACCAATCGGTGTGTCATGTTTAGAAAGTGAAAACGCAGTGATAACAATACTCTCCTGGCGGAGAGTAACTAGAAAAAGTGCTCCTCGGAGCACAACTCTCCGCTGTTGGGAATGTTGGGAATGTTCTATCTGTATAAGTGTCCTATCCGTCTTGTCTGTATAAGTGTCCTATCCCTCCTGTCTGTATAAGTGTCCTATCCGTCCTGTCTGTGTAAGTGTCCTATCCGTCCTGTCTGTGTAAGTGTCCCATCCAATTGTTACAGTATCCGCCATTTCTCAACCATTTCGTGATTGTTCCTGTCTTACCTCACTCTTACCAGACTTGTGTTGGGAATGTTGGGAATGTTCTAATTCTTATGTTCTAACTGTCCTATCCATCCTGTCTGTATAAGTGTCCGATCCGTCCTGTCTGTATAAGTGTCCTATCCGTCTTGTCTGTATAAGTGTCCTATCCGTCCTGTCTATGTAAGTGTCCTATCCCTCCTGTCTGTGTAAGTGTCCTATCCCTCCTGTCTGTATAAGTGTCCTATCTGTCCTGTCTGTATACTGTAAGTGTCCTATCCGTCCTGTCTGTATACTGTAAGTGTCCTATCCGTCCTGTCTGTGTAAGTGTCATATCCCTCCTGTCTATGTAAGTGTCCTATCCGTCCTGTCTGTGTAAGTGTTCTATCCGTCCTGTCTGTATAAGTGTCCTATCCGTCCTGTCTGTATAAGTGTCCTATCCGTCCTGTCTGTATAAGTGTCCTATCCGTCCTGTCTGTGTACTGTAAGTGTCCTATCCGTCTGTGTAAGTGTCATATCCCTCCTGTCTATATAAGTGTCCTATCTGTCCTATCTGCCAATTATGTATCAGCCATGCAGCCATTTCGTGATGGTTCCTGTCTTACCTCACTTTGACGGTGACAAAGACACCGTCAAAGTGACGCCATGTATTTATACAGTATTTCACCGTATTGTCACGTGTCACGTGAGGCTTGACCAATCGGTGTGTCATATTTAGAAAGTGAAAACAATACTCTCCTGCGGAGAGTAATTAGAAAGTGAAAACAATACTCTCCTGCGGAGAGTAATAATAATCTTATTTATACAGTGGAGCCCAAAGTGAGACTGAAGTCAGAGACTCCCCCTCGTCGTGGTGAACACACTCACATGCTGAGGTGCAGCAGCTACGACTTCTATCCTAAAGTGATCCTGGTGACCTGGTGGATAGGTCAAGAACCTTTGACCTCCGGTCTCTCCTCTACCAATGAGCTGTCTGATGGAGACTGGTACTACCAGTACCACTCCTACCTGGAGTACACACCCAGGTACACACCTAACAGACACCTATACATAGAAGTACACAACTAATAGACACCTCTACTGGTACTACCTGTGTGTGTGTGTGTGTGTGTGTGTGTGTGTGTGTGTGTGTGTGTGTGTGCGTGTGTGCGTGTGTGCGTGTGTGCGTGTGTGCGTGTGTGCGTGCGTGCGTGCGTGCGTGCGTGCGCGTGTGCGCGTGTGCGCGTGTGCGCGTGTGTGCGTGTGTGTGTGTGTGTGTGTGTGTTACAGATCAGGAGAGAAGATCACATGCATGGTGGAACATCCCAGCCTGACCGCGCCTATCAAGATGGACTGGGGTCAGTTACTGTAATCTAGTGTAATCTACTGTCAAAATAGCAGATATAAAAGCTCATAGCGCGGCACCGAGTGCCGCGCTATGAGCTTGTAGATCTGCTATTTTTTAAAAATTGTGAACATTTGTGCAAATCTTTGAATATATGTATTTTTAAAGCAAACATTTGTAACTGTCAAATGTCTCTCAACATATGTCTTCATTTTTCTGAAGAAATATATCAGTGGTGCTCAAACTTTTTCTTGTCAAGGACCCCCAAATTGATATGTTTTTGGCCGCTGATCCCCATCAAAATATGTTGTTCCAGAAGAAAATGTTTGAGTTAAAAATGTTGTTTAAAAAATAAAAAATATAAATTATATTCAAACATTTGCACAAATGTTCAAGATTTTTCAAAAATAGCAGATCTACAAGCTCATATGAGCTTATTGATTTGATAAAAGCAGATTAAAGACCAGCTTGATTTGATAAAAGCTGATAAAAGACCAGATTGATTTGATAAAAACAGATCAAAGACCAGATTGATTTGATAAAAGCAGATCAAAGACCAGATTGATGTGATAAAAGTAGATCAAAGAGTCATCATGGTTTTATCAATGTGAAAACAAGACTGTTTTCTAAGACAGAACAAGCGCTGATGTTCTTTTTTACAAACTTCCTCACAGTTCTGAGTCTATGACTCTGTCCCAAGATACTTTCTGCACATTCCACAGCCTGGTTTATAATCATCATAGTAAAAGGTTGATTCATGTCTTCTAAAATCTATCATCATATCCTTTGTTTTGGATGTATTTAGCTCTAAGAAGGACATGTCACATCAGGTGACAAACTCCTCAAGGACTGGACCAATAGGGTTGGACTCATTATTACTGAACAGACTCACAATGACTGTGTCGTCTGTTTATTGTCTCCGCCAGGCCGAAAGGCATGGCGAGAGAGTATGTTTTACCCTCCGTCCGTCCGTGTGTGTGTGTGTGTGTGTGTGTGTGTGTCCGTCCTTCTGTCTGTTAACAGCTAATCTCCGCCACCGTTGGCCCTGTCGCTGTGAAACTGCACACACACACTCCCTGGATACCACAGCAGAACCTCTGCCCCACATTTTTCAGATCAGCCTGTCATAGCGCCACCATGAGGCCGACTTTTGCAAAACACATTTTTTGCTATTACTCCTACAGATTTTGTCCAAAAAACACGCAAATCGGTACACAGTATCTCTATAGCCATGTGATCAACACGGATCTGTCTGATTTTCCATATTCCATCCTGATTGGCTAAAATTGGCTTCCAAAGTATGCAGGATTGCTTCATTTGGAACAAAATTCACGTTCACATCAGCCTCATGGTGGCGCTATAACAGGCCAATTCACGTTTTTAGCTATAACTGCACCGATCTGAATCAAACTTTGCACGCACACTCCCTAGAGGCCAAGGAAAAACCTTTGCCCTGCATTTTATGCCTTTTAGAGTGCCACCAGGAGGCTGAGTTTTGTAAAAACAATTGTTTTGCTCTTACTCCTTCAGATTCTGTCCAAAAATCACTCAAATCGGTACACTGTATCTCTATAGTCATGTGATCACGATGGATGTGTCCGATATTTCATATTCCATCCTAGTTGGCTAACATTGGCTTCCAAAGTTTGCAGGATGGATCCCTTTTGAACAAAATTCCTCAAATCATGAACGCAGTGTGCCATTTCCGTGAAATTTTACACGCACATTCCCACTAGGCCGAGGAAGAAATGCCACCCTTTTCACATTGGCCTGTTATAGCGCCACCAGCAGGTCTAATTTAGCAAACCACATTTTTGGAACAAAATGCCTCAAATCATGAAAGCAGTGTCCGATTGTCGTGCAAGGCCTAAGAAGAAATGGCACCCTTTTCACATTGGCCTATTATAGCGCCACCAGGAGGCCACAATAATCTACCTGACCTGGCGGAGACTTGTGCTCCGAGGAGCACTTTTTCTAGTTGTTTATTGTGTTTGGTTGTTGTAGCTTATTGTCAGATGACTCCATGTCTGAGTCAGTGAAGAACAAGGTGTTTTAATCTACTGTAATAATATGATATATGATATAATATAATATAATATAATGTAATATAATATAATATAATATAATATAATATAATATAATATAATATAATATAATATAATATAATATAATATAATATAATATAACATAATATAATATAATATAATTGTATTGTCAGATTTCTCCATGCCAGAGTCAGTGAAGAACAAGGTGGCCATGGGAGCATCAGGTCTGGTTCTGGGTCTGGTCTTTTTCCTGTCTGGATTCATCTACTTCCAGTGGAAGAAACAAGGTGATTAGTATGTTTGATTAACATGTTTTTAACATGTTTCATTAATTATTATACTACCAGTGGAACAAATGAGGTCAGATCAACAGAGGATCACATGACATGTGGAACCCTCACAGAAATGCAAACAAACAAACAAACAAACAAACATGTAAAGCCACAACCTAAACTGGTTTACTGTATATTGGTTTCGAACCTTAACCGGTTTAGACCAGTTTAGATGACCTAGTTAGAGGTCAAAGTGTGTTCTATGTTGTCACATTTAGCTTTAATACATCAGTGTTACATTTAGAGTACACACAATACAGCACATACTGCTTTAACTGTCTCTCTTCTTCTTCTATCAGGTCGTATTCTGGTGCCGACAACCAATGATGATCTTTAGACTCCTCCCACACACCCAGGTTCACTTCCTCTTTCTTTTTACTGAACTTTTTTCTTTTTGTTCATGTATAAAAGTGTATAAAAGTAGAAAACACACAAAAAACAACATGCTTGTGTAAGAAGTGAAACAACTAGCCTGGTAAACCATCCCGGTCGCGTGAATTTACATTATCATGTGTCGTCTGCTTAATTTATTATAATAATGAATCTAATAATCAAATGTAATAATCAAATGATTTGTTGTATCAGACAACACTGTGACAATGTGGTCAGATGAGGGGGGGGGGGGGGGGGGGTTGTGTGTGTTTTCATCAGTTTGATGAACCGCACACACTAATTAGGACTCCCTCTTCCTTTGGTGTGTCGGCTAGGTGGCGTCTAAACCCTGACCTTTAACCTCACATAAACTATGTCTATAAACCTAGCCTTAACCCTAACCTTACTAATAACTTGTTCATGATCTATTAACCATTTATAGCATAGTTTTAAATCATTAAATCTTTAACCATTAACACACATTTAACAAGTTATGAATAACACATTAACTAATAATTTGGGAATGATTCATTTACTATTATAGGGGAATGTTATTCTAAAGTGTTAACATGTTCACACAGTTAATACATTCTGATTCTTAATGGTTTATTGTCTTTTCACAGAACACCTGGGTGTGTTTTCAGAGAAGCAGAGAGTCATCCCTGGTGGAGAGAGGAGGAAATACATGTGTGTCCATTCAGCTTTTAAATACTCATAACAGCAGCACAATGATGACATCATCAACCTTTTTCACTAATGTGTCCTTTAAACAATTAAAAATGCTAATTGGCTAGCTAAGGCTAACGATAATTACTGTCTTTTCCCGGTGTTTCGCCACCAAAGGAAGAGGGAGTCCCAATTAGTGTGGGCGGATCATCAACTTACTTTGTATAGTTTCTGTCTTCAGAAAACACAAACGTAATATTTCAGTTCTACACTATATTGAAACATACAATAAATGATCACACACACACAATCAGAGTTCTTCATAACATATATAATATTAATATCCATCTGAATGGAAGTCAGTCAACCATGTTTGTGATTGACCATGAGTCATTTATTATTATGGAATCATTTATAATGTATGATAATTAATGTGTTACGATCATCATGACATCACTGTTTCCCTGTGATGGGTGTACCTGGTCCTCTAGGGTGGTCTGAGGTGATGGGTGGACCTAAACCCTCTAGGGTGGTCTGAGGTGATGTGTGGACCTGGTCCTCTATGGTGGTCTGAGGTGATGTGTGGACCTAAACCCTCTAGGGTGGTCTGAGGTGATGTGTGGACCTAAACCCTCTAGGATGGTCTGAGGTGATGTGTGGACCTGGTCCTCTAGGGTGGTCTGAGGTGATGGGTGGACCTGGTCCTCTAGGGTGGTCTGAGGTGATTATTTATCTTTCCGTTTTTCAGCTCCACTGTTGTGTTTCTATCCGTTCCTTCCCCCCTGGGATCTGGGCCCCTGATCATGAATGGTTTGAAGTTCAGATGTTAGATTTTGGCTTTAATTTGCTTGGTTTGAATGGAATGTCACAATATCAATAAAGGAATGAGAAAACATCATTGTGCCTCATGTTCTCTTACATTTCACTGCAGGTGGGTTGCCAATTTCAACCAATCAAGAGAGAGTGCCCATTCACAATATAGAGCTATTTAACACTGTTACTGAACAAACACTCTATAGTAATGATTACTATCACAATATAGAGCTATTTAACACGGTTACTGAACAAACACTCTATACATGTACGTGTTGTAAATGAAGGAAGTGCCAAAACCAGAAATTCCGCCATGACGCTCGTGACAGACAAGCGTCATGTGAACCCTGGCTAGTTTTTTTACATAAAGTCCCTCAGTTTGGCTGTTGTGATGTGACACTATTGTGAGCATGTACTGTATATCTGCTATTTTTGTTATATATTTTTTTCAATTGTGAAGTAGTGTTTCTTTTCCGATAATTTGTGAAACGTTTTTGAACATTTTTTGGGACATTTTAGCCTATAGTAACATGTCATAAATAGGGACACCAAGTTGAAAACGGCTACAGCATGACTTTGGAAAATCCAGAAAGTTCTTCTTCACCCACTGATGACTTCCTCAAACATTGCTTTAACTATTGATGCTTTGACCTCCTCACCCTCCATCACACAACCACACGCACACACACACACGCACGCACGCACGCACGCACGCACGCACGCACGCACGCACGCACGCACGCACGCACGCACGCACGCACGCACGCACACACACACACACACACACACACACACACACACACACACACACACACACACACACACACACACACACACACACACATCATGAGAGAAGATATGAAATGCTGTCTCAAATAAGCCACATTAAATAAAATTACCATAATTAAAATGACTGAAATTGCAGATGAGGTGCATTTTGGGTACATTAATTGATTTATTATAATTATATGTTTTATTTTTGAATTAAACATTTACCAACATTTACAAAGGAAAAGTTTTAATTCCATGCTTTTACTTCATATTTGAAAATAAATTATATGGTAAATATAATGGTGTAATTATTACCTCCATTAAACCACCAAAATATGTTTCTTCTCGCACACACCCAAGAGCAGTGGTTCTCAAAGTGGGTTCCGGGGACCCCCAGGGGTCCTTAAGGTTGTTCCAGGGGGTCCACAGCAAAATTAGTTAATAGCATCACAATCATTATAACCATATTGTATACTTTGGCTATTAAAAAATCGCAGATCTACAAGCTCACAGCTGCAAGCTTCTATATCTGCTATTTTTGAAAATCTTTGAAAAAATATCAAAGGTTTGAGAACCACTCAGGCAGTTCAAGCACCCCAAGGGGGGTGCAGACACCCCACTTCCAATCCCTGCCTGTTTATGGAGGTTTCCTACTGAGATGTCATTGCAAAAAGTGGTGTTGTGGTTTAGCCATTCTTTGATATAAGGCCTGGTTGGCCTGCTGGGAATGTCTGCACAAGATGTAGATCCACAGATATTGGAAAGCCCCTCCCGTCTTCTCAAAGAAGTCTTTGGTTGGGCGCCCGCTGGCCTAGCGGTCCAGGCGTACCACATAATGTTTATTGTTTATTAAGGATCCCCATTAATCCCCACAAATATAGGCTCTATTCTTGGTGATTCCCAATCCTGATGACCTTTGCTGCGTGTCACTCTCCATCTCTCTCTCTCTCTCTCCCTCTCCCTGTTTCCTGTCTGTCTATCTACACTTGTACTATCAATAAAGGCCTAAAAAATATCTTTGGTTGTGTAAAACCCAAGTGTATTATTAGTGTTACTTCAGTAATACATGCCTCCCCTCAGCAGGTGTCCCTGTTGCCTTCAGACATGCTGTGGCACAATCCTTTAATGAAAAAGAAACAGATTCATCAATCCAGTGGCGTCAGTTCAGCAAAAGCATGCACGCGCGCAAAGCGCGCACGCGAAATTTTTGTGCGGTTCTGGGCGGGTTGGGTTCGTTTTTTTCCAGTTTCTGGTTACTTTATTTCGGTTTTAGGGTTAGGATTCGGGTTAGGTTAGGGTTATGTTATTTAATTCTTATTTTTGCCTGATTTTCCCGATTTATTATCAAAAAAGTACTTCTTTTTTTTTTCTTCCCTGGAGCCAGGGTATGGCAGCTGCAATAGCCTGCCATACCCAATTGACGCCCCTGCATCAATCTATTAGATCTCAAATTTTAGGCCTATTTATCAGCTTTGTCCAAAGTCTTGAAGAAAGTACTTTATGCTCAGTTGCAGTCATTTTTCTTTTCATCAAAAACATGGCCTTCACGGAAAAGTCTGGCTTCAAACCAAGCCACAGCACTGAGACGGCTCTCTGGAGAGTTTTTAAACGACTCATTACGGTTTCTAACGGCTGGTTATGGTAGCCCTGCTGGTTCTTTTTATGCTCCTAGATCTATCAGCTGCCTTTGACAGTGTGGATCAGACCAGCCAGGGGTTCCCAAGCTTTTCAGCTCAAGACATTTGGGGGTCTGTCTCCCCGCCGGGACCGAAATTTACAAACTTTGATGAAATCTGTCGTGATTGATGTACTTTATTTAGTACATCAATCACGACAGATTTCATCAAAGTTTGTAAATTTACAAACTTTGATGAAATCTGTCGTAAGAACAAACTCCTTCCATCTGAGCCTTGCCAAGGTTAAAGCGGCACTTTGTGACTTTTGTTTTAATGAATAAAATGTAATTTTGTCCAATCTGTTTGGTAGAGTAGGCTATGCACGATATCGTCTCTGTCGGGTGGAAACCTCATATGTCACAAAATTGTCACTTTTCAGGATTCAAATTCAAAAACAGCTTTTGCCTGTTTTGAGCTTCTAAATTCTAGAAGCTCAAAATGAGCTTGTAGATCTGCTACTTTTGATGCTTTCGTGTGACGCTGTAGTATGATCAAGTAGGGCATTGGTTTTCAAAGTGGGGTCCGGGGACCCCCAGGGGTACTTGAGGGGGTTCCAGGGGGTCCCCAGCTAAATGATGGATAGCATTTCTACACTCAGAGTTATATGAACATTGATTTTACTATATAAATTGGGGTCCCAGGGATAGAAATGCCATTAAATGGGGGTCCGTAGCCTAATGCATGTCAAACTGGGGGTCCTTCGATATTAACATTTTTACGGCTAGAGCCGTCAAAATCTTCTCTTATGGGGGTCCCTGGCTTATCTTTTCAAATGGGGGTCCCCGGGCTAATAAGTGTCAATTTGGGGGTCCTTGACATGAGAAAGTTTGAGAACCACTGAAGTAGGGAATTAATTTACGAAAAAACAGTTAGAATATGGAGATTTCTGCCCGACAGCAACAATATAACTAATAGAATGGGGGTGGTTGTATTTTAGATCCTGTGTCTATAGGTGAGACTCTTTGACACCATCCTGTTTTTGGTTTGACACGAATTCTGACCATCAGGTCAAGATTCAATTTATCCCCTGAGCAAGCAGACAGGCTCTATTAACTCAATAGTACAAAAATATATATCAGCACTTGGCAGGAGACCTGGGTTCAAGTTCAAACCCAGGGTAGAAGAGCAAATTTACATAGTGCAGCTTTAAAGGGATAGTTCACCCAAAAAAAACGGAGACTTGAATTCATGGATATTTCTTTTGTTTTTGTCGCATTCCTAATAAGCCAATAATTGGATGACCAGCGGACCGGTAGGCAGGGGTTCCGGTAGGAGACACAAAGGAGTATTTATGTTGACATTGATCAGTCTCCAGTCAGGCGCCAGTGGAGCCAGATCAAAATGCAGCTGCTCGCCTCCTCCTCACACTGGCACCAGAATTGGCTCCCCGTCAATTTTATGATTGATTTCAAGCTTTTATTATTTGTTTTTGTGAAGCTCTAAATGGGTTGTCTCTGCTGTATCTTGCTGAACTTCTGCAACGCCACACACAGTCAAGGTTGTTATAGTTAAAGCTGCATTGTGTAACTTTTCTGTTTTACCCTGGATTTGAACGCATGGGTCTCCTGTACAAGCACTGACATTTTTCGACCACTGAGACGATAGAGCCAGTGTTGCCAGATCATGTGAGAGAAACAAGCAACCAGGTCTAGGAAAACCAGCCCAAAATAAGCGACAATGGGCCACATGTGCACTTTAACATGTACATCAGCTAGTTGAAAATAGCAGATCTACAAGCTCACGACGCGTCGACGCGTCGTGAGCTTGTAGATCTGCTATTTTCAAATAAAATCTTGCGGGGAAATTATAATAAGCAGATCTGGCAACCCTGAATAGAGCCTGCCAAACTTAACCACTTTCACTCTAAAAAAAAATTAAAAAAATCTACAAGCTTGTAGATCGGCTATTTTCGGCTAATTTGGCGCGACGCTGTCCGACAAATTAGGGCATTCATTTACAAAACAATACATAAAGAATCCCCCCAGCTTCTTTGAAGTTACTCTGTGATATGTGTGTTGACACATGGTGGACATTTACATTCATACTGAGATGTTCTATCTCTGTAAAACACACACATACAGTAGAGCCTAATGATGCCTCTGAAGCCGACAACGCATTTCACAAACATTTTCACGCGGGCGGGTGACATTTCGTTTGATGTCGGGAAGGAACCTTGTATCTCCAGATCTACAAGCTCACAACCCGTCACAATGCTTCTAGATAACTTCTAGATCTGCATTTCTTTTGCTATTAGTGGTTGTGTATGTGGGTTCTATAAATATTGAACAAATGAAAAGTATTAACTTGTATCTAAATAATAACTATAGGCTACATTGGATCCATTTGGGACACATTTTTCCCATTTCCCTAAAAGTGACAGTTTTGGACATACAAGGTTTCCACCTGATTTATTTTATTCCCTGTTCTTTCTTTTTTTCCCCCTTTCCCAGAGTAGCCTATAGCCTTTGATACCTATAATCTGCAACGGCGCGTTAAAGTAAGGCGAGCGCTTTCTGTGGCAGCGCTTCAATTATGTAACACGCATGCTTTTGAAGTGTGTAAATACAATTAAGAGAAAATGCCAGGGCTAAAAATATGACACTTTAGTGAATGCACGTGTGTGTGTGTGTATGTGTGTATGTGTGCAGGGAGCGGAGGCGGTTTACCCCCCTGCCACCACCACCTTAGCGACCTTAGCAACGCGCAGGCGCAGCGTAAATTGAGGCAACACATCCTACTGTTAAAGGAAAGGCAGGTTCATTTGTATATTTTTCAAAGCACTTAAAAACAAAATAATGAAATCTTTGAAATGTTTTTGCACATAGCAGATCTACACATGTGACACATGGTGAGCTTGTAGAGCTGCTATATTCGCTATTCGTCATATGACGAAGCGTATAGGGCAATTATTTGTTTACCAGCTTTGAGACCAATTCTTTGTCAATAGTGTATCTTAGTAGGAAGGGCAGCTCAGTTGGTAGAACACTCTCCTTTGGACCACAAGGTTCTGTCTTTGATCCTTCTAGTGATGGAATGATTAGTGTTTTAACTGTACTGAATCATTGGGTACAGTTCACTGAAATGTTTAGTTCAACCAAGAGGATCCCCCCCCCCCCCATCTGATCACATTGTCATCAGTGATACAACAAATCATTTGATTATTAAATGTGATTATAGACCAATTATGTGTTTACCAACATTGAGACTGGATGCACAGGTGATTGTTTCACTGGTTTCAGCACACCCCAACCCCCTCTTGTGTGTTGGCTGGTGAGGCGCGTCCTAGCGAGACCTGACAGAATGGGTTTCATAGAGCGCATACTGGTTGTACGCATACTGGTTCTTATCAGTGTGACGTTGTCTGTTAAGGGGTCTATAGGGCAATTCAGAGTGCTCATGCTAAACATTAAGAGCATCTTATATGATAAATGCACAAAAACATCCATCTGTAGTTCACGCATCTCAAGAACTGTCTGACCGACATATAACTCGGCACACACGTTAGGTCGCTGCTGATGACCCATGCACCGGTGCCCGGCGTGGAGTCGGATAGGCGGTTGTCCAGAACTGCTAATCCAACCGATATGCCCATATATGGGAATATACTGATGACATCAGGGATCTCTATATTATGGCATAAAAGGGGAAAGGACTGACAGATACTGAGATCTCCATATATGGGCATAAAAGGGACACAAGGGTATAAGGGGTGCATAATTTGTATCGTTCCCGAGTAGATATCTAATTGTCCAAACCAAATTACAAAACAATAAACACATTAAGGACATTTGAATACATTTGAAAATAGTTTTTAAAGAGAGAATAGAAAATAAGAAGCTGTATAAAACTCAGTGAACACAGGAGATAAATCAATGAAAGGTCAACAGAAAAGTCTTTGATTTAAAATCACTCAGCGTTGCAGCAGACCGACAGTTTTCTTGAATTTGTTACAGATAGTGTGGTGCATACAGTGATGGGAAAAGTAGCCTACATTTTATTTTTACTCAAGTAAAAGTCAATACTGCAATGTCTTTTGAAAATAGCCGTAGGCTATATATATATATATATATATATATATATATATATATATATATAGACCCCTTAACAGACGACGTCATACTGGCTGCGTGCAGCCAGTATGCGCGCAACGAAACCCATTATATCAGGTCTCGTTAGGACGCGTCTCACTAGCCAACACACACAAGAGGGGGTTGGGGTGTGCTGAAACCAGTGCACCCCGAAACAGGTTGGGAATTGATTGCGTGAAACAATCACCTGTGCGTCCAGGCTCAATGTTAGTAAACAAATAATTGGTCTATATATGGGGTGCCCTATTTTTGTAGGAGTAGTTCAATACAGCATTCTCATAATCACACATACATCTAATAAATATATGGGGCCTGCCCAAATGTCTAATTCAAACAAAACAGGCATGCACACATGCCAGTCAAATACATGAGCCATTTTAGTTAATTATTATTAATAGCCTACAGGCTACAGCTTGAGATATTTCTCCTGGATCTAGTCCAGGAAACTGAAGAAAACTACAAATGGCTGCCAACTTTCAGTGCTTCTTTCCTATTGGTTGGCTCCAAACATAGACTGTATCAAGTCAAAGTTCACCATGCAGGGTGTCATGTGACAAAAACAACAGATCTACAAGCTAACAACGCGTCGCATCGCAACGCGCTGCGAGCTTGTAGATCTGTCCTTTTTGACAAGTGACGCTGTGAGCAGAAGGGACACTGCCTGGACCACAGACAGCGCGAGCTTTGAAGTTTGGTCGCGAGCAGAACGGTACAAACAATCCTCCTGAGAATAAAACAATATAACTGCGTCATCGTTGATTCATCAAGAAGATAGAAGAAAGCAGCTTAAAGAAGAGGGATTTTTTAAAGGTGAGTGTCTAATGGCAAAGAATGTGGCTTTTGACGTTACAAGGGAAACTTTTTATTCAGGGAATTAGCGATTTTGTACCGTGTTTTTGTCATGTATTCTGGTGGCTTTGAAGACAGTGAGTAATGGATGTTATGGATATTAAGTATTTTAACAATATGAGCCTCCTACGTGGCAAAAACACAGACTTTAACTAGACGTATCTTGATGGGTAGAGTTGCCCAAATGATAGTATTATTACAACCATGTTGTGTCTGTCAACAGAGTTTAACAACTGTCAACCTAGCGTCCCTATTGGACATGTCATTATAAGTGAAAACAGGGAAAATACCCTATTTACAAGCTCACAACAGTCGCATATGTGACATTATCTATGCTTAGATAATCTATTTTGCTATAGTACTGTGGTCGTTCTCTAAGGTCTGGGGGCTTAAAGGGCTGTCAGTGGGCCCCCAGCAACATGTTAAAATAGCATTACAATTAGTTTGTCCACCATAAGCCTATTTTATAGTCACCCTATTTATCTATTTACATTATTTATGTATAAGTGAGTAGGTATTGGTATGAAAGTGTTAATGCATCACATTGAAGATTATTTAGTTGAATTTGCCTTTCAAATAAATGCGAGACAAGATGGTTAATGCTATTCCCTCTTCCCCAGGGCCAAGCTCAGACCAGCACTTCTGGCATGTCAACACCAATGCAGTCTGACCACATCCTGCTCACATTGGATGGACAGGTGATCACAGATGAGAGTGAGTACATCTCCATGGCGCTAGGACTCCTATTGTGTGTATATTTTGTGTTCAGAATCCAGTACCCTAAAGCAGTGGTTTTCAACCTTTTTTGCGTCAAGGACCCCCAAATTGACACATATTAGCCCACGGACCCCCATTTGAGAATATATGCCAGGGACTCAACCATTTTGATTTCTTGGGGGTCCCAATCTACACTGAAGTATCATCATCAGTGTTCATTTAAATGTACCTAATGGGTCCATTTGGTTCCATTTGTACACACTCAGAGTTACAGACACACAAGGGTCAATTTGGTTCCTAACTATTAAGTTGTCTGGGGACCCCCTGGAACCCCCTCAAGGACCACTGGTTGAGAACCACTGCCCTAAAGGACTGAACAAGACACTGACCTTTTTGGAGTTGTGTTGTTCTGAGATTGAAGGGTGCAGGCAAACGTCCTGTCACAGTAAAAAAGAAAGTCCATCTGTGAGTAGGAGAGGTGAGGATGGCCACTTGAAGAGAGTCAGTTGAAAAGAGACAAGGACTTTGTCACTGGGCTAGGCCTCTTCCAGTTCTAGTTCTGCAGTTTACATTTTGTTTTTTGAAATCCTGAAAGACTGTGAAATAAGTGTGTTGTTGACAATGACATATTGTGCTTCAGAAATAACTCAGTTTACAAGAAGTTTAAGGAGATCTGCTTTCAGGCTTATAGTAAATGGCTATGGGCCAATATGTTTGTAAAGCAGGACACCCTCTCTCTAACAGTTTAAACTTTTCATTTTGTTTGCATGTTGATTCCTCCATATTTTAACTTTTAATGTTTTTTCATCATTTAATGCTCTACTTTGTCATGCTGCTACAAGTCACACAAATGTAGTAAGAATAGATGATATAAAAGCTCAAAATGCATCGCAATACGTTTTGAGCTTGTAGATCAGCTGTTTTTGTTTTTTTTCTTCTTTTGAATCCTGAACAGTTTTGGACAAATTAGGTTTCTGTCCTGCAGCATAGAATTGTTATATATTGTGATCTTTATATACCGGTATCTATGTATTTATACATTTAGATTTTGTCCTGACATTTCAGCACTGATGTTCAAGTTAGCGACATTGAGTATATTGTAATGATAGAGGATATTTGTATTATAGTTTTATGAATACATTATTTATTTGCTGAATTAAATAACACGTTTGAAAAGGTTATGTATTGTGTTTCTCAGTATGCTTCTAGTACAGAATTCCGAATGTAAGCCCTATGTGGTAAGAGACGATCAATATTTTTGAGTAAAAGTGTGATTTAGAACCATATTAAGTAATCTACAGTATGGTGGTATCTGGCATGATTTAATTGCCATACTATACTGTAAACAATATAGTGCTATTTAGCACCTCTAGTGGTGCTATATAGCACCTTTGTGGTTCTATTTAGCACTATTTGTCAAAAGCCCAAAGAACCGATTTTGGTGCTATATATAGCACCGTTTGTTTTTATTGTGATACTATGTATAGTGCTAATTTTGGAAGTGGGGGAGCGCATCTATACTGCCTTTTTCTCTCTGCACCAAACCACCACACGTTGTCAGCTTGTAGATCGGCTATTTTTGGCTAATGTTCCCCCCAGTATATAGATGCTGGGGTTCAAGTGGTTCATCAATCGACCAAAACTAGGGCTGTACGATTATGGCCAAAATGATTATCATGATTTTGTGACAAAAATGTTTTAGTTTGCACTGTCACATAAACTGCTTTCACATTCATGCTGTGCTACTTAACATTCCTGCTAATGTTCACATATAGTTTTATCAAAAATAAAAAAAATATCTTATTCACCTACTGTACTGTGTAAATTCAGTGCATCTTAGAATAAATACCAAAACGTAACACTAAATTAAATCAACAGAGCACTGCTTTCCCTTTTACATTGTGCTAATCAACGCATCAATAATTATATCAATAATCAGACGATGTTCATTTAATTGTGGGAAGGAAAAATTGTGATTATGATTCAAATGTGATTAATTGTGCAGCCCTACCCCTGTATACTACTCAGTGTTGTTGCTGTCTGAGTTTCTTGAATCGAACACGAATAACTCCAATAAATAAATACAGTATTATTGAGTCATTTTCTCCTCTTTTCCACATATTTTCAGACCAACATAATGATGGAGAAAATCCACCAAGGAACAGACGGAGAGGATCTCAAAGCGTTTTTAAGAAGAGGTATTGTGCATTCTTTGCTCATTCTTTGCCCAACCAAAGTTAACACAGCACCACAATCATTTTATCCATTTATATGTTAGCCATACAAAAAAAATAGCAGATGTACCAGCTCACTGCGTGCTTAAGCAGATCTGATATTTTCAAACATCTTTGAAAAATCTAGAAAGTGTAAAAAAAAAAAGAAAATCTTCTCCTGGGGGTCCCTGGCACACAACCCTTTTCAGATGGGGGTCCGCGGCCAAATGCATATCGATTTGGGGGTCCTTGTCCTTGAGAAGCACTGATCTAGGCAGCTGTTGTATTGACGGGGCGTGTATGGCCACCCCCCCCCCCCCCCCCCCCCCAGTGAGGAGGAAGGGGGGTGCTGAATAATGTAATGGTTCCGACAGCCGTGCAGGGGGTCCGTTTCCATGCCAACTCTTCTCCCGGTCGGTGGCTCAGGGTCTCTCCTGTTTGCTTAATGTCACACAACAACCCAAGTGCCACCGCGCCCGTTAGCCGCTTGGAAAGGTCAACTGGAACTATGGTGTCCATGCCCGCAACATCGATGCAAGACAGTCTATGTGTGTGTGTGTGTGTGTGTGCGGTATTTTGGTCATAAAAAGAAAATTCAATGTATTCATTTTTTCTTTTCTTTTTTTTTACATCTGAAAGATGTCAGTGATTTACCAATCAGAATTGAGCATTCAACCAAGCTCTGTGAAACCTTCAGAGAGAGATAGAGAGATAGAGAGAGATCACTTCTGAGGTCTGAAACGTCCACTCTTTTCACTTTTGCACCTGTGTCACCTTTTTGTAAACACATAAAAACTAGGAATAAAGGCCAGGGATAAAAGGCGAGTCTTGAGTGATGATGTAAAACAAAACATCTATGGACTGGCCCGATCTAATATAGGGTATAGCCCTGTTTTATTTGTTTTGCCGAGATCTTGGGACAACCAGTAGCAGCTGTCCAGCCCACCCTCACAGATCTATAGCTGGAGTGTGGGAGAAAATATTGTACTTTTACTCCACTACTATCACATGAAAACTTGAGTTACTAGTTACTTTGTAGATTTTGATTGTTATTACAAAACACACTAACCACTTTAGCCCTATATATATTTTGTCCGTTTGAAAACAGCAGATCTACAAGCTCACAATGCGTCGGGATGTGACACATTGTGAGCTTGTAGATCGGCTATTTTCAAACGATTTTCATACATTTTGAACTTGTGAAATGGGACTTTCTGCACAATGTGTACTTTTACATTTGGTACTTTAAGTATATTTTGATGCTGATACTTTTGTATTTTTACTCAAGTACATTTTTAATACGGGACTTCTACGTGTAACAGAGTATATCTACACTGCCGTATCCGTATTGATACTTTTACTTAAGTAAAACATGCGAGTACTTTTTTCCATCACTGGCGGTGAGATCGGCAAGACCGGGAGGAGCCAGCCCATTAAGAGCTTTAAAAACAAATAGTAAAAAGGTTAAAATAAATTCTAAAACAAACAGGGAGCCAATGGAGCAAGGCCAGGACCGGGGTGATATGGTCATAGTCTTTGGTACAGGACCGGGGTGATACGGTCATAGTCTTTGGTACAGGACCAGGGTGATATGGTCATAGTCTTTGGTACAGGACCAGGGTGATATGGTCATAGTCTTTGGTACAGGACCAGGGTGATATGGTCATAGTCTTTGGTACAAGACCAGGGTGATATGGTCATAGTCTTTGGTACAGGACCAGGGTGATATGGTCATAGTCTTTGGTACAGGACCGGGGTGATACGGTCATAGTCTTTGGTACAGGACCGGGGTGATACGGTCATAGTCTTTGGTACAGGACCAGGGTGATATGGTCATAGTCTTTGGTACAGGACCAGGGTGATATGGTCATAGTCTTTGGTACAGGACCAGGGTGATATGGTCATAGTCTTTGGTACAGGACCAGGGTGATACGGTCATAGTCTTTGGTACAGAATACAGATGACACCTGTAGCTTCATTCGTAAACAACTGCAGGCTATAGAAAAAGAATAGGCCCCAAAATGGAGCCCTGGGGCACCCCACGGGTTAAGCTAAGAGAGGAGGCCGTACGTGGATGATGAAAATTCCTCGTAATTTCACAGTGAGTCAGATAAGACCTGAAGCGGTTCAGGGCTGTTGTACCTTTGAGGCCAACGCAGTGTTTCTAGACATGACAACATGGTGTCAAAGGCCTCTGTTAACCCATTGAGACCTGGAAATATGTCATTTTTAGATTTGAGCTAAAAAAGCATTATTTTACACTTTGGGCTATTCAAAAATAGCAGATATACAAGCTCATAGCGCGGCACCGAGTGCCGCGCTATGAGCTTGTAGATCTGCTATTTTTGAAAATTTGTGAAAATGTGTGCAAATCTTTCAATATATACATTTTTAAAGCGAACATTTTTAACTCAAATCTTTGCTTCTGGGGGGTCCCTGGAAGAACATATTTTGATGGGGGTCCGCGGCCAAATACATATCATTTTGGGGGTCCTTGACATGAAAAAGATTGAGCACCACTGATATAGAAACATACGTTTTTCAGAAAACTGTTGAGATTTAGGAGACATGCAGAATCGGCTTCAGGTCTCAATGGGTTAAGATCAGATAATTAAAAACTTTTTAAAAGTGCCGTTTCAGTCGCTGTGGCTTGGTTTAAAGTCAGCCTGAAAGTTTTCATGGATGGAGTATTTGATTAAAACATTTTATAATAAAGCGAGTAGAACATTAGTGCGCTCGCTGCCCAGTGAGCATACTAATGACTGCAGCTGAGGAGAAAAAAAAGTAAAAGTATCAAAAGTAGCAGATCTGCAAGCTTAATCGAGCTTGTATATCTGCTACTTTTGAATCCTGAAAAGTAACAGTTTTGGACGTACTGTATGAGTTTTCCAGCCGACAGTGGCGATATTAACCATGCTTTTCTATCTCTCTCTCTCTCTCCCCCCGACACACACACACACACACACACACACACACACACACACACACACACACACACACACACACACACACACACACACACACACACACACACACACACACACACACACACACATTACATTACATTACAGTCATTTAGCAGACGCTTTTATCCAAAGCGACTTACAATAAGTGTATTCAACATAGGTAGGGAACGAAAACTACTAATCACCAGAAGTTTTAAGTGCATTTCCTGCAAAAACAAGCAACCAAGAGTATACCTAGCTAGCGCTAAGGTAAAAGTGCAATATATCAGCTACCTACTTTCTCGACTCGACTAAACAAGATCCAATAAAACAATACAAAAATAAAACAAGAGTTCGTACAACTAGTTAACAACAAGTAGGCCAGGCAAAGAGGAAGGGTAGTGTTTCCTGAAGAGGTGGGTTTTCAGCCTGCGGCGAAAGATGGGCAGTGACTCTGCCCATCTTTCGCCGCACACACACACACACACACACGCACACGCACACGCACACTCGCACTGCCACTCAATTACCCTTTTAAAATCAAATGGGTTTGTCAGTCCCTCAGGCCATTAGACAGTGAATTAACCTTATCTGTTGTCCCTTCATTATGAAGCCTTCATGTCTGTCTGCCCTGAAACGGGGGCAGACAGAAAACACAACGGCATGTACTTTTCAACGCAGCACCACGCCGGCTTATCAAGCCCCCAGAAACTCAATAAAAATGGAATTATGACGCATTCACAATCTATTGTCCGAAGCGATTTACCAGCAGCAGATTTTTAACCCGTTAAGACCGGGAACGCATCTATGTGTCATTTTAAGATTTTTCTTTGGGCTATTAAAAAATAGCAGATCTACAATGAGCTTGGAGATCTGCTGTTTTTTGAAAAATCTTGAACGATTGTGCAAATCTTTGCTTCTGGGGGATTCTACAAATGTTTTCCAAATCCTAACGGTTCTTTAAAAAAAAAAACTATGTTGCTATAATATCAGTGGTTCTCACATTTTTTTCATGCCAAGGACCCCCAAAATTATATATATTTGGCCGCGGACCCCCATCTCAAAATATGCTCTTCCAGGGACCCCCCAGAAGCAAGTTAAAAATGTTTGCAAGTTTTGCAACAAAAAAAAACACGATTTTCGAAAATAGCAGATCTACAAGCTTGTAGCGCGGCACTCAGTGCCGCGCTATGAGCTTGTAGATCTTCTATTTTTGAAAAGCCTAAGAAATCTAAAAATGACACACAGATGCGTTCCCGGTCGTAAAGGGTTAATCATTGGCTCAATGAACGTGTTTGTGTGTTTAACGTCTCAGGGAAGGTGGTACGAGGTGAGGGCTATAGAGTACTAAAAAAAAACAGCAGAGGGTTTAGAAAAAGCCCAGGTTCCAGCACATACAGTACAGAACACCCTTAAACTCTTCTGCTAGTGAATTTGAAAAGCTCCTGTGTACAGTGGTGGATTACCGCACGCCACGGGGCCCCTAACCGGGCCCCAAGAGCTCAGGGGCCCAAGAGCTCAGGGGAGTCCCTATAGCCCCCGGAGCCTTTGCCTTGAATTTGTCGCTGATATTAATTTAGCATTTCTTGTCAAAGGGGCTTAGTCATTCATGTCAATAACAAGGGCCCCAAAAGTCCTACTGAAAAACTGAAGGAATAACAGCCTAAACATTCCCTTTGTGGATGTAACACGAAAGAAACCATGCATTGTGATACCTTTTTATTTTTTTGCATGTTTATCCTACCAGTGTTCTATATTGAAATCCTCTCGGCTGATGCCGACAAAAAGCCTCTCTGACTTATTCTCACAGGCGGTGACAGACTTTTTACAACCTGGCAAAGAATTACAGTCTGATCAAGATGCTTGAGTTGTTCTTGAATAATTTATTATATAATGATCATTTGGGAAATGAACAGTGGAGGATCATTTCATTCTGACTGATTAATCCTTTTGTTTTATTCTCTGCTGTAATGCCACCATGATGAGGGCTGTTCACCCCTGAAAAGAAGTTTCCTTTAAAAAAAAACATCATTAAAAGATTACACATCATTAAATATAAAAAAGATAAACTGTGTTATAATGGATCCAAAGTGGTTTATTATTTAGTCACAAGCTCTTAATACTTTTCAGAATTTCAGTATTGATAAAACCCACAGACACAGAAATTCAATAATGGCAATAATAGCTGATCTACAAGCTCACAACGTGTCACAGATTGATACAGTAAGTAATATACGTACACTAGCAGCTACACAACAACCAAGCGTTGCCACTTACACTGTCTCATTATCACTGTTAATTGTTGCCTTTGTCGTTGACAGCACAAAGCATAGCTGTGTGTGTGGGAGCGACGAGCAAGAATATAAACGAAAACTATGCTCTCTGTCGGGTGGAAACCTCATTATGTCCAAAAACTATTACTTTTTTTTCAAACACACCAACAGTAGCAGATTTACTACAAGCTCGAAATGTGGTGCGAAGTGGATCTGCTATTTGTGTGATACTGTGTGATCAAGTAGGGCGTTAATTTACGTAAAAACACAACAAGTTAGAATATGGAGATAAGAGGTTTCTGCCCGACAACAACAATATAAATGCTTAGGTTAAATAGAACAGGGAACAGGCTAACGGCAATAATGAGTGGTGTCCCCCCCCCCACCCCCATTACAAGCAGTAATAGAGTGGAATGGAGTGTATTGTAAAGCGTCCTTGGGTTTTTGAAAAAATCACCCGCAACAAGTGGCTTCATTGAAAATGAACAGTGGTGGAAGAAGTACTCAAATTCTTTACTTAAGTAAAAATAGCAATACTGCGATGTAGAAAAACTCTGTTACAAGTACAAGTCCGGAATTAAGAATTTACTTGAGTGAAGGTACAAAAGTATTGGTATCAAAATGTAATTGAAATTACAAAAGTAAAAGTATACTCATTATGCAGAATGTACCATTTCCCCAAGTTTTCAAATGTATAAAATGTATAATAGTCTTTTGAAAATAGCAGACCTACAAGCTCACAATGCGTCGCATCGTGACACAATGTATATAGGGCTGAAGTGGTTAATGTATGTTTTGTAATAATAATCAAAATCTACAAAGTAACTAAAGTTTTCAAATAATTGTAATGGAGTAAAAGTACAATATTTACCTCTGAGATGTTAACTGGTGGTCCTGGTCAATAACACGGGGCAGCAGAATGTTGTATAATATGTATTAATATGTGTAAGTTGTAGCTGATTTGTGACTGGATGGATCTCTGATCAGCGCCCCCTGGGGCCTCCAGTGTGGATCGGGGTTTGATCGGCTCAAGGCTGTTACCTCAGATCCTCTGACCAGAGACCCATCAGGGCCTTACCGTAGAACAGGGGTCTTCAAGGTTTTTCAGGCCGAGAGAGAGAGATGAAGGAGGGACCTCCACTACATATTGTATACATTTGTGTTGTAGATGAATGTTTTTTTTCATAGATTTCATAGAGCTTCATAGACTTGTTTGACAGCATATTATATCATCAGTGTGTCAATTCATGTTTTTTTGTGCTTGTTTGTTGTTGACATTTAACCACTTAAACCCTATTGTAAACTTGACCTTTTGGCTCTGCACTTGGTTTGCTCCTTTTTCCCTCTACACCAAACCGCTTTGCTGAAAATAGCCAATCTACAAGCTCATAACACCTTGTAGCGCGAGGCGTTATGACCTTGTAGAACGGCTATTGTTCCCCTCAGAATAGGGTTGTTAGGTTTCAAGTGGTTAATGTAAAAAGGAAAAAAAAATCCTATCACACAAAGGTTTGATGCCCAGTCGGGGTCCCGGACCCCTGTTAATTGAAGACCTTTGCCGCGTAGAGCCTAGCCTTAGTGGCGAGTGTAAAGCTGAGTACTCAGTTCACTGATCCGAGTGACAAAATACATTTACTCGAGTACTGTACAGTACTTACGTAGATTTTATTTGAGTATCTGTTTCTGAGGTTTTTAAGCTCATGTATTTTACCCCACTACATTTCAAGGAAGAGACCCCCAGGACCCCCAAACTTACATAAAATACATTATGAATCATCCACTTAAGTCTGACATGTCCAAAGTCCGGCCCTGGAGGGAGCCATGCGTTGCACAAGGTTCAGATTTGATTTGGCCCGCGGCTAACCCTTCCCCAAATGTATTATTCATGACCCGGCCAATAAATGTGAAATTCATACATTGACATTTGTGTATCCTTTTGCCATATCACGAAAACAGTGGATGAATTTACTAAATTCCCTGGACCTGAGTCGGCTCTGACCTTGGACCGCTTTGTCCACATCTACAACAAATCGCTTCACCAAAAAATTGCAGATCTAACCCTCCCTCCTCCCAGAATATGGATGCTGGGGTTAAAAAAAAATGCATTCATGCTTATCAACTTTTCAGCTGACCTCAGTGCGTGGCGTGATTGATGGCTTTGCTGTGGTAAACCGATGATGCTGTTAAGTCTATTGGTGGTGATTGTGTGTTGTGAAGGGAGAGCTCAGGGCTGTGCCATAGCAACGGCAGAACCTGTTGATTACTTATAGATTTTCTCCATCATCTTCGGCTCTGAGACGAGCGGCGTGGAAACAGAGGAGGCTTGGCTGCTCTCTTACTACAGTACGCCGTGGTGTTGATTGACTCGCTGATTGAGGGCTCATTGTCTTTGAACCTCAAATAAAGAGCCAGCCGTTGACTCTATTATACCTGGCCTTGGTATGATAAAACCATCCAAGACAAAGCCCTGCTCATATAAGCTGCTCTGGTCTTATGTGTATTGGAGAATAATGTTGTAAGATTGTGAAATGTTCAAACTTGTTTTGCATTTGTTATCAAATCAAGGAACATGTGAGCCATAGAAGTCTCTTCTCTCTCTCTCTCTCTCTCTCTCTCTCTCTCTCTCTCTCGCAAGCACACACGCACAGCAGTGCCGGCCCTGAGCAATTTGGTGCCCTAGGCAGGATTTTACCTGGCTGGATACACTTGGCTGGGCGAAACCAAACACGTATGAAAGAGAGGGGTGCATTTATGGGGCGCATCTAACTTTTAGTTTTTCAAATAACTTAAAACGTACAAATTCGATAGTTCTTTTTACTGCCTGGGGTCGACGTCAGCAAGGGCATGTGGTCGCAGCGGGTTCTTAACGCCAAATCAAATGGGTTCAGATGTGAGCCAAGTCTCCTGAGGAGGCGCGTCTGAAGCATAGACTGTAAAAAAGAATGGACAAAGCCACTCCCCTGCTTTCTACAGAACGGAAATGAAGCCGATAGTTCAGGAACATGCATTCCTCCATCGTTAATATGTACAGTTGGCCACGTCCGGAACTCAAACGCTATTGGTTGAGACCAGACACGTGACCAGCGAACCGGAAAACACCCCCAAAAATGCTATTGGTTGGGTAGCTTGTCAATCAAGAGCGGGGGCGGGGAATGAATGCTATTGGTTGTGTAGGTTGTCAATCAAATCATCCCGCCCCTCCTGGAGCATAGCCTACTTTATCGTCAATTTTAGAATAAATGGGACCATAATTTAGCAAAACGCATATCATGATGATTGAAAGGAGACTTTAAACTAGCGACTGGAAGCATATAGAATTTATGACAATTTTTATTACGGTATGAAAATCTAGTCTAAAGTTTGTCAAAAAGCCATTCACTTGCGCTAAAATAAATTCTTTCTGACACTTCAGGTCGGCGCAGGGTAAAACAGCGCCACTCTGGCCATTCATAAGCTTCCGTGTTGGCCTCATCGTAAATATCCAAGCCTTGCCCCTTGGTCTGAAGCCTGTCCTGGACATGGGTCTCCAGACGTAAAAACAGATGATGATGATGATGATGATGAAATATACATTTTTCAATTCTTAGAAAAAAATCAAACAAATCTAGGCTCGGTGGGTGCCCCTCCAGCCTCATGGCGCCCTAGGCAATTGCCTGCTCTGCCTAATGGAAGGGCCATGCTCTGACACACAGTATACAGTATATATGTGTACTATATGTTGAGAGAACTAAGCACCGTTTCTGGTATCTGGTCTCACTGTATATTGTATTACAAGGGAGATTTAGGGTCTCGCTTGGACTGCCTGGGATTTGCATGTTCATTTGATCATTTGCAATGTAGTCATTTTGATTTAGCTTCAGAGCCATACATTATATATTGTATAATTATCTTGCATCTTGCAATATTGCATCACAATAGCTACATCCACCACTACTCTGCTCTTCATGCTCCTCCGTGTCTTTCCTGTCCATCTCCTCTCCTCTCCTCTCCCGTTAACTACTGTAACCAGTGGTGGAAAGTAACTAAGTACATTTACTTAAGTACTGTACTACAATTTTGAGGTATTTGTACTTTACTTGAGTATTTCCAATTTCCGGTACTTTTACTTCTACTCCACTACATCTCGGATCCAAATATTGTACTTTTACTCCACTACTATTATTTGAAAACTTTAGTTACTAGTTACTTTTCAGATATAAATGATTATATCATGAAACATGAATTAACCATTTTAGCCCTATTTTATACATGAGCTATTTGAAAATAGACGATCTACAAGCTTACAACGCGTCGCATCGCGACGCGTTGTAAGCTTGTAGATCTGCTATTTTCAAACATGTTAGTACTTTTACTTTTGGTACTTTAAATACATTTTGATACCAATACTTTTGTACTTTTACTCAAGTAAATTTGGAATTTTGGACTTTTACAGAGTATTTCTATATTGCAGTATTGATACTTTTACTTAAGTAAAGAATTTGAGTACTTTTTCCACCACTGACTGTAACCATCATCATCACCTTGGTCTGTGAGCAATCGGCAATCAGCAACCGTACCTGATGTGACGGTGTTCAAGAGACACTCCACTTGGATATCCCTGGTTTAAGTGCTAATGGGACACCACTGTGGCGGGTCCTACAGCCTTTGAATAACGGTCCTTTCCTTTAGTGGTATTGTACAGGAACGGACAGGGTCATATATAGAGAGAGAGAGAGAGAGATGGGGAGAATATTAATGTGGCATCAAACATCACAGAAACGGAGTAGATGGCCATAGAAGGAGAGAGATAAATGGGGAGACCATTAATGTAAGGGAACGGAGGACCGGGCCATGGAGGGAGAGAGATAGAGATGGGGAGACCATTAATGTAAGGGAATGGACATGGCCATTGAGAGAGAGATGTTAATGTGGCACCATGTGTCTGTTTGGAGGTACAGTATACTCCAACACAACAAAGAATTGTTGAAATACAGCCGATCTACAAGCTCACACGTGTTGCACCGTGACACGGATGTGAGCATATACTGTAGGTCTTAAGTTGTTAACAAAACACTGTGTGAGTGTGTGTGGTCATGTGTGTGTTGGTGCGTGCATGTGCAGGGGGGGGGGTCTACACTTTTGTCAGATTTAAGAAGGGGGGAGGAGGGGGGACTCTGAGGAAAAAAGTTTGGAAGTCACTGATGTGGATAAGAGAGAGAGAGAGATTATAGCCAGGATAGACCAAAAAAAGGAAAGGAGATTAGGATGGAGATATTGATGAGATGCAGAGGAGTGTGAGAAGATGGAGGAAACGGATGGATAAAGATATTGATGAGAGGAGAGGAGAGGAGAGATGGGGAGAGCAGAGGAGGGGAGAGATGAGGGG